>NC_000069.6:149115138-149429305 GCF_000001635.26 Mus musculus | reverse complement strand
TTTTAAAGGAAGTAGCAGAGAGGCATAGGAGGAGAAGGTACAAGAAGAAAGGAAGATGGAGGAAAGAGGGGGAGAAGAAGGGAGAGGTCTGAAAGAGGAGATGGAGAAAGAGTCGGCAGTAGGAGAAGGAAGAGGAGCAGCCACAGGAGGCAGCAACAGCACTGCCTGGCTGTGAGACATTGCCATATTGTTGGGGAAACTATTTGTTGAACTGTCTGGCAAAAGAGAGCAGAATGGTCCTGTGTTCAAGCAAGTCAGTCCATCCCACAAATGTCAGTTTTCCAAGGAGGTGAACCTCAGCTCAGGTAGTGAAGGAGCTAATTTTTAAAAGTTCATTCACTCTAGAAAATAGTAGGGGCTGTTTTACCCGTAACAACTCAGATGGCAGACCAGTCTACCTGAAATGTTTCCAGGGTTGCAGCTGAGAGGTGGTGTCACCGTCACCTCAGGCTGGCCTCCACTCACAAGCCTTCTGCCTCCACAGCCTCATGCTGGGACTACGGGTGTGAGCAATCACAGCTGGTGAGATGCTATAAAGCAGGTGGTTCTCAACCTTCCTCTGGTCGCATCCCCTAATACCGTTCCTTGTGCTGTGATGACCCCCAAGCAGAAAATCATTTCATTGCAACGTCACAACTGTGCTTTTTGCTATTGTTATGAACCCTAATGTAAATATCTGATATGCAGGACATCTGGTATGGGGGTCCAGACCCACAGGTTGAGAACCACTACTCTGTAGGGGTGGCTATGTTCTTGAAGACTGGGCTCTCCACCACTGTTATTCTTTGATATGGGTGTTTTTGTTTTTATTTTTGTTTTTGTTTTCGTCTTTGTTTTTTAACTGCACTGAGAGAAAGAGAGTGGTACCGGGAGATCAGAGATCAACTTTTTGGAGTTGGTTCTCCTTTTCTACTCTGGAGGTCCAGGGGGTTGAACTCTAGTTGTTGGCTTGTTAGCAGCCACTTTTACCAGCTGAGCCACCTGCGGTACCCACATCTATTTTGTTTAATTAATTATGAATGTCAAGCTTAAAACTGTACGAGGAAGACAAACCATCTTCCCTCAGGCCTCTGCGAATGTCTGATAAACTATTTAATTGACTATTGAATCTGCAGTGAGCCAGCTATTGCCTGTTTCTTTCTTGTTGTAGTAGTAGGAGTTGTGGTGGTGGTGGTGGTGGTGGTGGTGGTGGTGGTGGTGGTGGTGGTGGTGTTTGTTGCTGTTTCTGGTTTTTGTCTGTTTGTTTGTTTTTAACTTGCACACATTCCTCCCTTAGTCTCCTGAATAGAGAGGTCCACCCTATACCAGCAATGGGCTGCAGAAGTTAGAAGCTCAGGGCTCTCTCATAATCGCACCACCTCCACCACCACCACCACCACCACATAAAAGTCACTAATTTGCTGTGGCTTTTTTTTCTTCCTGTGCATACACTGAGCCTGAAATATTCTTCTCAATGTATCGCCCCCAAATAATCAATACTCACTGATTGGCATTGTCATAGAGATGATAATGATTAAATCTGTCATCGTCTGGGACCAACTTTTTGACTCACTTCAGATCCCACTGAGGATGAGACAGTCTGATAATTTTTTGAGGCCTGGAAAATCTTGCTGAGATCCTAGATATCTGGAAGGACATTTCCCTACCTCTTTATTGAAAATACTTTATTTCTCTATTCTAAAAATAGCTTGGGATATTTAAGCAGATTCCTTACTGTGGTCCTTACTATAGCTACAAACAGGTGGTAGCTCTAAGTTGGACATATTATCTTAATGTGTGATTACATCTTATGCAGACTGAGAAAGAGAATCAGTTCTGTGGCCCAGATGTAGCCTGCTTGCCAGAGACAGAGGCCTCAGGCAAAGGATGCTAACTAGCCCTCAGAAAAACAGAAAAAGAAAAAATGTAAAAACTTACTGTTCTTTCTACAGACTTTAATCTGAGGCTCTGAGTGTACATTTCATGGTTGTGGTTCAGGGTCGGTACCTATCTCATCCGAGCTCAATTTTAATATATCTGGAGTTTTTATTTTTCAAATAAGATGGTCTGTTAAAAATGGTGCTCTGATTTATTAATAAGTTGGTTCAAGTAGATTTTCATCTGGGTCCCAGGCATAAGTGCTCCATCTAGTTGATAAATCTCCACACTAAACACAAACCTTGTTATTAGTCATATACTAACTGCCTTAATGGGCCATTCTTCATGGTCTTTACCAGCTATCAATTGATCTCTGGGACTCAGATGTCACACAGCAGTGTCACTATGTTCAAAGAACCAGAGTTTAAATGAGCTAAAATAAAATAAAATAAAATAAAATAAAAACAAAAACAAAAAAACATTAATTTTCACTAGGGATGGAGACTTATTAAGCATTGTAATAAAAATATAAAGAACAAATGGTACCTTGGGAGTTCTTGTTTTTCACAACAGCAAAAAAGGATGGAAATCAAGCCAGCAGCCCTGTCTTCAGTTCGTAAGGCTTTAGTAAAGGTAAGTCTAAAAATTCTATTTAGATTTCTGGACAGTTATATCTTAAGCCATCAGAAATAATCAGATAGGTTTTAAATCAGCTGGGAGATAAACTGATCGATTTTGACCTTGTAAAACATGAACTCTAGAGGTAGCTTAATTTCCACACTTATCGCCGCTGATTGCTTCGCCACTTCCCCCTTGCTTTCAAAGAAACTCCATCAAACTCAGGTTTCTCTTCATAAGACTGGCAGGCCCACACCACTCAATGAAAATGAAACTGGAAATGCTTAGAAATGAAATGAGTTGTTTTTGAAAGAGGTTCTCCGGGCAAACACTTCCTCCCTAAGAGCATAAAGGCGAGGCCTTTTTCCTTATCGGATGCTCTACCGCGGCAGCGTTAATACCCCCATGTTTTATGCATGCAATACAGACTGTTTCTTGGGAGTGTAAAAGCTAGGCTGGAGAACTGAATTAAGTTTGCTGAGAATGGCTGGCGAGGGATGGGAGAAGGGTACACACCACTCAGAAAAACCACCCTGCTCCTTTATCTTTTGGGGAGATCTGAGGAAGCCTTTCTTTTGGAAAGCGGTCAAAGACAGAGCCGATGTGATAAGTGAGGTTCAGTCACAGAACAGGTCCGCCTGTGTCGGAAATCCGTGGTGGGAAAGGAAGGCAGCCTATGCCAGAAACTGATTAAATTTCAGTCGTCTATCCCAAGCAGTCCCTCATTGCTTGTAAAATGCTCCGTATAATTACAGTAACTATGGGTTTTCAAGGAATTTACACATTACCCTTATCATGGGACTTTCTTTGTGGGTGCATTTCAACTTTAAAATCAATATCCCTAAAATAAACTTTAATAAGATTTATTAATTTTATCTATGTGGACCTTTTAAAAGTCAATATCAATACCTTCTCCAGATTCCTCTTGGCATTTAAGAAGCTTAGATATAATCAAATATCACGCCCTCTGTATGTTACACCACGAGTGTGCCAGGGCTTTGCTCTTGTGTACAGCATCGCCCGGTGTTAAACTTTGAAAGAGTTTGGGATCAATACTAAAGACTGTTTAAAATGTGGGGGTCGCTCTGGTGCTCAATCCCGGGTCAGTTGATAAAGCCCATTGGCTGCTTCTTCAGCTATTGTCTTTCTCAGGCCCCAATTACCCTCAAAGTTACTGGACAGCTGCAGCTGACCTTACACCAGGCTGGTGAAAATCGTCTCTTTGAAACCAACCTGCAGGCTCAAGAGGGCAAAAGACAGAAACAGGCTTTTAGAAAGGGGTGCCCAGAGAACAGGCTTGCTTTCATTCCTTGCAAATACAAGCAGAAACACTTCGAAGACACACTGACTTCAAACCTTCTCCCTTTACAGAAGCAATTGACGACCACCTTGTCTTTACAGTAGGCTTCAAAAGGGAGGAATCCTTGACAAATATCACTAGATTACTCCTAAATGCCAATGGTCCAGGATATTAATTCATGTTCTTTTGCTATATCAAAATGCCTAAAGATAAGTAATGTCATAGGAACAGAAAGGTTTGCTTTGTACTTTAGAAAGTTTGAAAGTCCAAGCTTAAACCTCAAGTCCGAATTCTGCACATAGTTGTGTGAAAGATGACAGTATCATTCACAGAAGAGGCTTAAACAAGTTTGGAGCGACTGTCTAATTCAGTCTCCGTACACCTAACCCAGACTCACAACCATTAAACTTTTTAGGGTGTGAAGGGCGATAGCTTATGAAACAACTCCCACGCCCCTGTCCCCACCCACTCCACGCTCCCACTCATGCCACGCCACCCCTGCTTCCCAAGTGCTGGGGTTAAAGCTGAGTACCACCACTGCCTGGCAAGGAATGTCGCATTGTCATCAAGCAATTGTTATTTTAAAATTTTTAAGAGAGTCAGAGAGAAGGAACATCAGTTTTGTGCCATAAAATATTTCTAGTCATCCTTACCCAAAATTTTAGTAATCAGTCTGTAATGATTACTCCATGAAATATTGTGATTTCTGCCTTTATTTTTTCCTGACTGTTATCTAACAACTCCCTTGCATTCCTTTGCATATTTCTGGTGCTTAATTTTTAATTTGAGTCAAGGTGAAATGAAAATAAAACTGTTATTTTGATTAAATTGCTCTTAAATAAATAACAATATTTTCCATCATCCAAGAGAGCTTTTTCTAGCTTCTATCTGGCATGTGCCACATGCCAGTCAACTGGGATGCTTGTGAGATTAGCAGCTATTAAGATATGAGTTGTCCGAACTGTGCTTAGCATCTCATCTGCCATCATCATGATGAGGATGACCCCAAACAGCTAAATAGATTAATGCTTTACAGGAAAATGGGGTCAAAAGATAATCTCACATGCTGGCCCCATGGGGATTAATTCAAACAGATTTCTACAATGGTCACATGTCACCAAATGGTACACCTGACATCAGATCAAACTAAAAAAAAAAAAAAAAAAAACAGGTCACACATCCTTCACATCCTTATATCAACACACACAGGCTTGTTCTGCCTTGGAGAGTGTTCCGATGCTGGGAACACACAAAAGTGAAAATGTATCTAGCTATAGTCCCAAAGGAAAAAGGTATCCTCACTTGATCAGAGTCAACCTTCACTGCAGGGGTTAATTATGGAAATTTTAGATGTACCTAAAACAGGTATTATTATTTAAAAGTAAACTGCCTTTGAAATACATTGTTATTAATAAATCCTTCCCTTTAAAATATTTATTCATTTTTGTTTTAGTGTATGAATGTTTTGTCTGCATGTAAATAAAGGCACCACATCCACACCGTGGCAGAGAAAGACAGAAATGGGTGTAGGATCTCCTTGGAAATGGAGTCACAGGTAGTCCTGAGCTGCTGTATGGATGCTGAGAACTGAACGTGAGCCCTCTGTGAGAACAGCAAGTGCTCTTCACCACTGAGCAATAGTCCCTGCCCCTGGATCTCTCCTTACACACTCTGTAATGACCATCTATGTGTCCAAAGGCTGATAACACCATACTTAATCACCATATGCTCCAGCTTCTAACAGAAGCCTCTCTCAACAACAAACACCTCCTTGTCTCATTCGGAGCGAGTGGCTTCCCACGTTGGAGGCTGACATCTACCTGCATTTCACAGAAGTGCAAAGCAAGTGTTGAGTTTCTACCTTAACGGCACCTGCTGCGAGCATCTGAGAAAAAAAAATGGAAGCAGCGTGGCTCGAAGGATGCTTTTGAGGAAGTTGGGAACACATATTAATAGCTCTCGCTGGTAGCATTTGAAAGTTTAACAACAGATTAATTTGGCTAATAAGTTCACACACGACTCAAGCATAAATTCTGCAAATGCTGGAACTGTTTCTAGACACAGTTCCCTGCTGCACAGTGCCTGGAGCGGTGCCTGGCCTCGTGTGTGCTCTCAATAAATATTCGATGATGAACGTTTTTTGTTTGCATCAAATCAAAGTATCCAGCTGGTGAAAGGAGGGAGGCTCTTCTCCCTTCACTTCTGGACACTCACAATCCGTTTAGCTGCTTCTTAAAAACAGAAATCCAGGTAGCATAGAACTACCCTGGATAACAACAAAAATGCATGAATAAAAACTCAAGACAATAGGTCACTTTGAGAAGGATCTCACATTTGCAAGTAAAATGGATGGCTTTGGGGAAAAAAAATTCATGTTACTACTTAGACTCTGAAATAATGATTAGGTAAATTTAGACACTTTGATGATATGGCATGTTCTCTTTATATTTTGGAACTGTGAGAAAAGATACACACAATATTATATCAAGTCATAGTGATAAAAATGAATAAGGGCTCATCTTTTCCATGATCACTTCCTCTGTATTTATTTTCCCATATAATTATTAGCTTTATATAAATAATATGCTTTTTTCCCTTGCTAGTTGAAAATGATGTTTGACATTAACGAAAGGTCAGGTTCATGAGTGGGAAACCACAGTGAGCATTGCCTTTATGGGTTATTGAATTAAGAGGTCCATATATTTGACAAAGTATAGAAATCAAATAGCTGCCATGTTAGCAGTGCCCTTTCGCATGCCACAGATTTATTGACATTTACTAAACATAAAAAAATGTTACAGCTGTGAGTGCTTAGTATGCATTATGATATAAAACCTACAATCACATCCCCGACGATTATGGGGGAGCATTTAGATCAGAGCAAATGCTCCCATTGATTAGACATTGACTTGAGGATAAGTTAAGCAAGCCGTTCAACGTTAGAAAGCCTGGGCGGGTTAGGGTACACCTGTCAATGTGAGGCTTTCCTGACTCTGTGCCACACCCATCAATGCACACCTGCCTAATTGTTCCGTGACCCTTCTTTGCACTTGACAATTTGGTGTGACAATGGATTCTGTGATTAAGGAGTATGTTTACTGTCTTGTACCTGTGATATGGAATTCAGAAAGGAGGGTGTGTGACCTAACGTTCTGCTCTGCATTAAAGGATGTGTTTTATGGTGAGAACTGTCCAAGCCAAGCCTGATCAGATTCTGAAATAAGTACTCACACAAACTCCTTTGTTTTCACATGACAGGCAGACCATGTCTATCCTTGACTCTGAAGTCTAGTGGGTTACTGTCAGTGAAAGAAGTAATATTATCATAATCAATAGCATTATTATATCCTCTGTGGTGGAGATTAAATAATCCACAAGACATACTATAGAATTTGAATGATGGTTTTCATAAACCAATCATTATTTACATACTTAGAGAGGCAAGTTTGTTTATTTACTTATATTCACTCACTCAGTCAGTCATTCAGTCAGTCTGTGTGCTTGAGATCAGGTCTCATGTAGCCCTGACTGTCCTTGAACTTGCTCGATAGTCTAGGGTGACTCTGGTCTTCTGATTTGCCTGGTTAACCTCTCAAGGGTTGGGACTCCAGGTATGAGCCACCGCAGCGACTCATACTGTTCTGAAGATCAAACCCAGTGGCTCATGCATGCTTGGCAGGAGCTTTACCAATTGAGCTGCACTCCCAGCCCCCAAGATGCTTACATCCACCAGGTTTACTGATATCCATGGTTCAAGAGTCTCAGAAACATAAAGCCCAAACCTTCTCAAGGTTTAATCTCAGATAAAAGCTCTTGTTGGAAAGATTACATGGACTTTGAAACTTACACAAGCTTGAAAACTGCCCCAAATGTTGGACTTCTCTGAGGACATATATTTAAAGATATAACAATAATACTTCGATACAAAATTGAAGTGAGTGCCTGTAACATATGTGCCTTTCACCTTATTTTTTCTAGTAATACATCAAAGCAACCGAGTTGGTTTTCAAAAATGAGGAGGGAGGTGGAATTTCATCTGAAACTTAAAAGCACCTGAGTTCAGGACTTTGTGGATTTATATTTTCATGTTTTAAAAATACACATTTTTTTCAGGTTTTTTTTTTCTCCCCAAAGAGTGCAGGCCCCAGTCCCATGCACAGCATGGCAGGCATTCCGAAGAACCAGAGCCCGAATAACAGAACCCGGAGTCTGTTCTTATGTCTTTAGAAGGATGGGGGAGGTATCAAAGCACATGTTGTGGCTGGGCTGTCCCATTTCCAAGCAGTAATCAAGGAACAGGGAAGGCACAGAATGAGTGGCTACCAATGGCTTTGATGTAAGCACTTCCTAAGGGAGAGTCTCTTAGCTAGAGATTCGCAGGGTCCTCTAGGGGTGTGATGGAGGGACAGGGACAATGCTGCTGCTGTGCTGGCCTGCTCAACAACTGCATTCTGACATCATAGCACTGTGTCCATGAGCAAGCCGCTGACTTCTTCTAAGCCAACAAGAAGACCTTTACTAATTCTCTTACAAGTCACAGGAGGGCTGGTCTGATCCATCCTAGATTCTAAGAATCACTGTGTTGTGAGAAAGGTTTGCCAATCAGTTGTAGTATAAAGAATGAAATCAAGTAGATATATTAATGATATGAATCTGTAGGTCTCTTCACCCAGGCAATGAGCATGTACTATGGGGTTTTAGTACAGTGCTTTTTTGCTCTAATAGATATTCTATTTAAATGAGACATGTAGTAAACAAACTATTCACATAGATGAACAATCCTTAGAAGACATTTTTTTCTTTCTGTCCCTTTTTACAAAAGTACAAGGGGTTAATGGTATTAATATCAAATAAAGATTTGTGAGCAAGCTACATTTCCAGATATAAACTTTCTTCTTAGTTTTAATAAAGTCACTTTATTCTAGTTTACTCAGAACTAAAAACATCACACAGGTGGTTTAAGGAAGCCACTCAAACACTTTCCTCGTCCCAAGTGGAGATGTCCAGAAGGCTGTTCTGAAGGTTAATGTGGCGGTAGGAGACTGAGACGGGTGGTCAGAAAGGCATCACTGAGCAATATTCTGCTGATAGCTCAGTGACAAGGCCATGGGCAAGACTATTCCTGGAAAGAAAACACCACTTAGAACACGGTAAGAGAAAGAGCTTGGGGAGAAGAGATAGGTCAACATGGCCAGTGCCCAGGGACCCAACACGGTTCTGTCTTTACAGAAGACAGAGTAGGAAAGGGAGGACCTGCTCCATAGCAGACTGAGAGGCGTAGAAGAGACAAGTGGCCTTAACATGTGTCAGGTCACAACCTCTGCTCCTCCTGCTTCGTCACTCTGCACAAGACTGCTTAAACTCTCTATGCTTCCAGGTTTGGTCAGGACAGTGGGAATAACGGGTGGCTATGGCTCTCAAGTCTTGCAAGTGCTACAGGGTCAGGAACCTAAGGGTCCCATTCAGTCCCTCGCAAAAAATAAGCCTCAGCAATTAGAGTTCTGGAAAAAAAGAAGCAGTGGACAAAGTGAGCACAATTGTCACAACAGACAACTGTGACTGCTAAAAAGATTAAGCACAAACACTTCTGTACTGGAGTGATAGGATGCTATCTTAAAGACATGGCCCTACCCATGGAAGGCTCCAGAGTGTCCTGCTCCAAGGAAATTGTCTAAGCCAATGTCTTCTTTCTCTGATGTATACAGAAAGGTGCTCATAGGCTCTGCCGTTATGATCTAAGAGGGCCAGGCTACATCTCAAACTTTGCAAAACTTGGCATTGTCTACATGATACTAGTTATGTGTGCATTCAGAACATGAGAGTTGGGAGAGGAAGGGTAAAGAGGCTAGCACCTGTGGGAGGAGGAAAAAGACTAATGAGGCCAGATGATGTGTACTAGTGTCAGATACCCTGTAAGGAGACCCACTGGCAAAGCAAGCCCAAGTTGCCATGAAGATCCCAGGGTCCTAGAACACCTGTCTAGGAAAGCTGTTTGGACTAAAGGAACTGACCCATGAGAAAACCATGCAAGCAACAGGTATCAGACTGTTGATTTAGAACCTACCAAGCCCACCGGAGCCCAGGCGATGTTGCCTGAAGCTCCAAGTGCCAGTCATGGAGCCAGTAGGGTTTGGTATTTGTCCTGCCTGGTTTCCATCTTGTTGTGACCTGTTCTATCTTGTTTTGACTTGTTCTTTCCTTGCTTTCTTCTCAGTCTTCCTCTTGGGATGAGGTTTGCTCACTGCCACTGCACAATGTGTAATGTGCTTTTCATTTCACGTGGACTCACAGTTAAGAAACTGCCCTGAGTCTCCGATGACTTTTCAATGGCTGTCAGAATTGAGAGGAAATGGGGACTTGTGAAGTTGGACTGAACTCACTTTGCATTGTGTGGTGGCCATGATCCCGTGGAAGCCAGCAATAAAATATTGTGTTATAAATATCACCAGGTTCATGTGTTTGGATGTTTGCCCCCCTCACCCCCACCCCAGGTGATGGCGCTGTCTTAGGATATCCTGTAACCTTTTGTTATATGGATTAGAAGGAAAAACCCATTCGCTCTGGGTGTGGATAGGTGTTGTAGCCTAGTTCCAAGCACCAGTTGCATGTTTGGCTTTCTGCTTCCTGTTAATCTGATGTGACCAGACACCTCATTCTTTTGCTGGCAAGGAGGTGAGCTTCCAGGGCCTTTCTCATAATATGAACGGTATACTTTAAACCAATGCTTCTCAACCCATTGGTCACAACCTTGTTGACAAATCTCTATCTCCAAAAATATTTACCTTACAATTCATAGCAGTAGCAAACTTCCTGTTAGGAAGTAACAACAAAACTAATGTTACGGTTGGGAGTCGGCACAGCATGAGGAACTGTGTCAAAGGGTTGCAGCCTTAGGAAGGTTGAGAAGCACTGCCCTGCCAACTCTGAGCAAGAATAAGGCCCTCGTCCATCAAGGTGCAGCTATCAGGTACTACATCACAGTGAGCAGAAAATTAAATAGAAATAGCATTTTCTGAGAGCAGATAAAATATTTGCATGACAAAGTGTCGAACCAAAAAATTATTTCAGTAGCTCTATTATATATTAAAGCACAAAAAAAAAAACAAAATCTTCGAACCATTAACACATTTTATAAAATACCGCATTAAAGTCCCTAGCCTGATTTAGCAGGATATAAGTTTTCCTACAATCTCAATCTACAGGGCCAGCATTGCTACAAGATTGAAGGAGAGGAGGTAGCAGACGTGAGAGGGAATACGTTGTTCCTTCTGCCAGTGTGTTCATTGAAACGTTACACCCTAGTATTAGGAAGGGGTCCCTCTGAAAAGCCATTAAGCCGAAAGATATTTGCCTCATTACGGAGGGTGTCTGTCGTCCCTCTGTGATGTCGCACATCTTTGAGGGAAAGTCTCCTTTGAAGCAAAGATCAGCCTCTACTCACAGGCACAATCTTCTGCATCTTGGTCTTAGACTCTCCACCCTCCTGCACTTTGAGTGCTTGGTCCCATGTTGAAGTAGTCCACTTTCATGAAGTGCTCTCCCAGAGCTCCCCAACAATGTAGCATTAGGAAACCTAAACTCACCATCCTGACAGCTGAGTCCCCTCACCAGCTGGGAGCTTCTGTGAGTGGCCACCTGCCCCAGTGGCATGGTTTCCCTGAAAAGATCTCTGCATCTTCCTCATCATCTAAGCATCGAGTAGATGAGGCATGTAAGGTGCCTATCAGTTTCTCACATAAATTAAATAGCTAGTATGATAGCCTAGCTTCACTCTGTGCTTGATGTAGGCTTTCAAAACCCTTACCCACCGTGTTTCTCTCTTGGACCCTCTCACTCGTGAGAGTCCTTTTCTAACTTTTCCTTAGTAAATCCACCTTCTCTGCCAAAATAAATGAATTAATTGAATAAAACTCGTTTTTAATTTTATAATAAATTCCACACTACATTTTTCTAAATGTAGGGTCACATCTCTGTCTTAAAAGAAGTACCTCTTGGACAGTCACATCATTCTTACTGTCTTCTTTGTAGTTTGTTTTTCCTAATGTGGCCTATTAACACTTTTACTTTCTCAGAATTGGCACTTGTGAAAAATGGCTGTTCACCTCTGTCTGAAGTCATTATCACATATTGATCATCAGTCAGGGCCTTAGAGGGATTAGGGGCCAGTCAGGAAGAGCAGAGATCCTCCCAGGATGGATGTGAGGAAGTCTGAGGAGCAGAGGGAAGATCTTCCAGAGAAGAGGAAATGGAGGAAGTGTAGGGTAAAGACTATAAAGTGGGGGATGCCAGGAGATTGTCATGCCTCCTGGCTCCAAATACATTTTCTATGACCACTACTGAGGCCACCTGACTTGTCACTAGTCATCTTTAAAGCCTCTTTTCAAAAATGACGAAATTGTAAGTCACTGGTCTAATGTAGCATGTGTAGAGAACCAAAAAATAAAAAATAAATGGTATCAAATGCGCTTGAGCTCAAAACCCAAGAATTTTCTGGTAATAATCAGGTAAATGGGCTTAAAAAATATTTGCCTACAGTTCTGCACTTCAAATATCTTAATATGTGGGAATTTTTTCACCTGAGTCATACACACTCACACACACACACACACACACACACACACACACACACACACCACACACACCATTTCATTTTACAGATACACAGTTAAAAGTCAGAAATAAAATGTGACATGCAAAAGAATCCAAAGCCTTTTTAGAGGGTGGGTGAGAAAGCGCTCTGTTACCTGTGGTTTGCATGCACAGTTCTAGCTCCTGGTCCTGTTTCCACCGCCTCCATTTCCCCGTCGCTGGCCACTCTGAGTCCGTTTTCCTTCACATTGATATTGAGATGAGTTCCCTCTTTAGTCCTTCTAGGTACATCAAATCTTAGGGCTAGGGTACTAACTATTGGACAACCATGGTAACGGAGGCAGCATCCCTCCTCATGGAGTTAAGCTCGTGTAATACTTAGTGGATAGACCATTTAAACACCAGTGAATCTGTAGACCCTCCATCCCAGAATTCGCCAGAACTTTGTTCTCTGCAAGTCCTACCTGCATCTTCCAGCCCCGCTTCACCCCTCTTTCTTGCTCGAACCCTCATAGCACAGTTCCTAAAAACATACGGAAGCTATAATAGTGCTTTTTCTAAATCTCCACATACAAGTATGAATGTGGCTGATTGTGACACTAATCAGGATGAGAAAAGGGCAGAGCTCCACGCTGTCTCCCTGTGATATTTGCAGCTTTCTTGTTGATTAGAAATGGTTTCCTAGCTTCAGATATCAGCCAGGTACAGGAAAGTGGAGGCCGAACGTACTCCTGGTGCCTGCTCACTGCACCTGTTCCTGGGTCTTCCCACCTGACTTAGGACTATATCTTAACTGACTTAGCAATTTTCTTATACTTATTGCCCAAGTCCCTGAGTCTGTTAGATGTGCAGATGGTCCTAAATATGCATGGTTTCACCATACAAGCTGTCCTTCGGGTAAGACTGCTTCCTCGCCTGGGCCACTTGATAATTTAATACTGAGCTCTCTCTCTCTCTCTCTCTCGAAAAAAAAATCACTTCTTCCTTTATACTACAGCAGCAGTTCTCAACCTGTGGGAGTTGAACAAATGGTTTTCATAGGAGTTGCATATCAGATACCCCATATATCCGATATTTACATTATGATCCATAACAGTAGCACAATTACAATTACGAAGTAGCAATAAAGCAATTTTATGGTTGAGTGTCGCCACAACATGAGGTCGTATTATTAAAGGCCTCAGCATTGGGGAGGTTGAGAACCTCTGCTGTACAGGGTACCAAAGCCTCTGTGTAAATAGTGATTGCATGTATTTGATCCACTTTCAGGTTTATCAAGTTAATGCATTGTCCGTATCTGTTTCCTGTTTTGTTAGATTTGTTTTGTTTTTGAGGCAAAAATGTATGCCATTTACATGGTTATTTCATCTAAGCCAAAGGTATTGTTGAAGTATACAATCAAACTCATTTTAACAGATATCCAACGAGCTTTTGTAGAGATGCAGTTTGCATCGTGAAGTAAGATATTAATTGACAACTAAAGGATCCGTTCTGAAATCTGAGCACACAGTGATAAAAAACCAACCAACCAACCAACCAACAAAACCCATGTGATCAGATGTTGAAAGACGATAGAATACACAGCCCTTCAAGAAGCCCCTTCGAAATAGCATCTGTTGCTTTGAACTGAGTTTACCACCAACTTGGATGTCTGATAATGGTATCAGCAAATGCAGAGCATCTACCAGGTGCCAGATAAGGTTCTAGGCCGCTGCTTACTCTTCTCCTGGAAGACATTGCTGTCACTCTTCCACAGAGAAGTCAGTTGAGATGCAGAGATTATGCCATGCTAGTCATTTCAAACAACCTGGAGACTGAACCCAGACAGCCTAACTTCAATCCCAGCTACCTAAGCAAGTACATGGCACAGCTATCAGTGAGCACTATGCTGAACTTCCGACTTGTCCACTCTCTACTACGCTTGTTCTAAGAACACAGTGTTTCTAATTCTGCTATGGCACTCGTGGCTCTAAATGCCCAGGGTGCTCTTGGCTATCCTACAAAACTCAGATTCTGGTCTACTCTCTTCTTTGACTCTTCATCTAATTCAGAAGTTCCCCTTTTTGTTCCCATAATGTTATGTGTGTGTACACATGGATAACTGATTCTAGCAGGGCCAGGTGAAAGTTAAAGCCTGCCCATGGGACATTTAGCTCTATTTTTGTGACAACCTTATTTGGGAGGTACTTCAGGGCACCGAAACACATTGAGACATCCTGGTAATGCACAAAGCTTCCTGTACTTGTGACTAGAGTTCATTAATTAATGATAACTGACAAAATAACATGAAAACTTACACCACCTGATTCCAAAGATCATTTTCCTAAAGGCATCTTATTCATGTGTGTGCTTCAGTGTGTATAAGCCCACACAACTGTAGTTGTCATACTTGCTATGTTCCATGTCTCATCTTGACTGGCATCACCCTACTAGCCAGAGCCTTAGCTATTTGGTTTTGTAGCCTCAGATCCTAACAGTGTCTAAGACATAGATAGAGTAAAATTTTAACAGCTATAAATGTTTGCTGTTGTTCCTCATTGGGGTCTGTTTCCCCCATCAGTCCTTTATCTGATGTGTATTTTGTGCTGTTTTCCAGAGTTTCAAATCTGTCTTCTCGCTCCCAAAAGGCTCCCTCCCATTGGTTTCTACCTGTTTCTCCCCTGAAGTCTTTGCTTCTCCCCACCTGTGGCCTAAGGAATCCTCTTCCAGAAATGTTTCTAATTTGCAAATTCCAAGTCATGCTCCTGGAATCATCCACCCAGGAGCCCATCAGTTGACCTGCTCTGTCTTCTGATTTTGTCTGTTGTTGCTGTTGTTGTGGTTTTGGTGTTGCCTATGTTTCTTTGGTAGTGCAATCTCTGTTTCTTATCTCATTACCATTATGTGTATGCCTACATTTCCCACCAAAGAAACTAAGGAAGAAGTAAGGGGTACTGATTTCAGTAACTCAGTGCCTGGGATTGGACTTCACAGACTACATCCTCAAATAATCATTTAGTTAACTATTGAATGAGAAATCTAAGCAACACACCTTGAAGAGTGTTAAATATTTTTATCAGAAAGTCATTTGTTAATGTTCTGTCATTTTGTACCAACAGTGATTTAAAGATAAAATGAGCAAATAGTATTCTAACTCTCTACTTCAAAATATAGATTAAAGGAAATTAATATTTTGTCATGCCATTTTGTGCTTTTTCAATGTGTAATTAACACGGGAAGACAAACTAGACTTTTCCACTAATACACACGTTTCTGCTCTCTGAAGGCTCCCAATCTGCTGTCCACCTTCTGCTTGCTCCAGGTCAGGAGTCTACATCAGCTCTCCGGTCCAGAAGCAATTTGTTCCCTCTACTAGGGTAGCGGGGTCATCTGATTGGACTCTCCCTGGCCCTGCCTGAATAGGAAGGGAATTAGATTGCAGTGTCAAAGGAAATTACTCATTCTAAGAAGAAGTCACACATTATCTATGGCTGATGCCGTTTCTGACACTCATTTATGATTAAAATTAAAAGTAAGAAGAGGAGGCAGTTTGGCTGCACTTCCACGACAATAAACCCATGAGGACCAAATTAAATCGATGGTGCTAGTCTGTAGCGTGCCAGATAAGAAAGTGGTTTTCTCCAGGGTGTCTTAGAATTTAGAGCCATAACCAGTCTGTCCAGAGAGGAGGTGTGCTTCCCAGTGTGTGCTGTCTCTACAGAAATTCATTCTAGAACAAGCTTTATTTCTGTTGATGCCTGATAAAACCAAGTCACCTAGGCATTCTCTCCAAGAATTATTATGGAGCATGTATTTGTGTGTGTGTGTGTGTGTGTGTGTGTGTGTGTGTCTGTGTATTGTGGTCTGGGTATATCTGTGTGGGTCCATGTGTCTGTGTATGCTCTGTGTGTCTGAGTGTGTGTCTGTGTATTGTGTCTGGGTATGTCTCTGTGTGTCTATGTATGTTGTATATGTATGTGTATGCTCCCACATGTATGTTCAGATTGACATGTACAAACATATATTATGGGCACTTCAAGACCCAAAGCTCTCTTCCTCAGTTGCCCTTTACTTTTATTTACCAAGGCAGAACTTCTTGATAGACCAGGGCTGACCCAATTCTGCTCGCACAGGGAGTCACCGTGCCTCGGGGGTCATCGGTCTCTGACTCTTGAGCTCTAAGATTAAAGACAGCCACTCTACTTACCCAGCTTTTACAGACGTGATTTCAGAGGGTGCTGGGGTCCCTACACTTTCATGGCAAGTACCTTATCCATGGATCTCTGACCCCAGGCTCCATACCTGCTGCAGAACATGTTCTAAGAAAACAATGATAAATTGGGTACCATGAATAGCAGGGAAGATAATTATTTCCTGATTATGAATTCCTGAAAGAATAGTGGAGTCACGTTAAAAAGTGTCATTTAAGTTGGTTCAAATTAGTACGGGCTGGCGTAAAAGTGGTGCTGAGTTCCAAGCCTGGAGAGGGTAAAAAATTAAATCTTAGATTCAGAAGGAAACTCAATATTGATTGTTAGAGAGTTAAAAAAAAAGATGGAAAGGCTACAAAACTATTTTAGTTTAAAGAATAAATATAGCAACAGAGATGGTTTAAATGAGAAAGGCTTCTGGATTTATTTAAAGAGGTGTCATCTCTTTGGCCTCTTCACGCAGGACCGATGGAACAAAATGATTTATCACCTGGGCTCTTCTCCGGGCGAAGGCTGTGATTTGTTTCTTACACCCGCCTGTTTTATACTTTGACTTTATTGCCTGGCACTTAAACACTTGAGACTTTCTCACTCCGGCCACCAGTTTGCTGAACCCAGAGAGCATCTCTGTTCTTATGCACCGTACTCTCTTCAAGTGGGAAGCAACAGTTTAATTTTTTTCTAGTTCTTAAGAATCGTAATGGTCATGATAGCCATGTTACCTTATGTTACTTTATCACCAGATAGCTCTAGATTTCCGTTCAAAATGCGTTTCTGGAGCTCACTGGGAGTTAGATCCATTCGTGTCTCTGTTATATACGTGCATGCTCACATGCTATCAACACAGATGGAGAATTACTACCAATTAGTTCAGCAAAGACTAGTAACACTATCGATTTCAGTTCCAACTAAAGCTAAAACAAATATCAGTTGACATTAGGCTTGCATATTTTCCTTTTGGAAGTTTGAATTCAATAAAAACTGATTCCCGGTGAAGCAGACGGTGGCTGGGGCTAATGATCTGCAAATGTGTTCAGCACAGACTGCAACTGAAGACTTTGTAGAGGAATATAACTCCCCAAGTTAGGAAGAGTTCGAGTTCCTGAAGATTCAGCCTGGGAAACAAAGCTTGCTGGGGATCCACATAAACAGTTGGGTTTACATTATACCAAGTATTTCTATTTAAAAGTAAATCACTAGGGCTGGGCAGTGGTTCAATTGGCAAAGTGTTTGCCTTGGAAGACTGAACACCTGAGTCCAAGCCCGACACCCACACAAAGAGCCAGGCATGGCAATGTGTGTTGTAATCTCAACAATGGAGAGGGACAGGTGGAAGGTAGAGACAGGTGGATTCCTGGAATCTCATTGACCAGCTGGCCTAGATTACTTGATGACCACCTGGAACAATAAGAGACACTGTTTCAAATAAAATTAAAAAAAAAAAGATATTCGAGGATAATGTAGAACTTGGTCTACGACATACACATATAGACATATACACAAATGCATGCACGTGTGTGCACACACACATACACACACTAAAAATCCATTGTAGTGACAATAAACTTGTTATTTCAAACTTCCCTTTGGTGAATAATGATAAATACTAAAGTTACTCAATTAAGTATATGGCCTATGTGTCTACCCATTCAAGAGCCTACACAGAACTCTGGGCTGTGTTTCAAGTCTGTGTATTAAAAGTACACAGAACTAATTGAAGCTAATCGCTGAGCATGGTGTCACAGGCCAGAAATCCTAGCACCTGAGAGTAAAAATGGAAGAGAAGGATGGCATAAAGCTAGCCTACGGTGTGAGACTTAGTCTAAGAACTGAAAAAGGAAGAAGAAATAACAAATTTAAAACAAATAGTTAACAAAAAAACAAAACAAAAAACTTCAGTTGGAATTGAATCAAATGTAATCTCTACTCAAATTTTTACCACATGAACTCTAATAATTTTTCCACTCATTTTTCCTGATTCTAGAAGTGATGTATTTTAATTTGCCACGCCACTGAATGATATCAAGCGACACTTTCCTTATGACTCAAGGACCAGTCAACCATTTGACCACAAGTAGCAGCAGGGAAAAGATCCCATGTGATAATGTGTACACAGATGTAAGCAGTTTGAATTTGTTTAAGTGAAATGTTCCAGCAATGTTAAAACTTCTGCATCCTCAGTAATGTCTCTTTTGTTTTGAGAACCTTCATTTTTCTTAGTGAAGTTTCTCAGCACATTTTACACCTTCGTTCATCTTTGTAACCACCTATGTGGTCCAGATGACTGCTCTCTTCCTTGTGGTTGTAAACATCAAAACACACAAATGCACCCGAGTGCCCCAGGACAGACAGACAGTTAGACAGAGAGTAAGCTGTGAAATCTACCTTCAGCTCAATTCTTTCTCTGCAAAGGTTGGCTTTGTATCACATCTTTGGTTTATAAATTGCTCCCTGTATTCATTTAGAAATATTACTAGGTATCCAGAGGAAACAAAAATTATGCAAGTTATTATTTTCCTCAGGTTACTGTTGGTTTTTTTAAATTTTAGACAAAATCTAACTAGGTAACCCTGGTTGACCAAGAACTTTTTACATGGGCAAGAGTGACCTGGAACTCACAGAGATCTACCTGCCTCTGCCTCTCAAGAACTAGAAATAAAGTTGTATGCCTCCCCCAAATATAATTTTAATTAATAAATATATGCTTATAGATGTTATAATAATATCTTTGCAACCACAAGTTGTGGACTGAAGTTACTAACGAGTGTGGAAGAAGGTATGGAATGGCTTGTGGAGGAGTTACAAAATTCAGAACTGTAATTTCCTTATGTTTTGCTTAGGATGTTATAATAAAAACACTCAGGACTAGGTAGTTTAAATAAAAGCTATTTACAGTTATAGAAGTTAGAAACCCAAGGCTAAGGTAGAGAAACAGTGGATTATCTTGGTGATGACCCCTTCCCAGGACCTGTAAGAGCTTTCTCATTATACTTCAGAGGAGAGACCACTGGTCTCAAATAGAAAGCCACTCCACCCATCACAGGCATTTCACTGTCACAGCCTCTGTCACAGCCCCATCTAAACTATGGGCTCTGCCTTGCGTCACACCGAGGAGGGAAGAGAACATTAATATGTACCTTTTAAGGGGACAGACATTTCAGTCCAACAGAAACCATTCATGTGAGCATTTCAAAGAGAAAACATCTGACAATTGTCTGTCACTGCTAAAAATCTCCTGTAAGGTTTTGGTGTGAATTGACATCATATTACAGAGAAAAATGAAGTAAATGATTGGAAATTGGTGGGGACAATGTCGCATGAGCTATGATTATTGTGCACTTATAAATGCTCCCATTGTGACAACCTGCAGAGCCTGACCGAGGAGAAAGAAACGGTGGGCGTATGGAGAAATCAACAGTTCCACGTGAGGCTTCGTCTGACTCACAGTAGGGTGCTGCCCACCCCTTATGTTTAAACATGGTAACCACCATGGTTGGTTAAGAATGAACCTTCAATCCATTTACGCACTGTTTTGCACTTGCTGTAGAGTATGCATCTGCAATTGGTAGTATTTGCCCATGTTAACAAGATAACAGATTTCTTCTGTGAACCTCAGGCTGAACTAACATTTTAAACTAGAAGAGTCTCACATCCTGTGCAAACAGCAAAGCTAGAATGACTCAAAGTAAAGATGGACAAATATAGCCTTTACATTCTCCAGAACGGGAAGGCAGTGTTCCACAGGAACAGCGACTTCTGAAGTCTCTGTTCTAATTCACTGGTCAGATCTTATATTACTAACATTTTCCATTTTTCCTCCTGCATTTGTGCCAAATAGCTAAATAATCTTTGTATTCATTTGGTCATTAAATATGATATTCCTTTTATGTAAATTTTTCTCAGAAGTCATAAAATTAATTATGCTTTAGGCTTTGGCTCATCTTGACATAATGTGTTTATTATTCTTAAATGATTAATTATTTAATACTTTCTTGAAAGGAGCTGGTATAGAGTATGAGTATATGCATACACACACACACACACACACACACACACACACACACACACATTATCTACTTTAGGATCAATGTGAATTAATGCCTCAAGCAATGAAGAAACAGGACACTCATGTCAGGGGCATGGTTTACAAAGAGTTTTCTCAAGCCTTGTGACTTCTGGGACTTAACTTCTCAGGCACACTCAGCATGCATCACCCCTGATGCTTCGAGATGAAAAAGAGTCCCTCCACTTTACATCTTTACACCTTGGACCTGGAAGGCTCAGTTAGTGTTTAGGATGTAGGAGCAGGAGTGGATAGAGCATTGTCAAAGCAAATGTATTAAAAAGCTTTGTGCAAGCTCCCTAAACCTAGCTACAAGATGCTTGAAATACGATGAAGATTCTTGAGTCTGAGAACGGGATTTCAGAAATGTCCCTAAACAAAAGAAAAGAAAGCCCATGGATGAAATAACAATGACAATAGCAACAAACCAAGAAGGCATCACAATGAAGGGCAGGTCTCAAGGACCACTGTGAAAACATAGACTTCCCAGTGGCTTAGTAGATGAGGACACTCTGCCACACATACACAAACATGCACATGTGCGCACACATGAACAGACACGGGCACACGCATGCATGCACACACACGTACACACACAGGCACATACACAAATGTATACACACACAGGCACAGACACACACACACACAGTTTCTTTTTTTAACGGGAACCATATGAAATATGAGATTCCCTAGCAAGCATTTCCAGTGTAGTCGAGGGAAATAGTAAACAATTACATTATATAAACCAACCATCTGAGCAGAAGTCATAATTAAAGTTATGCATCTGCATGCATCATTGATTTATGAATTTGTTCAGAGTTGCAAAAGCTATTATGCATTCGCTGTTTAAGAGACAGTATATAACTGTGTGACCTCTCAGTGCACCGATGGCACACTCTGCAATACGTGAGAGTTTCAAATGGTCACGCTGATTTTTGATTACACTTTAAACCATATTTTCTTTCTTCATTGAAGAGTTTTATGGCTGTATATTCATAACTATCGATCGTTCTGGAAAGAATCATCACAGCCGAGCAAAATCGCCTCGCAAGAGCTAGGGTTAGGCTTCTAGCGATGCAAGCAATGCTATTAACAGCAGACTCTCGGCTCCAGGCAGCTCTACAGGCTTCATTCCGCAGCCCCTGAATAGGGGTCTGCTTGTCACCAGGAGCTGTTAAGGGCTGAAGAATGGGTGGTCATCCTTATCTGGGAATGTCTTTGTTTATGCGGTGTTCAGTTCCACCACTGATGTTTGTATTCATGTTGTCTTGTGGAATAAACTTCCTTGTTTGTTTTCATTTGGTCCTAACCTAAGAACCAGGAAAGGTTAGCACACAGCGTAAACTGAGAAGGAAAAACAAGGTCTTAAGAGTAAGTGAGGGCAAGAATGCAAGGGGTGCAGGGATGCAGGGATGCAGTTAGTGCTATTGATTTCAAACTCTCTAAAAAGCTTCTCCTGTCTGTACCCCGACCATGTGCCTTCCTTCAACCAATCTCTCCACAAATCTAGTCAAAAGATATTAAGGAAAGACCTCTCTTGCCAGCAGTGTGTGTGTGTGTGTGTGTGTGTGTGTGTGTGTGTGTGTGTGTGTCCTTCAGTCATCATGGTATCCATGCTATGCTGGAAACAGATACAAGAGTCTAGGAACAGCCCATCAGTTTACCACATCAGATCACACTGCACAGGCACCTACTTCTCTACTGTTCTCTCAGAGGTGACCAGTTCTGATGCTTCTAGAAAGGTGGGTCATCTCCCCTACCAAACATATTGGCCTGTGTGCCCCCGACCCCATGTACACGAAGGCAGCAGGGACAAGGATAAAATAAAAACAAGCAAAACCCTTGTTCATTCCCCTACTTGCTCCTCTGTGTTATTTTCTCCTCGCACAGTCTGAGTCTTTGTCAAACTTAAGTTAGGCCCTTCAGGCTCCATTTGCGTCTGCTGAGAAACACTTCCATGAATACTGTTCACTACACCCCTTTCTTCCGTTCCTCTTGTCTTGAGGTTTGACTGTGTTGAAAAGTTTTGATTTTTAAAGAACAGAACTTCAAACATACAAAATGACATCTCTGATTTCATTAACACATAGCTAGCTGTGTCTGTGTCTCATCCCACTTTATCAGAGGATGCACAGCTCTGAGCGATGCCCAGAAGGGCCAGAAAATAGCATAAGGGCTTACCGCTGAGACACACATAAACAACACTGTTTATACTGAAGAATGAGAATCATTCAAATGGGAATTTGAGAGGAGCTCTATCCAGTCCACCAACATTAAAAGGGACGGTCTAAGATTTCAGTAGCAAGTTCCCAAAATGATTTGGTGGCAGCTTGAAAGAATTCCTACGACTTCCATCAAATAACAATCAGGGACAAAATCAATGGGATGGAGCCACAAGATTGAAATGATTTGAGAGGGGAGACTGGAAGAAGAAATGTCTCTCATAACCAGGGGACAGTTCAGTCCCCACTAGCAGAATCTGGGACTCGGGTTTCCTAGACATATGAAGTACAATGTGCCATCCCCCTAACAGCAGACATAGTGAGATTTCAGCACAGCGAGCGAGCAGTTCTCTGCTTCCTAATACAGGCTGTGCTTTCTTGTGAGAGGGGTGGGGTGGGGTGCTTTCATTAGACAGTTTGTCATGTGATTGTGATGCAAAATAGAACCATTTATTTGCTAATTACATAGCAATGGCATGGATTTTTTTTTAATCACATGTCCTTCATCCTGGAGGAAAAAAATATATCCCCATTTTTGTTACAACTCAAAGACTTGGTTCTGAATAAGCAATACATATTATGTTTATGCATATATTTTCATAACCAACTAAAACTTTAGGAAGTAAAACAAGAGATAAAATCTGGAAGATATTTATTACCAGATTATGACAATTTAAAATTTAGTCAAAGTTTGAGCCTAAATGACTTGGCAGTGTTCCCTTGAGCCTTCAGTGGCCTCTGTCGTCTCCACCTCACATCTTAACTTCTAGACTTTTAACACTTGACCCTTACAACTGCAGAAGTCTGGAACTTATAGAAGTTATCAGCCCAGGTGGTTTTTATTTATTTCTGTGAAATGTTCTTTTAGCCTCTTTCCTATTTTACTAAATGTGTGGAGTATTCTTTTTTAATTTCTTGGAACTTTCAAAATTTACAAAGACTAAACATGATAAACAGCCTCATTTTAAAAGACGGTACTGGGTACAGAACTAGGGTTAATTCCCTACCAGATGAGGAAAGGAGCCACTCACTCCTGTACATGTGCTATGATAAGGCTGATAAATACAAAAAAATAAAGAAAGAAAGAAATTGCACAGTCTGATGAGAAAAAGCAATTTGGACATACAAAGTCCAATTAAAGAAAACCTGCCTAATGGACAGGTTCTCTGGCAAACGTACCAAGGGGAAAAATGATTCCGGATTAATTGTGTGAAAGTCCTTGATCTCTGTGACCAGCATGACAACCTAGGAAGTTCGTGTAAGGTTTGACTGGGGGCCTGTGGAGGACCGGTTACTCAGAAGGAAGTTCACATTAACAGAGCTTGAATGCTCCCCATTTCTTGCAGCCCTTGCGTTTCCACCTTTGCTTTGAATTAGCACATAGGTGACAAAGTTATAAATCCCTTCAATAACTGGCAAGTGTCTGAGTCACTTTAGACAAGATTGAGAGCGGCTCCCTTGTTCTAAAATTATACAAAAGTGCCCACTCGCTTCTCAGGCAATTTGAAAGCCATTCACTTCAGTGGCAGCTAGCCAAAATACAAAAGCCAAAGAATGGAAGAGGAGATGTCACCCAGCACCTACACGTGTAAGCTTGTACAGCTTCCCACCTCAGAGAGACCGCCTCAACAGAAGGAAGCCAAAAAAGGGTCATGGCCAGAACTGACAGAGCATTTCCGGTCCCCGCTATTTCCGGTCCCCGCTATTTCCGGTCCCCGCTATTTCCAGTCCCCGCTATTTCCGATTGGCGTTCATGGGCTACCGAGTCAGAAAGAAACTTTGGCTTGGCTCTGCTTGGCTTGGTTTGGTTTGGTTTGGTTTGGTTTGGTTTGGCTTGGCTTGGCTTGGCTTGGTTTGTTTTAGCCTGGTTTGGTTTTGTGACAGGCTCTTCTACGGTCCCATCCAGTCTACCCCAGAACTCTGTGTAACCAAAGACCACCTTGAATCCTAATCCTTCCTCTTCCAGGTTCTGAGATTGCAGACGTGTGCCACACTGTCCCGGGGGCTTTGTGGGAAGAAGTGACACTCTGTCAACAGAGTCATGTCCACAGTCCCCTTAGCTGAACTCTTGAGCCTGGGGAGGGAAACATTCCATATTATTAGTAACAGATGGCACTTTATGCTCCTTCAATATTCAATGAACAAAGTCTCAACTCAGTAGTGTACATCTGGTGGGCCATGCCTAAGTTTGGGTTGTTCAAATCTTCACGCAGTTTCTGGACTTTTGATTCATCATTTACAGTGGCAGAAACCCCAGAAAAAATGCACACAATTACTATCCTCTCCCCACCCAGTGGGTTTGAAAAGTTACTTGGCACAACCAGCTTCTACTCCGGCTTTGAAATCCTGACTTTGGACTGAAATAATACATAGAACACCTTAAGTCTTCCTTTGCTTGCCAGGATTTGAACCCAGGCAGCTGCTTTGTGGCCAAACTCAACTTACCAAAAAGGGTACTGTGTGCTAGAAAAGCTAAAGAAACCCCCAAAGTCGAATGGGTGATTAGGACTCAGTTGGCAGAATATGAACTCCTAGACCACCAGAGGCCAAGGCAGGAGTGGACATTCAAAGCACTCTTGGCTGTACGGTGAGTTCAAGGTCAGCTTGGGACATATAAGACCTGTATCAAGAAAAAAAAAAATCGGAGGAGGTTCTTCCTGAAATCACTAAAGTATTTAATGGTGGAACAGATTGCGCATCTTCCCCTAGAATGTGAGCCACCAACTGTTGTAAACTAAGTCTGCCAATTTATACTTCGAATGCAAGGACCTTTGTATCTTGTTATACAATGAAAGTTTTTCATACCTATCACACAAGCAGAACAGAGCAAAGTCTCAGTAAACGCTGATGGAAAGATAAAACTACCTCTCAGGCTTTAAAACAGGCTTTCTAAGCTCATTTGAAACGAAATCACCTTCCATCCCTCATGTATATTGAAAGTGGTCCCTAGCAACCCTTTCCAAAGAGAAGCTTGTTTCTCGAGTCTTCCTCCACTGGCCTGTGTACCTTTCCTGGAATTCATTTCATCCCATCTTATACCATTAAATCTGTTCCAGGCTCTAGACCCTGTGGCAAGCTTTGCAAAGGTAAGGGTATGCTTGCACACTCCTCCTGCCGTTTCTTACCCGGGTTTTAGTAATTGTTTGCTGATTTAGTAACCAGTTTAAAATCAAAATCTGAATGTTACTTAACCCACTGCTGTATCATAAATATTATAATGCTCTCTTCTCATTTTCCAGAAGGTTTCCAAAGGTTGTAAAAAAATAGATTTTATGAAAAACAACTCTAAAATATACACCGGCACCTGGCATCCTGTGACTTTCTGAAAGCTCTTTGCTACTTACCAGTACAGGCTTTTTCTGTGCTTTAATAAATCCCAATTTTCATAGCTTTCATGTCTTAAACATTCCAAGTTCGAGTTATATTTGGTGGAAACTTGGCATAGAGTTTTCAGTTTCAAATATTTACAGCTACATCGATGTACACACACACTCACACACACACACACACTCATTCCTTTAATCTATAGACTTGTAAGGATTAATGGCACAAAGAATAAATTATAAAACACTTCAGGTGCTTAGCTGAGTGAGATAAAAATAAGGGGGCTTCATTGTCCTCAGCGGAAGGG
This sequence comes from Mus musculus, assembly GCF_000001635.26. NCBI lineage: Eukaryota > Metazoa > Chordata > Mammalia > Rodentia > Muridae > Mus > Mus musculus. Next base: position 149,402,835 of record NC_000069.6, on the reverse strand, counting down.
AGCTTAGTGTCAGCTCGTGGTCCACACAAGGCAGAGCTGCAGGACCGGAACCGAGAGCAATGTGCAGAAGCCGGTCTGGGAAGAGCAGCGTGGAGAAGAAGGTTCCCCAGCGCCTGCCTACAGCCTTCAGCCTCCCCCACACATAGCAGCTTCTGCATCCTCACAGGTGTTCTCTGGGCAACCAGGGCCTCTTTAATCTATGGTTGCACATGTGTGGTGAGCCACTGTCTCCTGACTGTCACTATCTCCACACACCCCAGGTTAGACCAAGGTTCCTCGTCTATTCATTTAATGCACAATTGTTTAATATCCTCATCCGCTGCAAAATGGAGAAAGGGCTTTGCTTCCTGCAGCTGGCACGTCTTCCCTCTTGCTTGTTGTTTTATCTTGGGGAGACTGTGAACTTTGTTTGTATCAAGAGCCCCAAGGCAAATGCCTTCCAATTAACATGGAATTATGCTATTGAGTAATGACTGGCCAGTGGGTAGAAAGAAAAGGATCTGAGATCACAGCACAGTGGGGTGGGGGGTGGGGGGGAGGGACTTGGAATCCTTCTCTCAGCCCATCACTACTGTCTTCAGTAGGTTTTCTATATCTTAATTATACTCAAAATCAAGCAAGGAAAATAGCATCCTCTCCAGCAAAAAACGATAGAAGAAAACTGCTGAATGTGGCCTGATGTCTCATTAAGGTTTAGGTTACACCTTGCAACATAGCTCTTACACAGGATAGATAACATGTATACATATGTGTGGCTTTGAAGTCATGTTTAAAGGCATGTGGATCAATGGAAACAATGCGGAATGCTTTGCTAATTCAGCTTCCGTCTCCTCTGATTAGTCATTGACCTTGGCCACATTGCTAACTGTGCTATTAATTTTTTATAGGGGAGGTCTCCAGAAATTAGAAAGTTTAAATAAAAAGAAACGAAGGGTCAGGGGGTTGGCTCAGTAATACACTCACTCCCCTAATGTGCATGAGGTTCCTAGATCCAACACTCTAATGTCCAACCCCAGTCCCCCAGCTGTGTGGAGGGAGGAGTGAAGAGGGACGTCAGCTCCTAGTGAGGGCACTAGAATCTCTTCCTACGCATCTTCTCAGAGGGGTGTTTCTGTCTGTCTTCGGGGAGCATTAGGGTTTCCTTTTGAAGCCCTGAGTCACAGATTTCCTTTCATCTGAGGTATGAGGTACTTAGAGCCTGTCTGTCCACACATGGCAAGATAATGGCTACTCACACTCTAGTCGTCCTTCCGAGAAGAGGCCACCAGCCTTCCTGGGAAGCCTCTCCCTAGCCTCAGGCAGGCTCACTGCCTCGTGGGGATCCTCTGGCTTTGTCTTACCCACTGACTCAGGGGTTTTGCTCAGAAACAAAGGAAGAATATTCTGCATCTAGCTCTCCCTCTCTCCTTATGTTTTTGATACAAACATTCCAGCTGGGATTAGCTTCAGCCTCCCACCAGCCATAACCCTTAATTTTCACGCCTCTCTATATAGTAAGCCCTCTCTACTAATGTTGCCCATCTTCAATCTTCCATTTTTAATACCTATTTCTTTTGAAATTTCTAACAAAAGAGCTGAGATCTAGCTCCGAGTTTACACTCCAAGTTGTTACCTAGCATGATGCCATGAGAAAAATTACTGGATTTGGTTTTAAAGAAAATGTCAGCCCCTAGTAGATAAGTGATTTAAATTTTCAGATATATCCCATCATTTAATCTTCCTAACAGTGACCTGAGATCATTTGTGTTGCTGGTATTTTCAGTGGAAATAAATGAAGGATAGGTAGGATAAAGAGTGAGAGGTCATGAGAGGCTGGGGCTAAATACATAAGCTACCCATGACCTTGTACCAGTGCCTAATAAAATCCTCATACACAGCCCGGCTCCTGGTTCTAGCATGTGTGCCGCTTTCAGTAACTATTGTGCCTTTGAAGTTATATAAACTCCTTAAGCTGTAATTCATTCATTTACAAAATGAGGATATTCATATACACACAGCTCCTATGAAGCATCATCTAAGGGAGAGCACTTGGTGAACATTAACATGTTATAGGAACACAGAACTAAGCAGAGGAGGGGATGGTGAACGGAACAGCCTCCTCCTATAAGTCACAGTATAGCTTAGAGTGGAGGGTGCTTAGAGCACAGGCCTCTCCTCCAGGAAGACTTTAAGTAAACCATTTAATTCTCTTGTCAACATGGCCTCAAAAAAAATCAGGAAATTAATTCGAGAAAATCATAGATTTTTACAATTTTCAATGTGTTCAGGAATGTGCATTTCTGAGTTGAAGGAGGAGAGGGTGACTTTTTCATGTGCAGACAAGAGAATATTTTTCCCACATCCCATGGAAGATGCAGTGAGAAGCAGTGACCTTGCTGCCTTGAATTGAACGTGCCCAAATGAGCTGGTGCAGGAAGCCACTGTGTGCCTTGTGCACTCTGGGCAAAGAGACCTGCTTCTCCTGGAGCTTGTGGTGCTCCACATTTTCACCCTATTAAATTCAGTCTGGGGCCCTGAATCATCCCAGATCAAAAGCAGATGGGTGAGCTGTGGAGACGCCACTCATCTGTGCATTCAGTTCAAGACCCCTCAGTATAGGTGTGCATGTCACTGATAGTTTGACTAACTTCTCTTGGTGCCATTGTAAGTCAACCTGAGTTAAATAGCTTTGTGCCATGTGTCTTGTTTTCCTTCTGTCTTGCCTTCTAATGATTCCATAGTTTTTGTCATTCTGGAATCATGAAGATATTTTATTTATTTTGATATTTTCCCATCTAGAAGATACAGTAAGCTATATAACGAGAGCAGCTTACAGTGTAAAGCTGGATATTCTATCTATCCAGTCTATCCAAACAGATGCCTGGGGGAATACTTTCAGAAGGAGGATCAGCATGTGGCAGGGGAGGTCTCAGAGAGAGCTGAGATGAACCCTGAATTATTCTGAGATCTAAAATCTAGAAAATGAAGAGCCGTTCATTAGAGAAAGGAGAGCTTTGATGGAGAAGGGACTAGGACCCAATGAGATGGCTCAGCACATAAGGATACTTGCAATGCAGCCTGATGGCATGATCTGACCTCCAGAGATCATGGCAAAGTTGAAAGGAAGAATGAAGTCTACAAAGGTTTCCTCTGATTGCCACATACATATTGTGGCACATGTGTCACCCACACCGCCCCCACACACATCCACACATCATGTAAACACATGCATGCATATACACATAATTTTATATATATATATGTGTGTGTGTGTGTGTGTGTGTGTGTGTGTGTGTGTACATATGTACATAAGCCCTAGAAAAAAGAAAATAAAAATATCATCATGTTAAAGAGTTGACCAAAAGTATCTCCTTGAGGGAGTCTGAAAGCAGGAGACAGGATAGGACAACAGAAATAATCATGGGACATGAAAAGGGAGAGGATTTCTTTCCCCAAGAATCTGGATGAGTCCCCTTGCCAGCTGAAAAATCAAAACTTCCAACACCATTAGAAACACTTGCTTAAAGCCCTTCTCCCTTCCCAGCTATAATCTACAATTGTTTAGGAATCTCTCCAGGAAGCCCCTACAGAGGAGAAGCTATAGCCTAACCTCCCTGTGCAAGCCTAGTGGCCCCTTGGCTTCATCTTATCAAAATAGGAGCTACCCCAAGGAACTTCCATCTCTACCCAGAATCTTAGTTATTGAGGGGGGAGCGTCTGGGGAAGAGAGCATTCTTAAGAAACTCAGGGAGCTCTAATTTCTAAAGCCCCAAATCCCAAGGATGGTGCCACTAGGACCCTTAAAGTGTAACTCTCCTTTAAGAAGCCAACACCAGTGTGGTGCGCCTAGCCCTGCCCCATTCTTCCATGGAGTGCCTTTCTTTCTATTAAGAAAACTTTAACTTTGCTTCCTACAAACTAGTCCTGGAACTCCTTAATGCATTGTAGGCATAAATCCTGGCTCTACCCGGAAATTCCTCAGGCTGATGTGGATAACAGGGTGGAGTGTCTTCGGCCTTGCCACCCCTGATACGGTGACGAACACAAGCTGAAGTCAGGTCATGCTTGAGAATATGGACCTCTGTGTCCAAGAAGGATACATACGGAGGTTACGACACTAACTACATTAGCCTGATTACTACATGTGATTACTTCATTTCTGATGAATTGATACAGACTGGTTTAAATAAAACGACAGAGGAAACTTCTGTGCATATAGAGAGAGTCTGCAGTCTGCACTTCCTATAGAGAGAGTCTCTGCAGTCTGCACTTCCTATAGAGAGTATGCAGTCTGCACTTCCTATAGAGAGTCTGCAGTCTGCACTTCCTATAGAGAGTATGCAGTCTGCAATTCCTATAGAGAGTATGTAATCTATACTTCCTATAGAGAGTATGCAGTTTGCACTTCCTATAGAGAGTATGCAGTCTGCACTTCCTATAGAGAGTATGCAGTCTGCACTTCCTATAGAGAGTATGTAATCTATACTTCCTATAGAGAGTATGCAGTCTGCACTTCCTATTCCTCTTTGGGTACCGGAGCTCCTCAGAGCAAGCCACCACCCATATGGTAAATGGAAAGGCACCACTGACCACAGAAATGCAAAATGAAAATGTTATAAACACTGTTCGTGTTGATTCATGGTCCTAGTCAACATCTTATTGCTAGCATGATGATGCTGTGATTAATCATAGTCTTTCCTTCACCTTTTCCCTGTGATCCAGCATTGTGCATCAAGTGCACACTGTCACCTCTACCTGCATATCTAACAAGTATCTCAAATCTGACATGCCCAAGAGAAGGTGTTTACATTACCTGCACGAAGCCACTCGCCCCTCAACTGGTTTTCCACACCCACTGAGAGAAAGAAGCACCTACTTTCCAAAACCAAAACCATGCCAGCAATCCTCATTTGCTTCCCATCGATGTCTGCACACCTGATCTACTCCCAAGACTTCACAGCTCTGCCTGTACATTTTATCTAGAATCTATCTGTCTTCACAGTCTCTCCACCTATTGGAAGATACAATAGTCCATGTGCCACACAACAGCCATCAAGTGTGACTGTCTGGTAAATAATTTTAATGTAATTGCATTGTACTACTTAAAACTCTCAAATGCTATCTAATTTCAATAAAAGCTGGGCACGTGACAAGCTACCAAGACTATATATGACCTACTCTTTAGCTGGCTCTCCACAAACTACGACCTAGGAAAACCTTCCATTTTGTGCTACAACCTTCACTCAGCCTAGACATTAGCTAGTCTTTGGACAAACTAATCACAGCCTTTGAACTTCAAGTTTCTTTACTTGGAACTCTCTGTCCCCCTCCCTTATCTTGCCTGTCTTCTTTTCTGTCATCCATTCCTAGGTTTTGTGGTTGCTCAGCCAAAAAGCTCATTCCCAACCGTGTATGATGGGGCACCTGCTCATTTGACTCATGTTTGGTGATTTTATTTGCTTTGTTGGTTGGTTGGTTGGTTGGTTTGGTTTTGGAGGCAGGGTTTCTCTATGTAGCTATGGCTGTTCTGGGCTTGCTTTGTAGACCAGGCTGGCCCTCTGCTGTGATTAAAGGTGTGTGCCACCACACCCACTGGTGAATTTATTTATTTTCTGTGTTGTTCTAACCAGGGTTTGGTAAATATGCTATTTAAGAGAAATAAATATTGCAAAAGAGCAACAATAATATCTGTTTTATGCCTACACTCCCAGGATGAGATAGGGGAGGACCAAGGAAGGTGGGAAGCACAGGCACTGTGTCCAACAGAACCCAGTTGGCATGCTGGTCTTCTGTGTCTTCTCTTCACACTGGAAATGGTGTAAAGACAGACATACATCAAGAGTCCCCCCAAATTTTTAATATATACATGAGAGAGTCTCCCTATCACCTAACATCTATGTGGAAAAAAATGAGCAACAAATCTGTAGACAACAAGGAATAAGAGAAAGAGACAAAAAAAAAAAAAAGCCTTGATTTTACACGGTTGGGAAATGTGAGCTACATTGCCTTCTTGTCTCTTTAGCTCACAGAAAACAACAGCAAACCCAAGAGCAGCTCAAATATATGTTTGTTTTGTAGAATGATCTCATTAGACGACTCACAGGACTGCGTTCTCTCAGTGTGCTATTCCCACTGAGTGGAGGCCAGTGATTGCCGTCTCTACACGGCCATCTTGGAGAGTGCTGATTAGGGCACCCTGATGCCTTTGAGACCCTCTGATGGACCTCTCAGAGGTGCCGTCTCCCAGCAACACTCAAATTTGCCTTGTTTGAGTTTGGGATGTATTCTTGATGAGTGAGGATGACTCTGATTGCTCTCATGCTGTATTTTCAGCTCTTACGGAATTGGCAAATCTTGCAAAGACACTGCCCAGGGCTTTAGAGATTCTAAGCAGAGTAGCCAAAGCCTTGAAGCAGCCCTTAAGGATGAGGATGGTGTCATGGAGAACTTTACTACAGAGATCACGCTATATTAGAGTCACTCAGAAAGTGTCTTAGTGAATAGATGAATGAATAGATAAGTAAGTGGATGGATGGGTAGATGAACGGACAGATTGACAGATGGACAAACAGATAAGTGGAGTTACAATTTAACCCCTTAGTGGCAAAATGGACAGTGGACTTTACACTTCACAGCCAGAGAATTCATTAGAATTTTCCTCTAGGTATCCTAAAGGGATACGTACTTTATCTTTCCCTGATTTTTTATATAATGAAAAATTATAACGCTCTTGTTATAAACAAGACATTGAAATGAGTGCAGTTCAATTCGTAGTAAAATTAAAAATCCTCCCAAAGACAGCCTGTTCAGGGGTCCACGTCATAAAGACCCCATCGGTCCTTGGACTTCTCTCATTGCCCCTTCACGGAATCACTGCTACAATTTAGGTACAATTTTTATGTTTTCGGAGATACATTCCCTATACATAATGCTCTCTCCACTTCTGGACTGACCATGGTCTTCCATGGTAATGCTTTCTCTAGTAATTTTTTAAGTATCAGTAGACACTGCGTGTGGATGGAAGCATCTACAGAACCTAGGTGGGAGGTGCACTGTGCTGTCTCTGGGGGACTTTGGTATGGGATCCTCTGCTTCCATTAAGTTCCTTCGCTGACACCATGGGAGTCTGGCCTTGAAATTTTATGTTGGGAAGGGTTGTTAGGTTGGTGGTTTCGTTACATAACCTGTGTCCCTCTCCCCATGAATGTCACATGAGAACACTTTAAAAATAACAACTAGGTAAATTCTGTTTCTCCTAAAAATGTTTGCATTGTTTCCTGTTCTTCCACCCTTTGTCTTCCTAGTGTTGGCATGACAGGCATCTCTGCCGCACTTAGAGTTTTAGGTTTGTTTGTTTTTGTTTTGTTTCTGTTTTGGTTTTGGCTTTCCTTTTCTGTTGTTTCTTCTTTTGTTTTGTTTCTTTGATCATTTTAGTGTTAATGCTAAAGATTTTCGGCTCTTTGAGAAAGCTTACAGTTACAAATGGAAGAACGTTTGTCACTACAGGGGATCACATGTCCTCCTATCTATACACAGAGTTCTCCCCAGGAAATGAGGAAATACAGAGCTGAAACTTAATATGTTTAAGGTTTTCCGCTTGAGAACTTTCAGAACTCTGTCCAGTGTATACTCCCCACCCATCCCAGCAAACACAGGAGTGATGCAGACCTAAATGTGCTCATTTTCATCAAATTTGTGTTACTGAAATCTCTTCCCAAATGATAAGTATTCCTTTCAGGAGTTAGACACTAATCTCCTTACCAATCCGAGAATATTACAAATGTAGACTGTGTTCTGTTTTCCATAATTGCAAGCCTGTTTGGATTTGAGACTACCAGCCTGTAGGACCTTCTTACACGCCTTCTCTTCAGTGATGTGTATATACTATTTAGTTTCCTCCCTACATTGAGTCTTGCCCCATGAACTAACACTTCTTTATTGCTATCTACATATGAATATTTGGAGATATTTGTTATTAAGCAAAAGGAGTATCTTAAATCATTTAAGTATTTGGATTCAATTAACATAAAGTACATTACAATAAAAAGACATGAATTTAATAGTGTGCAGTATCTCTGCTTGCTATGAAGATCAAGCCAGGAAACTTAGATTTAATGTTGGAAAAAAAACCACTTTCTGTGATATTTCAATAATCGCTTTGCTACAATCAAGTATGTTAAAGGATAACTTACTCATTATTCAAATTAGGCTATTAATGAGTCAATTCTATGGTAATCCATCTGAATAATTTCTTCTCTAAAGATGCATAGACAGAACAAGTTTTCCAGAAACTTTGAAATATTTTCTAAAATCCTTTATTTATAGAGTCCGATTCTCACTCTGTGGGGATACAGGAATACCAAATGAGCAGAATGTTCACCTGAGAGTGGGCAGTGGAGAATTTGGAATTATACATGCTTTAGACTTGTACAATTGAACATTTTGGTCAAATAAATGGAAAATTCATCCAATATGATCCTAATGAATGAATTCATTGAAAAATGTGTACTTATGTAGCAATAATATAATAGTTGTGTCATTTTATTTTGCAAAATGGAGAGGAATTTTTTTTACTTTTCAATTTGAATAGTTTTCTACCCATTGAGCAGACACAAATTTCTACTCCTGTGTGCTTTATTTTAGGAAACAATGACCTAACAATGGAAATATATATATATATACCATTATATTAAACAGATACCTCTGGAAATCTCTCCCTGTCTCTGTCTCTGTCTCTCTGTCTCTCTGTCTCTCTCTCTCTCTGTCTCTCTCTCACACAGACACACACAGACCACAGACACAGGGCATTTAACAGTCATGAAATACTTCTGCATTTTTAGGAAGGAAGTGGTTTCTACATCTCTTAACACCATGTGGCCCAAGTCATTTCCCAGTGCTGTTTCTGCTGTGTCTTTATTCTCATTCTACACACATACACACACACACACACACACACACACACACACACACACATGCACACTTACCAGTAAAAAAAAAAAAAAGAAAAAAATGAAAAACAAATCAAAAAATAACAAAAGAAAATCAGACTGAAGAAAAATGATGAAAGAGAGAGCAAGAGAGAGAGTAGAGAGAGACTTTGAGCAAGAAACTATCTGTAGTGTGACTCGTCATGGTGCAGCACCTCACACCCACTGACTTAAGCTTGAGTACTTATGCTCACTACTTTATTTTGATATAGTCCTCATTCAAAGCCCAGTTCTTGAGAGTCAGAGCTGCTAAAGCCAGTATGAGTAGTTCCACATGACTAAGGGGCAGAGAACTTGATAAATATTAGTGTCGCAGAAGAAGGGAAGAGAAACCAGGGCCAGTGAGGTAACTAGGAAGCAGCACCTCTTGCTTCCAACCTGACCATCTGATTTCCATTTCAGGGAGCCACGTGGTGGAAGGAGAGCACCGCCTCCCTCCTGTTGTCCTCTGACCTCCACACAGAGACAACACACACCTTCCTCACTAAATAAACAGGGTGTGATAGAAACATTAAAAATGAAATGTAGAGTAGACAGATTCTATAGGTAAAGAAAATTAACTCTGCTTCCCAGATGCACTTAGTTAAATTATTCTTTAATACTTAAGAGAGGACCCAGGGCCACTCTTGTGCTAGGCAAGTATCTACTGTAGAGCTTTATTCTAAAGCCAAGCATTGCCTCCCCCTGCTCCTGATACTGGGGGTTTAACCCAGGCCCTAAGGCATGCCAAGCAAGCAATCTGTCATTGAGCCACATCCTCAGGCAATACAACCATTCAGAACGAGCAATAGAGGGTTTTTACCTTGCTTTTTGTTTTGTTTTGTTTTGTTTTGTTTGTTTTGTTTTAATGCTTTCCTTACTCAAAATGGTTTTTTTTTTTTTTGATGCATTGTTTATTATGTGCATGCCTGTAGAAAAAGAGAGGAGGATAAGTAGAGGGAGCAGACCTAACCAGTGCCCGTACAGTGATCAGAATTCTCTAAAATCCCAAATATTTTGGAGGAGTCAGGAAAAGTGGAGTACTGGTAAATAATATTTTTAAATCTGAGAATTGCGCTGGGAAAAATCAGTTGTGCTGTGTGCTCACTTATTTCCTGAGACATTTGACAGCTGACCTCCCTCAGGCCAAAGCTCAAGGGTAGGTCACTGAGACAACAGTAACCAGGGTCTCATGGTAGGACATGCCCCAAAGAGGGCTACAAAATCTTCATCAAAGTCCATTCTCATGAAGTCGGTCAAACAAGATCAAGCTAGAGGAGAGGCTTTAAATCCTGATCTAGAGGAGGGAATGGTACCGAAAGCAGTTTGTCAGTGGCCAGGTTGGAAATCAGCTAAAGACCCGAACGTCACCAAATGATGCAGAGTGTCACCGAATGATGCAGAGTCCACGTAGTCGCTCACCAATACTCCCACCTTTATAGAGCGAAGATCCCAGACACTTCCACTCTCTAGGTGAAGTATATTGGTTGCAAACGATGTCGTTGGCTTTGCTTATCTGACTCTAAAGGGCAGAGATGACTAGCTCTTTGACTTTCAAGACTAGGCTTGATCCTTCATTGAAACATGGGGGGAAATACCTGAAAGGATTGTTTTAAATACTGAGTGTCGCCATTAGTATATAGAGGCATTTACAAGAGGCTTGGGCTCCTGAGTAATATGTTTCTTTTCATTCTCTACTGCTCCAATCTCCTGGGTTTTCTTCTCTGCCTCTGAATAAAGGAGACACTAGGGATGGACTTGGATTCTCAGCAGGTCTTCTTACACCTTCCTCATTAAAATATCCATCAAGAGGCTGAAGGTGAGGCTCACCTGACAAAGCTCTCACCTAACATGGAGGAAGCTTCATGTTCTGTCACCACTACCACATAAACCAGGTATGCGGATGCAGGCCCATCGTCCCTGCACTCCGAATGCATGAGTTCCTATCCCCAAGTAAATAATAGTCACTATGGAAACCATCAGTACCTGTCTCTGCTTGTCATCCAGACTTTCTTGTTTCTTGCCTTTGAAGAACAGTTAGATTGGCCACTCCAGTGAGGCAGTGTGGAGCCCTGGAGGTAGCAAGGAAAATACATCAAATCTAGGCTGGTGTGGTAGATTTCCCTTCTACAACCTCTCTTATTCAAACAAGTAGGTATAATACACAAATATTTCTGGGAACATGCTAGAAACCCTACAAAATGCCCGTGCCCTAAAATAATAGTAGTAAAAATATTTTTTTAAAAATAAAAAGTATAAAAATAAAAAGTATAAAATTGAATGTAGAATTTGTTTAGACCTATGCTGGGTTGTTCATCCAGTTTTCTAGTTTACTGTTGTCATTCCTATATTTTCCAATGACTCACACTCACAGGTTCCTCAGTATATACCAAGAAGATGGCAGGCTAATCTTTCAAACACTCTAGCCTTGGATTTAACCTAAAAATATCTTGCAGAAACCCAAAATGTATCCTCCAGCTGTGGGCTCAGGTGACGTTTCTTTGAAATAAATCAACATGAAATGCATTCATACTTCAAGGCCCACCTTATGGATGTTCTCAAAGGTTCTAAGGAATTGTAGTTACTTCATTTACAGTTGGTAGTGGAAACTTGTCCCAGGTTGGATTCTATCGGATCACATCCTATTCATAGGACCAGGGAGGCGGTTCAGCAGGTAAAACCACCTGTGGCCAAGCCTAACAGCCTCTACCTCCATGACTCCACACTGTAGGAGAAAAGTGACTCGTGAATAAGGTCATGACTCTAGAATTTGTGCCAGTGTGTCTATATCACCACCACAAAAGGAAGGCAGAGAGGGGGATGGAGAGAGAGAGAGAGAGAGAGACAGAGACAGAGACAGAGACAGAGACAGAGACAGAGACGGAGAGGGAGAGGTGAAAATGTCTCTTCAAGATGGTAGAGTGTTGGCGTTAGCAGGCACAAAGGCTTGTGGAGGAAGAAGAACCTGAAACTCAGGGCCACTTGTGGGTACTCAGGGAGCTTGATGTGGTAGCACACACCTTTAATCCCAGCACTTGGGAGGCAGAGACAGGTGGATTTCTGAGTTCGAGGCCCAGCCTGGTCTACAGAGTGAGTTCCAGGACAGTCAGGGCTACACAGAGAAGCCCTATCTGAAAAAGAAAGAAAGAAAGAGAGAGAGAGAGAGAGAGAGGGAGGGAGGGAGGGAGGGAGGGAGGGAGGGAGGGAGGGAGGGAGGGAGGGAGGGAGGGAGGGAGGGAGAATCATCCCACCAATCAAAATGAAAAGGAAAACTCTCTTATTTCTTCTACATCTTCAGCTATTTGAGTCCACTCTTCCACCAGTTCCTACGCACCATTCCAACTCTATTTAGTGCAAGCCCTGTTTTTCTCTGCGCTCCATATTATCCTCACATGGCCTTAGCCACTCTCTGAAAGCTTAGTCTTGAAAACTTCATTTTATCAATTGTCTTGTGAGTTCATGGTCCAGAGTCAACTGGCTGCAGAGTATTCCTTCTGGGTATATGACATACACAGTTGTGATGTCTAACCAACCTCACTCATCTCCACAGGACCCTTTCTATCCCAGTTCTGTGAGCTTTTATCTATCTAGGGTCTAGTGGTAGTTCTTAACTGCCTTTCCTCTTCCGATGTGCCAACACTTGTCAGGTTGGCTCTGCACTCCATCTTCAGTGGGTCCATCGACCACTTTCACAATCGAGTATTCTGGATTTCTCCTCCCTCATTTTTTTTTAAATTCAGCACCTATCTGCTGGATTTATGAATCTATATTCACACGAGAAAATGCTAATCTATTGTTTAAAATCTTTTGATGACTTTCTACCACCTATAAGGTAAAGCTAAGGCTCTATAACTGGTCTACAAAGCATGAAATTATCTGACCCCTAATGAATCTTAATTGGCGCCCCTGTTCCCTCATCACACTGCAGCCCCATAGCTCTGGACTTCTAGCAGACTGTCCCAGAAAGCCCAAGCCCATCATGTCTCGTCCCATCGATCACATTTTCCTGATGGATAAAGTGTTCTCAAGTGTTCTCAGTGACAGCTGTGTGTGTGTGTGTGTGTGTGTGTGTGTCTGTGTGTGTGTGTGTGTGTGTGTGTGTGTGTCTGTCTGTGTCTGTGTCTATGTCTGTGTGTCTGTGTGTGTGAAGTGTTCTCAGTGACAGCTGTGTGTGTGTGTGTGTGTCTGTGTCTGTGTGTGTGTGTCTGTGTGTGTCTGTGTGTGTCTGTGTGTCTGTGTGTGTGCAGTGTTTTCAGTGACAGCTCCTGGTCTGCTCCCCCTCCTCTCTTAGGCATAACTCCTTCACAAAAATTTCTCCTGACCCCACTGAGAGAGAGAGAGACAGACAGACAGAGACAGAGAGAGAAGAGAGAGAGCAACACAATTATTTAGCCCTTCCTACAAACCCAATTCTTTTATATATTATCTTTTTATGTATAGATAAGCAGATGAATACATAGATTGTTATATACCTAAATAATCACTATCCCTTGTTTTAAGAGACTTAAAAGAAGCAAGGGAAGAAAATAAATGCGTTTAGGGTGTGGGTTTAGGAAGAAGTGTGAGAGATAAGGAGGTTGACACAAAGACACAAGGACAGGTGTCCTAATACATGGGAAAAGGGGGAAGTAGAGGCAGAAAAGGAGAAAATGTACCTGTTTATGTGTCCTGTAAACACAGAATGGGGCAATAACAAAATATTATCATAAAATATCTTTAATCTTGGACCTGTGTGATGCTACATACCTTTCTACCATCAGCCTGAAGCAGATGGATCTCTATGTGCTCGATACCAGCCTACCTATGCAAGGAGTTTCAAGGCAGGGCTACAAAGTGAGACTGTGTCAAAGAAAGGAAGGAAGGGAGAGCACTGGCTGTTCTTCCAGAGGACCCAGGCTCAGTTCCCTCTGCCCACAGGGCAGCTTCCAACTGTCTGTAACTCCAGGCAATCCAGTGACTCTTCTGCCCTCTCTGGTACCATGCGCACATGGCACACAGACATACATGCAACTCGAAAACACAAAATAACTAGGGATATAAAGTGAATTTTCAATTTGGGGTTCATTTTCTATTCAGAAAATGTTAAGGAATCACTGAGGGGAAAAAAACCCACAAATGTTTATAATGAGACTAGTATTAAGATTCTAATTTATTTAATCATAGGTTAGATGTAGCTTGTGTTTTAACATTAAGATTATCAGCAATGTAGTTCTTTTTTGAAGTCAATGTTACAATATGCTGCATCTTACGAGTTTTAATGAATGACAGAGGCTGGTATACTTCAGCTCATTCTTCCATTAAACTAGATGGATCAGACATTAAAAGTCAGAATGTATGAGTGTGCGCATGTGCACACACTCTTTTATGTATGCATATAGGTAGCTAGGTATATATACCAAGATAATTACCTGACACTAGTGGCTAATGGTCAAAATGTACCATTTATAGTTGCTTTGAGTTAATTGTTTTTAGTAGAGATAAAAGGTTTTACACAAACACACACACACAAATACTCAGCTATAATCCACTTATGTCAATGGCTATGCCCCTGCCTCCAATACAGAGCTCTTCTGCTTCCAAAAGTAATCTTGCTTCAGCTGAATGAATGACCTTACTCTGAAGTGATTGGCTCATTTGAAATGTCACATAGTCAGGAGATGGTGGCACACACCCTTAATCCCAGCATTTGGGAGGCAGAGGCCAACCTGGTCTACAGAGTTCCAGGACATCCAAGGCTACACAGAGAAATCTAGTCTCAAAAAAAGGGGATGGGGAATAATAAAATAAGAAAGGGGGGAAGAGGGAGAGGGGGGGAGGGGGAGAGGGGGAGAGAGGGAGAAAGAAAAAGAGAGAGAGAGAGAGAGAGAGAGGAAGGAAGGAAGGAAGGAAGGAAGGAAGAAAGAGAGAGAGAGAGAGAGAGAGAGAGAGAGAGAGAGAGAAAGGCCTTGTGTACTTCTTCCCATATACAGGGAAGGCCAGACTAAATCAATTTACATTTCCCAGAAGCATAGGAAGAATAGAAGAACCCTGTGGCTTAGAGACGCTGTGGCCATAAAACACACTAGGAGGATCCAGGCATCCTTCCTCAGAGTGCTGATTTGCATGAAGCCCTAGACTGTTACAGGACACATCCGGTCTGTCCAGGCTCAGGGCTAAGCAGTTTTACTTACTCGTGTTTCTCATTATCACTAAGTGATGGGAGGGAGAGCAAACTGGCTGCAACTAGTCCTGATTCCTGTGGCTCCTGAAATGGATGATACCACCAGTCAGCCACCAGCTTCTGCAGCAACCAAATAAGAAAAAAAAAGTTCCCCTCTGTGTGTGTGAGTGCTACCTTCACCTGCCAAGGAAAGAGAACACAGCTTCCCTTATTCTGCAGGGAAACAAAGTGGTTTGGACACAGTTTGGAGGAGAACTGCCAAAGGAAACAAAAAAGGCTTTAAGTTCCTACTGTTTCCATACATTTAGCAGCTCTTCTAGAATATTTAACTTTAATTGATCTTTACCTCTTGTTTCATGGATACCACTAGCTCTGTAGAAACGGAACTTTGTCCTTGACCCAGAACTTTAAGGAAAAGATATTAAACTTCATAGAATCCGAAACTATTAGGGCATTGCTGGAGGGCTTATTTATTTATTTATTTATTTATTTATTTGCCTCTCAACAAAACAAAGCACAAGCCTGTTGCGAACAGAAGACAGTGCTCACTGCATCTGAGGCTTTTGTCTGCTTTTGCAGACACCTAAGTTCTAATCTAAACAAGGCGATTTGTTAGGACCTCATTGCAAGTGTGGAGAAGCACTGAGAAGTGCTAATGTTTCTCTGTGAACATGGGCATAACGACAACATTCTTTTTACAATGAATATAGACATATGAAAAATGCTTGTGTGTTTTTCTGAAGATACTTCCCACCACCAAAAAAACAAAAAACAAAAAACTTAGGTGTTAAGATCTGAATGTGGTTAAAACTCATCTTCCCATGGGAGTGGGTAAGGTGGAGTGTTCTAGGAAACCTGACTGACCTGGTTCTCTTAGGCATGTGTGGTACCCCTGACTAAGATCGTCTCTTCCCTCACTACAAGTGATTCTGCCTCTTGTGCTTTCACGAAATTTCACCTTTATGTAATAAATTTTCATTTTGGAGATACCACAAGAATTAAGTTATGCTAAAGGTAACAGAATCATAGATATTATAGATGAGAGAGAGAAAAAAATGTATTAGACCCATCATTTGAAGTCTCAAGAAGGGCAGTTTTCAATACCGTGTGTAACGTAGTGACTTCTCTAGCGTTTAATGGGAATTTTCAGTATGCTAATAAAATGCTTTTAAAAACCTATCCATTTAGGCCATGTGTACCCAAGTGAGGCAGATGTTACTGAAAAGGGGAATAAGTTCTCATTTTCCGTAGTTCATTAATATCAGGACTTGATTGGGAAAAGAGGTATCTTTTAGGCTCCCATTCACCCTCAGAAAGAGTATAAGAGGCCAAGAAACCAGAACCAACCGCCTCCAACTTTTATGCCTGTTGGACCATGGCCAGCAGATAAAAACCTCAGGGTTTTGCACAAACTGAAGTAGCATGGTCTCTGTTTCTATTTGCACAGACCAAGTTAGGTTGGCATGACGTAAGGCAGGGAAATAAGCAGAGCCTGGAGGAAGACAGTCCATAGATGAGGGAGTGGGGTGATAAGGAAGGAAATGTGGTAATGAAGGGGAGACAGCTGTAGAACCAAACCTGAGCTCCTAAAGCCAGTGTTTCCCAATAAAAGTATCACACATCTATTAATATCCTCCCTGTAAACCCTGGCCTGCCAAGAGTCTAAAAGGGGATCACAAGGTACTTGGCCTTCAACAAGTATTAGAAAGTAATACCTTTATTCTTTGCAAATGAAACTGTACCATTTGCAAGAAATATGCTGAAGCCCATTGTAATGGTTCAGCTTCCAAGAGCCTGTGATCAAGCCTGTCCTAATTGCTTTTTAGGGAATCCAGAGGCCACCTAAAAAATCACCATGACTTTGAGCTAGAAAAATCAAGTACTTCATGGCAGCTTACTGAACTCATCCGACCAATCATTCACTCACTTTTCAGTACATACTTATTAAAGTAATCACCTCTCGGGGATCATGTTTGCTGTGGAAACAGTGGGGAGGGGGCAGAAAATGTAATATACTCAGATTCAAGTGATTATAGTAGTATTATAATGAGCCAACGTGAAGCAAGTGCTAAAATGGAGATGTAGGAAGAGTGTAAGAGGCAGCACAGCAGACATCTCCATCCCACACAGTAGCATAAGGATCACACCCCAGTGTGAAACACACAGCCTGTTCTTTGTTCCTGGAAGTGGGGGGTCATCCGCACTGTCAGCAGAACCTTGCAAAACCTGCCAACGCTGTAGCTCAATGGCAGGATGCTTTCCCAGCAGGCACCGCGGCCAAGCTTCAGCTGACAATCAGAGAGAAAAGATGGGGGAGTGAACAAAGATCATCATAGGCTGTTGAAAGAAGGTTGGCACAGGGTACAAACCCGGTGTTTATGTTCCTTCTTATGCAAAAGGCATGATCAATGCCAGAGGGTCCTACCTTGTGCAAGGAAGGCAGAGAGGCAGACACCATGGAGAAATACCCACCCCAGAAGTTTGATGCTGGTTCTGGGCTGTTGACTGCACTCATGTGCCAGTGCCTGAATGACATAAACGTTCCTATGTTACTGGATGTACTGATTACAACTTACTTCAAATAAGTTTCTATGTGTTGCCTCATCGCATGCTGGCTTCTTTTGTTTCTGGCTTTTTGATTAATTAATTAGTTCAGTAGTTAGTTCTTTGTTATCCCATCTCATTCTGAGAATTTTTCAGGATAACTAATTCCCTTTGTTTTACTTTATTTATTTCTAGCCATGGTCAAAATGGCCTCAAGCTTCCATCCCTCAAGGATGGGCTTGAACTCTCCGCCCTGCCAGCTCCACTTCCTAAGAGCTAGGATTGCGGGTTCATGCCACCTCATGAACTTTCCTGTTCGGTTTTTGAGTTGACACATTTTCTATTGGTTTAATACAAAAACTTTGCTTTTCTGTTTCAATAATGTATGTCAAGGACTGCTGGAAGTACTTATTTTTTTTTTATCTGTAAGGCAAGCCCCTCAGAACCAAATGTTACTTGTCTACTTATAGATATGACTTAGGCACTGGATTTATGGTATATTTCCAAATGGTTTCACTTCATTGTTCCTCTGTACTCCAAAATCACATTAACAACAAACACAGCAAAAGGAAAACCCAATTATTTATTTACATATATGTAAAATTCTAATGATTCTCGTTAATTATGCTCGCTAACTCGCCTAAGAGCTCCCTTAGCTATGTCTCCCACGTTCTGGGATTACTGAAGACCATCATGGTAGCCCAACTATTATGTAAACTTTTAAGTAGCTTCTGGTATCCTGATTTCTAGCATCATTCTATAACATGTAAAAAAGAAAAGAAAAGAAAAGAAAAAATATATAAACCTCAGAGACAGTAATATCTTGTACAAGAAAGATCAATAATCACATACATTAAACATGAGTCAACAGTATGCTATGATTAGATTTTAAAACCTATAAAAATACTAATTCATTTTTGATGGTTGCATGTATATCAGTAGCATCCATGACAATATATCCCTTAGCTATGTATATAAGCAGACATGTATAACACGTGTGACCAATCCTTTAGACAGTTACTGACTCCAACACACTAAGACGTAAAACAAAGCCAGTGAATGAACAAAAACACTGAAGCCCGTAAAACACAAAGAAGAAATTGAATAGACCACGAATGAAAGGCCGAAGGGGATCCCAGGTAGAGTAGCAATTACCCAGCCTCGCCTGCCTACCAACCTGTCCATTGAAGCCCACATGTCCATCAAGACCATGTAGAATCTTGCTGTTACATTAGAATCCCATCACAGCTATTGTAGGCATTTCCTGAAGAGCTAATGCTCTTGTCATCAGTCCTATCTTGAAGGTCACTGAAGGTATAATGAGCTATCTTTTGTTCCTCTCAGTCAGCCTCTGCCACGGCTAGGATATGAATTGAATATCTCCCCTGCAAAACCTCCTACACTAGGAGTTTGGTGTCCAGTGTGGCAATGTTAAGGGCTAGACCTTTAAAGGGTAGGATCGTAGGTCCTTATTGTGTGGTCTTTAGGTCATTCAAAGAGCTGCCCCCAGAAATAACTGATGCTGGTCTCAGGGTATGAGGTATTCTCAAGGAAGGGTTTTTATCTAAACAGTAAACCTATGACAAGGTTGCAAGTCTATGTTCCAGGTTCACATCTTCACACATCTTCTCTCTTCTTTCATACTTGCTCCAAAGCCGTGCCACCCACCAGGAGGTCCTTAGTGGAGTGGCATGATACCCTTAAACTTCCAGAACCGTTAGCTAAATACACATAGTCCCTTGAGAACGTTCTTGGCCTCAAGTCTTTCTTTATAGCAGTAGGAATGGACAGTCAGCGCTCAGTGAGAGCAGTGTAGGTGGAAAACCAGGCTCAGACTCAGTCACATCACTCCTGTTCTCAGGCTCTCCGGTGAAGCAAACTCACTGACTTCTAGATTATAGAAACTCTCTTTATCCTCAGGAGCTTCCAGCCAGCAGAGGGACAGACAAGTCTGTGGGTGGATTTATTTGATGTCTGTCTTTATAGATGAGAACAAAGTATGATGGATGGCAACAACTTGGATCACATTGTTGTGGTACCAGGCTTCAGGAAATGTGGAGGAGGGATTATTACAGCTCAAATCAAACAGATATCAGCTATTTGCTGGCCAGTAAATGCTGGCTTGCTACTCTTCCATAAGACCTAAATTCGGTACCCAGAATCCACATCAGGGGGTCACAGCCACCTTAACTCCAAGTCCAGATAATCTGATGTCCTCATCTGGCTTCAGACATGGCTGCACACAACTGGTATACACACACATCCATACACATATGAATAAAAAATTTTAAAGCAAATGAAAGAGTGGTTTATTTAAATAACAACATTAGTATTCAATCCTCGGCACCACAAAATAAATAATTAATTATTATCCTTAATAAAAATGATATTTTTGTCTATAAGCATATTGAAAACAACCATCTTGAAGTGCGTCTATTACTTAAGTAGGATGTTTCAAGCATGCCAGTATACAGACTCATTTTACACTATTTACAGACATTCTGTCTTAGTTAACTCCTTGTGTTTCAATACAGCCCTTTAGCAAAAGGAATTTCTAGATAACCCCAACCCCAGTGAAATCTTACAATAGATTTTTGTTTTGGTATAGCATAGACTTCAAGGCTAAACTCAACTCTGATTCATCACTTGGACTTAATGATTTTATTTTTTCAAAATGTTATCCTTGATGTTATATTTAAAAGCAAGACACGTCCTTTGACATGGTTTTAATTAGAACAAAGATGAGCATATTGGGTCCTGTAGGTACCATGTCGGATAAAAGGAAGGAATTCCCTTTTGATACACTGAAGCATCATTACCGACAAAATAGCACTAAATACCAGCTTCCTGCTCTATTGGCTTTGCCTTTGCGGAGCCTGGCGGCTGCTTCCTTCCTTCTTCTCTGTACAAAGATGAAGGATGCAGATCTCCCCAGCCTTTCTCTGCAAGTCAATTAGAAAACTTTTAAATATCTTGCTTTGTTCAATTCAAAACTGTGAAGTCCAAAGATATGCATGCTGGCTCTCGCTAACCTGTTCCAGGGACCCATTAGGCCGCTTTCCCAGCAGCCTCGGGGGTGGGCAACTTTCACTTTTCAGACTTCTTGGGCATTGAAAAGGGAACAGCATAGCCCTGCCAACTAAAGAAACATTGCTTAGTATCCTGGTATTCTGGGACTCCTTCCAGCCGGTTTTATGCGGGCAGCCCAAACACCATGGTGCTCCACAAATGCCTGCAGGTCGACCCACCCCTCTCGCTTCACACAGTGGGATGGTATAACCTGGTTTTTAAAAAGCCTCCATTTCCTCCCTCCTCTCTTCTCCCTCCCCAAGTTCTTTTGTTCATTACTCTCTCCTTTCCATGTCTTCCCTTTTGGCATGGGGCCCACTTTGTTCTTGCACAACAGAAGAGAAGCTTTGGCCAGACACTTCATCAAGAATCATGCAGAATGAATCCTCTTCAAAGCTCTGCAAGGCCCGGGATATGCAGTGCTAATAGCAGAGGCCAGAGGTCAGGATGATAAATACATGACTTTTATAATCATCCGAAACGACCAAACTGGGATAAAGGAAGTATTGGGGGGGGGGGGAGGAATTGTAATAACACACACATGAACTAAAGATACCTCTAACATTGTGGAGTCCTTCCGAGGGCTGGGCTCATTGCCTGCTATCAAATTTAAGGTGCTGACAAAGGCACCTTCAGGATACCTCCCAGGGTCATCTCTACCCTCTCCTTCCTTCGGTTATTATCAGCATCAGAAACCAGCAGAGCGTTTACAGCTGGGACCTGCTGGCTCAAATGAAGAAGGTGGGAAAGATTGTTCCAGAAAAGGTTTAGCAGTGAAGACCTTTTCACTTCAGCACGGATGACACCACCTTGGCAAGAGATGGTGAGAGGGGCTGGCCAGGCTGATTGTCTGGCTAAGTGCGACAGGCTTGTCTGAAGAGCGCTTCCCTTGTTGTCCTTGCTTCAAGGCCTTGGTGGTGGAGAGGTGGTTTAGCAGCTGTGAGTGCTTACTGCTCCCACAGAGAAGCAAATTTCAGCTCCCAACACCCGCATAGAGGCACAGTCCTGCCTGTGACTCCAGCTTTGAGAGATCCTCTGTTCTCACAAGCCCAACCCATATGCACAAAATTACAAATAAATAAATAATTTAAAACATAAAACGTATACACAGCACACAAACACACACACACACACACACACTCTCTCTCTCTCTAATCATAAAAACCCCTACTCTCCTCTGTAAATTGTAGTTCCCCGTATACTAGCAGGGTGATATTTACAACTCGATTAACCTCAGGGACACTAAATGTCCTCTTATGTAAAAAATAGGACTTCGTTATCACACCCACTCCATTGTGACAAATAAAGTAGAAAATCCATTTCAAGTGTGTTCTTTAATGCCACGCACACAGTATTTAGTAAACATGTGTGTTAAGTGCTTGAAAAGTGCTCTTTAATCTTTTAGCCAATTTTAATTGATAGTTATTATCCAATAATACATAATATAGAAGACGCCCTCGGTAGCAAAGCTTAAAATCATGCCACAGTTCCTGCTAGGAGATAACTCTGTTTCCTTATTTAAGTTTTTGTTTTTTTCGGTTTTTGGTTTTTTGGTTTTTTTCTGGTGTGACCCTTGAAAATGGATGCTGTATTGTGTGTCTGTTAACATTGCTCTTTGCTGTTTGCTAGCGCTCCTCCTTCAATTGGATTTAAAATAATAATAATAATCCAAGCTCTTCCTCCTCTGAGTTTCCCCTCCTTGAGCTGGGAGAGGATACACCCTGTGCTAAAGGAACAAAAGATCCTGCCTCGGTGGGGACCAGTTGGACAAGTTCTCCTTTCCACAGGGAGCAGTCTCGGTGCCCAGGGCAACTGCACTGGAGAACGGGTTGAGCGGAGCAGATGCTGATAGCTGGTTCCTCTTTTAAGCAACCGCACATTCTTCCCACAATGCAGAAATCTCCCCAGACTGTGCCAGCTTTAGGGGTTTGGGGATGGGGGTTGTTTTAAGAAGCATAGACTACAAACTAATTTTTTTCCAGTGTAAGTTTAATTTGCATTTCATTGACTAGTAACGAACTGGGCAAGCTCTCCCATGTTTGTTTACTAGTCCTGCTTCCTCTTCCGCAGATTGTTTCCTTCCGGTGCCTTATACTAGTGGCATTGGCTTTGTAGCAAAATGCAGCGTTACTAACTTTTTATCAAATATAGAATGATGCATTCGGTTTTATATAGCAATCTTATCTTTGTAAATCCAATTCTGCGCTTTGCCTGTGCGCTTGCCCGTGCACTCGCCCATGCACGCTGAGGGTCCTGGTCAAAGATGGGTGTCTTCTTCTATCCCTGTCAATCTTATTTCTTAGAGCTGGCTTTCACTAAACCCAGAGCTCACCAGTTAGGGCCAGCCTGCTCCAAAATTCTCTCCTTCCTTTTCCCTTTCAGCACTGTGGCCACAGATGACATTCTTATTCCTGGCCTTTTGTTTTTTTTTTTTTTCTAATGTGGGTGCCAGGGAACCAAACTCAACTCTCCCAGGCTTGGGTAGAAGCCATCTATCTCCCAGACTCCCACATTTATCAGTTTATACTTGCTTTTTAAAACATTTGTGACTTTGTACTTATTTTGTAAAATAACCTGTGCTTAACTTGGACTTTCTTTTGTTTAATTATGGTCTGGGTTGTTCACCTTAGCAGGCGAGCCCATCTGAAACTGATTTTGGAATCTGTGTGAGGTGGGGATCGCAGGTGCTTTCCCAGCCTCTAAGCAGTCACCCAACTGTTTCCAGCCACCTGCTCCTCCTCTTCTTCCTGCTCTTCCTCCTTTTCCTCCTCCTCCTTCTCTCCCTCCTCCTCCTCCTCTTCTCCTCCTCCTCTCCCTCCTTCTAGTTTTATTGATTTACGATTACTTTATCATGCATGGCATTTTTATAAATAATAACACCTATTCTTGAACTACTTACTCCTTTTCATTCACCTTCCCGTTTCTATTCACAAACCATAGATTTATATAGTCTAACTTTACAGTGTGTTTCTTGGTAATGATGACAATGTTTGCTTCAAATTTACCCTTAAAGTCTTGCTTGCTTATTCTTCCTAAGTAAATGTTAAGAGGAAAAAGAGTTTTAAATTTCCCTCAAAACTCCTATTTTATTTTAACAACGTGGAAATGCATGTGGGGAATGCATGAAATATAAATTAATTCCACTTGTCTCGTACAAATACTTTGCTGTAAGTTATAGATCTCTGGAAAGTTTTCTTTTTTAATTCTTTATGTGTTACATAAAGACTGCATCAGCATTTGTAATTTTCTTTATATCTCCTTCAGAAGTTTGTTTCTAAATTTATCCCTGAGTTACTAATATTTTATTGATATCATGAATGGGACTTATTCTTTTAATTCTATTTTTAGCTTAAAATTAAATGTAATTATATTTTAGGACACATCAATAATTTTTTATTTCACGTAACACTCTGCCTAATATGTATTTATCATGTTTGGTTTCACATCACTGGTCCATCTGAAACCTTCCAATAAGTTAAAATTAACGACCGTAGTGGGGATCTGTATTTCATTACAGGTTTTCACCAACCAGAACAAGCTCACTGTGGGGGGGACTAGAAGGAGGGCTATGAGAGCCATCTTCTCACCATAGAAGTGTGAAAGACCTGAGTTTGGACGCCCCACATATCTAACTCCAATGCTCCATGAAAAGTTGTAAGTCAGAGTGAGGAGAGTCTCCGGAACTCTGGATTCACACAGGGCAGCTAGCCCAGCATATGCAGCAGCCAACAAGGAAACCAACTCTCAAATAAGGTAGACGGTGATGAGTGAAAGCCAACAATTGTCTTCATGCTCCGCGTGTGCACTGTGCCACAACTGTATGCCCACACTCACATGTATGCACACCTGTGTACACATGCATGCACACTCCTGATTGTTGGCTTAAAGACACAGTCAGGGATTGTTCCTCTGTTCACTTTAGGTCATGAATGACGACTATAGAAAGCTTTAATATCTCTTCTAGCCCCTTTAGATATGAACTTATTATTTCCTTCCAGTACTCCAGCTTGCTCTTCTCTGTGAATAGACAACATGCTTTCTTTCCAGCGGATAAGCTCCTTCTGGTTGTGGTGAATTCTTTCTTACTTCACTCCAATGTTGGACTTGCAACCTGAGAATGTAAACCAACTATTGTAGTGCTTTCTTAAACCTCCACTCTGTTACCCCTCATCGTCCTTTATCTCAAACTCAAAATCCCTTACTTATTTCTCCTAGGCTAGCAATGTTGAGCTAGGTCTCAATATTTAATGATCATGGCTGTTATATCCAAAGTGGCTTACATGTTCTCGTGTGTTCCAATGTCTCACTAATTATTGGCATAAAATAGCAATGTAGATTTTTTTATCCAATAGGAAGCCTTACTGAAGCCTTCTACATGTCAATGTTCTAAATAAGCTTCAACATGGCATGGCATGTCTTTACTGATCATATTCTGGTACTTGCTGCTGTCCATCAACATCTAGGAATCCCTCCACTCTTGGACTAATCACACCAACCTACACTACAATGCAGATTTCCTCTTTCCTAAGAATGCTTATAAAACATTGAGATTGAACATGCAGGAGTTTTCACTATCTTGTTATTGAGACTAAATAAATCCTGTTATTTAAGTTTAAGATAACAGCCTGAGTGTGCATTAGTGGTGGGATTACAGTCCACTGGGGGTGCTCTTACAAGCTAACCCATTATTCCACATTGTGAGGTCCAGTAGCCCACCTTTGTCTGGGTTAAAAATCAGCTATGTTCATCTTCATGGTGATGTCTATTTTGTTTTCATTTTTCTGAATGTTTCTGAGACAGACCTTTCTATAAGCCCTGGTCAGCCTAGAACTCACTATATAGACCAGGTTGTTCTCACAGCTACGTTTTTGCCCTTGTTTCTCCCTCTTTAGTGTCGGGACCACAGGTGTTAGGGCATTTGATTTTTAAAAATTTAACTTTTACACTTATTTTAATATTGATTGAAAGTTATAGAGACCTGGAGTTGTGGGGTAATCAAAGAATAACCTAGGAAATCCTTTGATCAAAACCTCATTACAGTCAAAGATTCTGTTCCAGGCAAGAACAGAACATCTTACGTTAAATAAACAGTGAAATGGGGAAAGTGAAAAATTGGATGACTGTAACTGATCCCATGATCTCCACATTAGTGACAGGAATGGGGTACGGGAAAGAGCTTCATTAGTGGATAACAAATACCTTGTTCCTTGATTTTAAAACATCAGTGTTTTCATCTGAATCGCAACTATCACAATGGTATTTTTCTCTTTGTGAAAGGGAATCTCCAGTATGATTCCAATAAGGAATGTAGCATACTAGTTGTTTTACCTGGGTACCCAGGGTTGAAGCGCATCCATCATCCATTTGGTCCCTTTGTGTTGGGCACATATGACAAGCTGGGCACAGCTATGGGCTTTGGGGATGTTCGAGGAAGCAAAAGTCATCCTATCTGCACTATTGCTGTCATTCATCCACTGTTTCATTGAACCCACTGCTGGAGCTTTTACTGATGAATCACCGTGGATACATGCCTAGCCATGCAGAACGAGAGCTCCTCCTCTAGAAATTAACAGTTTAGAAATTAGAAATTAAACTAGCAGTTTGACTCTTCTATGGCTCTTTTCTCTAGTTGTGTTTTAAACAGATGGATGTAAACTTGCTCTGCTAAAATAACTAGCCTAACCATGTAGTAGTCACCTTATGTCAGGGTCTACATGGACACAGTCAACAGCTGAAAAGCAGCTTGAAATAGTTTTCATGTCATGTATTCTATAAAAGATGGAGGAAGGAGGAGGGAGGGTGGGGAAGGGAACACGAAGGAAGGAGAGAGATAAAAATGTTTGTGTGCAGAGATAGATATTTGAGCCTTCGTAGGTCATCATATGTTCTTGTTTATTTAACACAACCGAGTCCTCCAAAAGGGAGTTTGCCACAGATGCTCAACTTCTCTGATAATTAAATAAATGCAAATTAAAACAAGTATGATATTAAATACATAGCAAAAGAATTATGAAGCTAAATTACCCAATTTTTGATCAAGGTCAGGCAAGCAGGCTGTTTTCTTTCCCAACTGGCAGAAAAGCAATTGGTACATTTGGGGAGTGAAGTTTAACAATGACTATCAAAAGCAAAATTTCACTCAGTGTTTTTATTTCTAGAAACACTGTTTTCTGGAAATTCTCACGCAAATGTCAAAATGTTCATTGTGGGTTTGTCACCAAAGAAAGGGCTCAAAGATTATCCAAATGCCTAGCAGTTGCAAACGGATTGAAATAGGACACAGGCAAACAACAACATGTCACACTGTTCGCTAAAATAAGTAAGATCAAGGTGTTTTCCATATGTGGAAATGTGTTATGTGCGTCTGCTGAAGACCAGTAGGATGGCTTCACAGATAAAAGATGGCTCCTTGCCACCACAGATTTTGACCCTGGAACCCAAGGTGAAAGGAGAGAATTTGGTTCCCCAAAACTGTCCTCTGACCTCCACACATTTGCCATAGCTCATGAGTACCCCCAGATTATACATGCATACACAATATGTGCATGAAGTAATGAAGAATTAAAAATAAGCATCATTACATAAGTCTGTTGCATAGTTTCATTTATATAGAAAAGGGTTGGAAAGGTATAGAAAATTCTCAAATATCTATACCAGAAATTGTGAAAACGTGTGACCTGGCTGGGTACAGTGACAGGAAGAGAGTGGTCTGGGGCAAAAGTAAAACAGATGGTGATTTTCCTTTGTGCTTTTACTTATTGTCGGATGCTTTCTTTTGAAGTTAAACTGTCTCATCCATTATTCCCTTTTCAAATGGAGGAGAAGGATTTCCCATCATTGAGTCTGACGTCTGACGTCTGAGCATCAGTATTAGCTGTGGTCACTGTTGTCTGTGCTCTGTGCTGTAAGGAAGGTTTCCTGGCATGACATCTGAAGCGGATGGATGCTTTCGCATCTCTGCCAGAAGATGACACATTAGCAACTCCGAATCAGCGCAAAACCGTGGCTTCCAAAGGCGACTCCGTACATTGCTCAGACACGGAAAGGGATACAGCAGTGCCGAGGTATCAAGTCAATCTATTCGTTTTAGTCACGACACATTTCCAGAACAATTCTCCTCTTGATAGATTATTAGTGCTTAGGAGAAGCAGGTGTGCCTCTTCCTCTGCCCTTTGAACATAACGACCACTTAACACCACAAGCTCCACTTGGTCCCCAGCACAGTGTGGTGTGGTCAGTTCTACGTAGGCTGCTTGTAGTCTGGCAGCCTTTGATAAATATATAAAAAGTGGCAGTGTTCCATCCCTTTGTTCTTCCATAAACCTGAAGAGAATGCTTAACTTTCATCAATGCTATTTCCACATATCCTTTTATGATTTGGCCATATAAAAGTGATGGTCCTATAAATTTATTTAAAGCCCACTCTTTTCCCTTAGAGAGGTACAGCTTTGGGGGCTTGGGTGAATACTGGGAAATCATAAGGCTGTGTCAATATAAGTCTAGCACAAAAAAATACACCTTAAAACTGAATGTATTTTTCACATTTGAAATACAATCCAAAGGCTGCCGTCCTAACGTGTGAAATGTCAAGAGTGTATGATGTAGTCACAATTTATGGCTGATGTCGACTGAATCAAGTCAAAGAACAAAAGCAAAGGACCTCACTTATCAATGAACAACAAGTACAACCAGTGAATATTTGGGTAAAATATTCAAAAATATTTGCTGAGATAGGAGGCTGCTAGCGGTTGTTTGGTAGAAGACTAACAAGAACAGACCCTTAGATGTTACTTCAAGAAAAGTGGGGTAGCCATTCTGGGCATGGAGAAAGCTTGTAGCTAAAATTAAAGAAGCAAATATGACAGCGAGTTAGTGTACTGATGACAAAGTTGGTACTGTAGTTCATTGCAAATGAAAATTAAAACTACAGGAGTCCTGCAGCATCTATATAAGATACTTCCTTGGAGGGAAACTGATACAATTTGACTTTGCAGATCATGTGCTGCTTCATAATAAACACAATTATTTATACAGCAGCAAAAGAGGTACAGTCCCTGAAATCACTGCCACAGAAAATGAATGGTCTTCACAAACCAGGAAAATGAGTATTAACTTGAAATCTCAGACCACATAGCTCTGTATATTTCTATAATAGTCTAATGCCCTTTAGGAACTTGTGGGCCAATTAAAAGAACAGATTAAAAAACATGGCAGCTGAGCGATTTTAATTTGTTTTCTGTTTAACTAGCCCAATCTATTAGGTTTCAATGTCACTAACGTGAAAGAATTTTCTTTTTTCCTGGAAAAAAAAGACTATTCTTTACCATGAAAAATGTTCAGGACAAGTTCAGGGTGAAAGGTAATCTAATAACACGTCTGACTGTCCCTCTATCTAAATGAAAAGAAACAGACACACTTTCCTTTATGAAAGACCTACAAGAACCAAGTTAGTGAGCAGGAAATCACTCCTTTAGCTCAGCTGAGCTGGCCTTGGTTCCAAAGATGACCAGCGGCCCCAGTGTATGGTAAGTGCCAATCAAGCTACTTTCCTTTGCTAGTCTCCATCTTCTCAAGGGTGTGTATGTGTGAGTGTGTGTGAGTGTGTGTGTGTGTGTGTGTGTGTGTGTGTGTGTGTGTGTGTGTGTGTGTGTGTATCTTCTTCTCTGTTTGTTACTCACATGATAATACAACCATACCCAAGATCAGACCCACACACTATCTCCATGCTTTTCTCTATAGCACCTAGAAGCAGGTGCCTTCATGCTGGGACCCCATATTTCCTATGATTATGTCTAGTAAAAAGATACATAGAAGAATGAGCATGCTAAATTTAAAAGAGCTTTGAATCAATCCGATATATGTAACCAGTGCCAAATAAATATTATGACTATATCAATATCCATAGGTAAATATGGCTACTGCTATTACTAAAATTGAGCTGAGATAGCTCTTCTTAATCTTCCCAATATGTCTCTCCCCACCCCACTACTTGTCAATAGGGACATCTGAGAGCAACATTTTTGTATTACCTTGAGGAGGACTTCAGGGACTTGTCTGATGGCTCAGCAGGTGTGAGCATTCACTGCACACACTTAAGATCCTGGGTTCAAATCCCTAAGATTCACAGGAAGCTACACGTGGATAGGAGCCTTTGTAACCCAACTCTCTCTGGGATTGAAACAGGAGGAACCTTGATGTTTCCTGGCTTCCAGCCACGCTCCAGGTTTGGTGAAAGTCCCTGTCTTTAGGAATTAAGCAGAATATGACAGAGCAGGACACCTCTGGCCTTTGCATACCATCTGTACATATAGGCTTGCATATACCACACACAGTCACATGCTCGAATACAAGGAAGAAAGGAAGGAAGAAAGAAAGAAAAGGAAGGAAGGAAGGAAGGAAGGAAGGAAGGAAGGGAGGAAGGAAGGAAGGAAGGAAGAAAAGGAAGGAAGGAAGAAAGGAAGGAAGGAAGAAAAGGAAGGAAGGAAAGAAGAAAAGAAAGGAAGGAAGGAAGTGAGAGGGAGGAAAGGAGGGAGGGAGGGAGGGAAGATAGAAGGAAGGAAGAAGAGAGGAGGGGGCAGAAGGAAGGAGAGTTGACCACTTTGACAATATGGAACAGATTTCCCAACTGTGGCTGATTATGGCTGCTTTGGTATAGTTTTAACTCTACACAAGTTTATCTTTCTGTTCAGAGTTGACATCATCCAGGATGACTTGAGACCTGAGCTCCTCAAGAATGTTGCCCATTCTTCAAGAGCTGGTTGTACTGGCAAAGGCAGTTAATGCTAACGTGTTTGCTAATGTGCCTGAACTTACGAAGTCAAGACTAACCACTGTTAGTTACTGTTGTTAAAGCAGCCCCAAGTCAGTACCAAGTATCCCATATGATTACATTTGCCAGCATTTCTCTAAAGCAATGAAGGATCGGGGGTGAAGGTTTACCTCAGTGGCTAAGCATATGGTGAGCCTGTGTGAGCCCCTAGGTCTGATCACCAGCACCAGGAATCAAAAATAATTATTTCAATTCACAAAGGATCGGACTCCATCACCAAAGTGTTTCTGCTACAGGGGTAAACTTAGAAAAAAAAATGAGAAACATTTGAGAATAAATACAAAATTATTCTAGCATGGTTTTGTTTCCGATGTTAACAATCAAGGTAAATGACTGGCATTGTGTGTTTTCCATTTAAAGCAGTGTGCACATGCACTGAACCCCCAGTCCTGTGAGGGATCATCTGAGCTAAGGAGTAGTACAGTCTTCTGGCTGAAGGTGAAATGATAAAATAATCTGTCTGTGTCACGTGATTGAACAAGGCAGATTGACCTCAGAACTGTCTATATCACATGATTGGACCAGGCAGACTGAGCTCAGAACTGCCTATGGTGATTGGCAATAAGCTCCCTTGTCTAAACGTATTTGTCAGCCCGTTGCTATGCACTGTGCGCTAAGGTTTTTGGTGTCTACAGTTTAACAGAGATGTGGGTAGAGTAGTTTTTCTTCTCTGTATCCTGCCTCAAAATAGAAGCTGTCTCTTGAGTCTCTGGATTAGTGTCTTGTGTCATCTGAGGAAAAAAAAATCTCCCTTTCTGAATGGTGCAGTGTCTAATCTTCTCCTGCCCTCCTCTGGGGGCTCCAAATTAAATTGTAGTAAATTTTACTACAATGCTCCGGTCTATGTTCAACATCTCCTGTCCTCCTTAAGATTATTCTGTGTTTCAACTTCTGAAATTTAACTTCTGAATAACTGTACTGATCTACCATCCACGGTATTTATACCCTGTTAAATTGGCTCATGGGGTTTTGATTTGGGTTCTTGGAGTTATCTTTTCTTTTTTTTTTTTGGAGTTATCTTTTCTATAGCTTGGCCGGGCAGGGCTTTTTTCGAGTATCTTGAATTATTCCATACAGCTTCTATTATCCACAGCTCTTTATTAGCTTGTGTTTAAATCATTAATTGTAGCAAGAATAGTTGCAGTCACCTTGACATCTAAAGCCAGTAGAGCCCTTCCTTCTGAGTGATTTCCCGTGATCCTCACATGTAGTGCCCGGCTTCCTGTGTACTGATCTATGAAGCCCTTGAGGCCTAGCCCTAAGGGGCCTCCAACCAGAGAGCATACTTATTGATCCTGCCGTTTACCTACAGCTACTAATTATCATGTTCCACTTCAGACCAGGTGCATAGACTGAAGAAAGCTGGGTCCCCAAACCAGCACATAGTGTGGGCTGTAAATCCACAGAGATGATTATAAGTTTCTTTGTCTTTCCTCATCTTTCTCTGTGGTATACCAAATTGCTAAGATCCAAATATGCCTAAGTTTACACATGTTAAAATTATAACACCAAGTGAAGACATCAGCTGACCTGGAGATAATTAGGTTCATAGGGCAGAGCCGTCAGGGACAGTATTAATGGTTTACAGACAAAGTCCAAGACAGCGTATTTGCCAATGCCTTGGTCAACTTCTTAGGTATATTCATGGAAGAAAGAACTTTCTGCTTATTTGG
The DNA here is from genome assembly GCF_000001635.26 of Mus musculus. Taxonomy (NCBI): domain Eukaryota; kingdom Metazoa; phylum Chordata; class Mammalia; order Rodentia; family Muridae; genus Mus; species Mus musculus. The sequence goes on along the minus strand of NC_000069.6, from coordinate 149,370,615 downwards.
ACTTTTAGTCATTGTTGTCATTGTAGTTGGCGTTGTTTTAAGTCAGTGGCATTTTCTCCTAGCAGTCCAAGGAGACAGGGACATTAGTTGCTCCCAGTAGAAGCATAGAGTAGAATGCTCCACACGGTTCCTACTGGATCCATGTAGGACACAAGTCAAATCGCAGGCCTGTCACCTGGTTCCCCGAAAGGCTGTGCCACTATAATCCCAAACTGACAAGATGTAAAAACACCCACATGGCAAAGGCTTCAGCTCTCTGGATCCTCATTTTCTTCAGGGTTGTCCTATATGCTTATACCCTTGCCATCTGTTAGACACAATGTTTTAAATATAGAACTCTTAGCCATTTTTAGCAAAATGAATCATCTTAATAAATAACCCTATTGAACCACAACACACTGAGTAGCGTGACCTCACTGAAATGAAAGGCCCTGTGAACAACCAGACACTTTCTTCTACTACAGACAAAATTTCAGTCTGAGAAACATACCAAAAGGGGGAACATTCAAAGGGATTTTGTTATTTTTTAAGTGGATAAAATAGACAAACATGAACTTACAGAAGTAAATAGAAGGGTAATAAAAATAATGAGGTATTGAAATATAGCTTGCTATACTTACTAAATTTAAAGGAAAGTAAACGACAAATGACGTAGAAAGAAAACAAAGTCAAATTAAATGCGTGCACAGAGACTTAGGCAAAGAATAATTTAAGATAGGATGGAAAGAGGCATGGGTCAGGAAGGGAGCATCAGAATTCTGCTCTATGTCTTACTTCCCTGCTGAAGGATCTTGCAAAGTCGTCTCAACTATAAAATATGATTTAATCATTAACTCACTGGCCTCCTGTTGATGATCCTCACCTGAAAAGCACTTTGTTAGGCACTGGCCAGGTATCGTCAGAGTTGTGCGCCAGACAGGATTCTGAACCTCTTTGCCCTGTGAGCCACCATCTCTAAAGCAAATGGCACAGCGCGCACAGAGCCGCCATCTCTAAAGCAAATGGCACAGCGCGCACAGAGCCACCATCTCTAAAGCAAATGGCACAGCGCGCACAGTTTCACAGTGGCGAATCTGAACGCTAACTTCGGTGCGTAGACTCCTAACCAGATGCCCTCACCAGACATGGGTGAAGGAGTGGTTTCACACTGTGCTTCCCATGGGGGCTCAGAGGATGTGCCCCTACCACCTTGTCACCTGTACTTGAGGTTTCCCCGAAACAGGCGACAGGAGAGTCCTGAGACTCCACTGTAAAGTGAGTGCCAGAGTTCTGGGCTCTCCATTCTAACTTGGATCTCCCTGTAGTGTTCATGAGCCAGAGACCTGGAGCGATACGATCAGAAAACCCTGAAACCTCACCGGCTGGTCACCTGGTTAGGAAGACTGTCCATCTGAGATCTAATCCAGGGCCCAGGGAAATTCCGGGAATCTGCAGAAATTTCCTCCAAGACCACTTATCAAATGTTCCCACAGTCGGTGTTCTTAGTGGGGGAGGGACGTGGGCATGTGTGAACACACATGAAAGAAGCCGTCTATACATGGATGTGTAATTTTAGTCTAAATATTCCTTTATTGTTTGAACCCCAAAGGCCCCACCCCTAACATAGTCATTCCAGTTTACTATATTCTTCCAAAGCTTTTCTATGCTAAGCCAAGCAGGTTAGTGTAGTTTTCATATATAGTGGGATACCTACCATATATTTCTTACTGTAATTTGATATGTTCTCTTGTGTGTCCTTGGATATTTCCCATCAGGGAACATTTCCCCACCATACGTTGTGTTTTCTAGTCCTGTAATTATTTATAATATCTTTAACAAATTAACTAGTTTTTCTTGTCTCTTTTCTTTTCTTTTCTTTCCTTTCCTTTTCTTTTCTTTTCTTTTCTTTTCTTTTCTTTTCTTTTCTTTTCTTTTCTTTTCTTTTCTTTTTTCTCCCACTACCCTGCCTCCCCCAAGACAGGGTTTCTCTGTGTAGCACTACCTGTCCTGGAACTCACTCTATAAACCTGGCTGGCCTCGACCTCAGCAACTCACCTGCCTTTGCCTCCTGTTTGCTGGGATTGCAGGCATGCATGACCACTGCCCGCTGACGCTGTTTGGTTCATTTGCTTGTTTGGTGTCTTTTTTTTTTAACATGTCTTCAATTGTTTTACTATCACATGGATTCAGCGACAAACACCATTCCTAGAACTAGTTTTGAATATATGTGGGAGCTGTCTTAGCACCTGCTGTGGTATACACTTTTGCAATCACAAGATAATTCAAGTACAAACACTCATGGAGAGTTCGGACATTTAAAAGAGACCCTCATGCTAAAAATCACGGGGTAGCTACCAAGTTAGAAATCTATTTTAAGCTCCAATGTAGCATTTGCTATTTTAAAGTACAAAAGGCAATCAGGTTTGTTAACAAAGAGGATAAATGACTGCCCTTGTCTGGAACTCTCCCACACTGATTCACTGATGCAGTAAGCTCACTTCCTGAGCACATTTCAGGGCTCAGGGCTGTTGATATAGAAGTCAGATGTGGCGGTGTGTGTGAAGCTCTTGTAGCCTGAAAGCAAGCAGGTGGACGAGGAATGGAGGGTTGGGTTTGAAGCCAAGTGGATAGAATGCTTGCTTATCATACACAAAGCCCCAGGCTCAAGCCTCAGCATCACAGAGAGCAATGTAATGACATTTCTGAAGTCCTAGCCCGCAGGACATGGAGGCTGGCTATCCTGACCAAGCTCAGGGTCTGCCCTCTATCACATAGTGAATTAAAATCCAGCCGGAACGCCTGAGACCTCGTGTCAATAAATGAATAAATATAAAACGTAATAATGACTAAATGGAAAGGGAAACTGAGGCAAGAACCACTTCCTTAGCAGGTCTGTGTGGAAAAAGTCTGCCCCGCTGTTCACGCTGACTATGAGAAGTCAGATCTTCTGATGTCTTTCATGCATGCAGTCCAGAATTTTCTTATAGAATGCAAACCACCAGGCATTTTAGCAAGTTTCTGTCATTTTAATGTTCCTCGCCATCACTTCTATTGTGCCTTATGTGTTCCCCCTCTAGAGTAAAGCAAGAGTATCTCTTCCTACCCATACCTCTGTGAACCCTCTGCTCCCTTATCCATTGCCATGTGCCTTGTGTGCCTTTGGTCGTGCACAGAGAAAACAGCAAGAGTATTCTCTGCTGCAGTTAAATTCTCACACTGTGATAACCCTTGACTTACTACATTATATATTTTATATGGATCATCTTACTTTGTTTCAATAGGGATTGTTATCCCCAGTGTATGAATGAGAAACAGGAGCATCAGAAAAAGCAGCTCACAAAAAACCATATAAATCTCCAATTAGACAATCAAAGTGGACGCTGGACAATGATTAAGTGCTGATCGGTGAGTTCTGATTTCCCAGAGACTCTCAGATCCCAACACTCCTGTCAGGTCCCCATCAGATAACTCCAGGAGATACAACACCTTCTTCTGGCCTCCTGGGGCACTTATACCCACGTGGTCATGGGCACACACACACATACTCACATACATACATACATACACACACTCACACATATACACTCACATACACGCACACTCACACACTCACACATACATACACATACACACATTCACACACTCAGGCACATACACATATTCACACACACACGCACACACACACACACACACACACACACACACACACTAAACACTGAAAATAAGCAAGATGTGAACCCAGACCTACCTAACCTCCTATTTCATATTTGACTGAGTCCATTATCCTGCCCACACAGGTCAAGATTATTTTCCAGTAATTGTAGACTTGGTTACCCTAAACCATGCATAAAAGCACTGAATGCACACCTCTTGCCATTCCCACTCCTCAAGTCCCCCTAAGAATAACTTTTTCTGACCTTAAGGAGACCCCTCCTGTGCAGATGCAAGTAAAAAACAAAACAAAACAAAACAAAACAAAACAAAACAAAACAAAACAAAACGAAGAGCTAATCGTATTTTCAGAGGCAGAGTTTGAACAGACTTGTGATAATCAGTTTTGCACCTGCCTTCTTGAGTAATATTTGCTGCCTTTGGGTCTTTATGGACATGAATAGATGAGGATCTATTTGAAATAGTTCCTACAGAATTATGCTGCAGGAGCAATTGAATACTAACAAAGTTGCTAAGTGGGCAGATTAAGCCCCAAGAACATAAAAAAGGAAACCTTGTCTATATTCGAGTGTATTTGTATAATCCCACAGTCCCAACCACCACACTTTGATTAACTAGTCTCCTCCAGATAAGGTGGCTGTGAATTACCAATGGAGTTTGTGTCCCAGCCTCTCCGCTGGGAGCATATTATTAGAGGCTATGCCCGGAAGATTCAGGGGGTTTTCTATGAACTTGGAACCCCAGGGGGAAGGCTGTGCCAATTGGCACTGTTTCTCCTGATTTGTTAGTTGTGCCTTTCTTTTTAAATATAATATTAAAAAGGCTTTTTTTTAAAATGTATGCTTACGTCCATCATCTGGAATAGACCACATCTGTGTCAAAGATGGCAAAGCTTTTGTCAACCTGGCTGTCATGCCCTGCTCCATCTTATGGACCAGTAGTGTTCCTCAGAAAATGGACAACTGTAATGTTGTGTGTCCCTTATAGAAGAACAGCTCTTGGTAACATCTCCTTGTTTGTATGCATTTTCTCCTGGTTTCCTGACAACATCTGCACACAGCAGTGTAAATTTCAACACTGTTGGTGTTTCCAGATTCTTATAGATTCCAGCTGTCTGTCCTTCCCTCTCCAGTGTGTCCTAACTCTACAAAGGAAAGGGGGGAAGAGAAAAAGTGTAACTGGTTCCCTAATCTCTCATTACACGGAGGTAAATTTCATTGTGAAAACTTTTATTGGCAATTATAGTTTTAGGGAAATCAGAAATTCTCCAAAGCAACCTTTAAGCAGTCCCAGTTGGCTGCGTTGTTTTGGAAAAAGACGGGTACTCAGTTTGATTGTGTAGAAGCTTCAGATAAAACAAAACTTCCTGTTCCAGAACATTCCTGTGGAGAAGCAGAGCAGCTCAAGAAGCACAGGAGGACACATGAGAGGGCGTTGGGGACAATGTCCTCGGAGCTTGAGGGCAGGGAATGGCGTCCTCGGAGGCTCTCTGAGGGAAACCTCTGCTCATCTTAACTTCGAAATTTCTCTGAGTGTGTGTGTGTGTGTGTGTGTGTGTGTGTGTGTGTGTGTGTGAGAGAGAGAGAGGGGGGGGAGAGAAACAGACAGACAGACAGACAGACAGAGAGATGCATGTGAAACGAGGAACACGTCCAGATGTAGGCTCTCTCTCTGTATTATGGCTTAGGAGGTTAAACTCAGATTTTCTAGCTCACACTCTTACCCTCAAAGCCATTCCACAGCCACTGCCATCTTAAAAACAAACAAGAATTTGAACAAGCTTCCTTTCCTGTTACACTACACTGATGTCATTCTGTAGCCCAGGTTGACCTGATTCACAGTGCTCCCACCACAGTGCTCCCCTCCTCCTCCCCTCTCCCCTCTCTCTCTAAATATAGAATCTCTGTATTGCCCTAAGTGACCCAGTGGGCCTAAGTGTAAGCAATCCTCCTGTCTCTGCCACTCAGGTGTACTCTCCCTTCTTTGTTACTTGTGTGTTACTGACCTTTAACCTGACGGTGAGACAGTAAGAGAAGCCCCTGTGAAACTAGAAGTGGGAAGATCCCTCTGACCTGCTCCACCATGAAAGGCCATTCTGCAGCCAAGTAGCCAATGGAGAAAGGCTGTATTAAATATTTGCATGGATATAATATACAGCATACCCATACCATACATACGTGTGTGTGTGTGTGTTACTATGAATTCCTTCTGCACGGTGCCATTGCCCTTCACCTTCCTATACTGTTTGCTTGTCATTAGAAAGAACTTTTAGCTATCAACTTCAATAAATACCTGGTTGCCCATGAGATAACTGGGCAAATCCATCTTTAGCTACCTGTTTGAACTCACTAGGCAGTAAGGTGTTGTCTATTTAAGCAAATAAAACCCAAATGATTGTGCTCTGTTTTGAACTTTTATATCCCACATAGAAGAAACACAAATGTATATTATGCTTACACCCATAGAAACATCCCCCAAAATACAATCACCTGTTCTGTCATAGAGGAGAAATAATATAGTCAAATTCTCAACTAAAGGATTAAGTGATATCTGATTAGTTTAAGTAGACAAGGGCAGACTTGGTAAGCGGGTGGCACACATTCTTTCCAAACAGCCAAATCGTACTCCCTGTCTTCTTTCTCAAATACCAGGGAAATCCAGTCTCTTTCCTTGACTAGGTGCCAAGACAGCTATCACCCTAGACTGGGGCAGGCATCTATTGAGAGCTTTGCAGCTTTTCTCAGACCTGCGCTCTCTCCAGTGAGTGGGTCACATACACAGACAGACAGCACAGTGTCTTGGGAAATTGAGGTCAGGAGGGAAGGTGGCCCTCTGCCGCCCAGGTCCCCCAGTAATGTTATTTCACCCACTGGGCACAGGAACTTCTCTCTGGAGTTCAATGAAGAAAGTGCTGCCCTGATGACTTACACGCGGGGCTCCGGTACCCAGGGGTCACTGAGGTGCGACCCTTCCTCGACACAGACTTAGAACATCCACCAGGGAAAGCTGACACTCACCCTTCTGGAAGCCATTGTTCGAACTTACAGGTCCAAACCACAGCCAGCTTCTTTTAGTGAAGTTACAGGAAAGGATTCTACTCCGAGTGGGAAGCAGATCCAGTGGGGGAAACGTGACGAGAGAGAAGTAACCTTCCTCGTGAACCCAGTATCGCGATATTTTTAAAGTCAATCTTCTTCATTGTTTTCAATGTTATTAACATTACCATATTTGCTTCTTGAAAAGACCCGAGGCAACATTGTCTACACGTTTGTTTTGGGAAGCTTCGGGGAATCCACAGCTGTGCACTGTCTCTATTTAAACTGAGCAGCATCCCTGCCAGTTGCCTGTTAGGCCCAAGACCTATGTAGTCTTTCCAAGAGCCTCTGAAATTTAAGTTCTTGGTGGCAATACTATTTTACTGTCTTAAGTTTCCTTTACTTACTCGTGGAAGAGGGGCTGTGCTCCTCTGGAGGTCAGAGGACAGCTTGAGGGGGTCATTTCTCCCCTCCCACCGTGTGGGTTCCAGGAATCAAACTTAGGTCATTGAGATGGGGACAAGCACCTCTACTTTCAAGCCATCTCACCAGCCTTCCTTCTGATCTGCCATGCTAATGGCTGGCAAACCTTAACCAAGCAAGTATCCCAGGCCATGCTTAGCACCATGTGAGCGGCCAGAGCTAAAAGAATAACTAGCACACACATCTCTTCATAGTGTTTCTTAATACAGGACTCTCATTTTTTGGAGCATTTAAAAACAAACAAACAAACATGTCATCGAAGCTACAACAGGCAAAGGATGAATGACCCCAGAGAAAAGCTAAATAACAGTTCTGATCCTCTCAGAGAAATCTGGAGGGGTGAGAGGAATCCTTGATGAGTTGACCTTGGTATAAGGTGATGAAACCCAGAATAGAAACAATTAATTTTTTATTGGAATTTGCATAGCAATTTTTTCATTTAATGATGATACCTCTGAGTTCCCATATTAAACCTAGTGTTATTATTGGCAAGTGAATAAGGAGGCACTCATGGAAAAGAAATATTAGTTTAAAACATCGTAACTGCTGTGGGGGGGGGGGGGGCAGGAGGGAATATGCACTTGTATTTCTGTGATTTAAATGTTGGTCTTCTTCCACCTCTAATTCCATCGATGACAGTGAGAAGTAGTGAAACCAACATCTTTGATGTTTATCAGAAAAATCGCGTTAGTTTCTTACTTGGTTCTGTTTTCCCCCTTCTATTTACCATGTATATGGGGTGGTGGTGCTGGGGCAGGGGCTGGTGGGGCTGGGGCTGGTGCTGGTGCTGGTGGTGCTGAGGCTGGGGCTGGAGCTGGGGCTGGGGCTGGGGCTGGGGCTGGGGCTGGGGCTGGGGCTGGGGCTGGGGCTGGGGCTGGTGGTATGCTCAAACATGAATATAGATGTCAGAAGACACCTTGTGTGAGTTGGTTCGCTCTTACTATGTGGTTCACTGTGAATAGAACCCAGCTTGTCAAACTTGGAAGCAAGCACACTCTGCCACTGAACCCTTTCGCCAGCCCTCTTGCTTGGTTTTTTAAGTGACCCTGGATCTGGACATTATACCCCGAGAAGTGTTCTAGAGAACAATGAAGCTGTGACCCTGAAGTAAGATGTGCAGAGCATCAACCTCCTGCTACCTTTGACAAGCTCTTGTATCTTAGACAACCTGTATCAACTTCATGGATTCAATAATCTTTGCTTTAAAATAAAAATACTGTTGCCCAGCTCAGAGAATTCTTATAAGAATATTTTGTAACAGTCTTGCGGAATATTGTATGTCCCAGACAATCTTCCAAGAACTTTTGTGCAAAGTGTTTCTTTTACAAGTTCTGTTTCATTTCATATTTAAGATGAGAGCCCAGTAACCCAGGTTGGCTCACTTGCTAGCTGAGATATGGTATAACTTTGAACTCTTTATCCTCCTGTCTCTACATCCTACATTCTGGGATTATAGATGGGCATCATCATGCCAAACTTTCTTACAACGTTTTGAGGCCATGTTTTGTACTTGAGGAGATGAAGCACGGAGAAACTGTTTTCAGGCCAAGATCACACAGATGGCAGGGGTAGAATCATGTCAAAACCCAGAGCTTGCTCTTTCTACTGCTTTATTCAGGGTCTGTGAACACTCAGAAGGCACACAGGAGTACTATGGGGCTCATCACTGCCCTGATCTGCTGTCTGTCTACCCATGCTCTGAGGAGTCTCTACAATATTCCCCGGCCCAATACTCTCTCCAAAGGGGAAGGGTCCCCTCTCCCTCTCCCTTCATCTCCTACTTCCCCATCAAATATGCTCTGCCCTCCCTCACTTGTCTGGTCTTCCCTCCCACCATCCCCCTCTCTAGTTTTGCTTGCCTCTTGTAACACAGACATAAATGATGGTTACTCCTTGCTTATTTATTTTTGTTTTGTTTTTAGTTTAAGTTTGAATAATAGACAAATCAAGATTACTTTTATAAAGCTTACAGTGTTTGGTAGTGTCTGGATTGGATGTCAACAAGGACTGTACAAGACTCTCAAAGCCTTTGTTGGCATCCAAGAGAATAGCCTGGGACCATTGAGTTCCCGTTACTTGACATTCTCGCCTAAGTGTCTTCTCGACAGAGGCAATGGTGCATGAATTTACACTCTGGGGTGCACACACTGTACTGGTTTTTGATACGCCTCCCAGAAAGCCTAGCTGGGCATGTGCAAGTGTTTTCTAAGGAATGCCCACTCTGTAAGGGGAACATGGTGTACTCCCGTTTCTCATCGAAAGTGAATTTCACAGAGATATTATCACTTACTCAACACCACCAGGAAATTGGAATAATGAAGTCTTCAGCATTTGCCAAAGATTCTGTGTTGATTTAGAATTGGTTGTTTTTCCACATATTCACGGAGTTACTTGGAGTAGTTTTTCATGAAGAAAAGTTGGAGTTTAAGAAAGAGTCTAAATATAGACTTAAGCACAGGCACTATAAGAAAGAAAGGCTTAAGAAAAGGGCATTTAAACATTCTGGAGTGGACAAGGACTTCTCAAGAGAGAAGCTAACTGAATGAGTACTGGAATATACTGTTTCATATGTATAGAACAAAATATCACATTTCCAAAATAATAGAACCTGTTTTCATAAGGAATTTTGCAATTTTTCCAACAAGTGTTTTAAAAATCAATTGGATAATCTCTTTTCCTTCCCCCAGAAAGTAAGTGTGGAATCATGATTCTAGTGTGTGTGAGAGAATTCTTATATATAATGATTTTATTTCATTTTCCCTCAAAATCCAATAAGACATTATCTCCTCATGAAAAGCTATAAAATTGTAGTCCTTCTGAAGAAGATATTTATAATTAATCTGAGGTTTCACACATATTTAATCTATTAGTAGAAAAATTTCCCATCTGGACTCCAATTATCTTGCAAAAGTTTAAGAAGAGCCTTTAAAAAAATCTTTAGCCACACGTTACTCTATTCTGTTGATGGCTCTTCACCAAGAACAAGAGGAAAGAATGCTGCTATAGGCTTCCTGAAAGCTTTCAGCTGGAGAAAGGGCTGGCCCCCAGTTGTTTTCATACCATTGGTTTGTTTTATCAGTTGAAGCCACACACCCTCTGCCATGAGCTCTGCCATGAGGACTTCACAAAGAAATTCTCAAGTATGATTCGAGTTTAGCCTTGTTTTAAGGCCTGTGTGTGATGAGGAACATCTTTTTTTTTTTTTTTTGGTTTTTTGGTTTTTTGGTTTTTTGGTTTTTTGGTTTTTTGGTTTTTTGAGACAGGGTTTCTCTGTGTAGCCCTGGCTGTCCTGGAGCTCACTCTGTAGACCAGGCTGGCCTCGAACTCAGAAATCCGCCTGCCTCTGCCTCCCGAGTGCTGGGATTAAAGGTATGTGCCACCATGCCCGGCCTTGATGAGGAACATGTTAGAATCTCCTGCTCCTTCACACTGAAAGTCCACCTGAGCTACAAGAAAACAGAATGGCATGACAGAGAAGTGGGACTGACTGTGCTAAAACAGCTACGATAGATCCTTTCTAAAGACTAGAACCTGGTTTGTCTACTGAACTAGTTCCCCAGCCCCTGTGTGTTCTTGTAACACTCTCTTGCTTTTCTGATTCACAGTTCATTGCACTCAACACACACTACACATATATAATATACATTACATATACATATTCAAAACACTCCCCTTTTTTGTTTTGTCTTGATGTGCTACAAAAAAATGTGTAGAGATCAGAAGACTGCTTGCAGAAGTTGGTTCTCTCTCTCTCTCTCTCTCTCTCTCTCTCTCTCTGTCTCTGTCTATTTCTCTCTGTCTCTCTGTCTCTCTTTCCCTCTCTGCTGTTTGGGCCCCAGGAATCAAACCTCACTCTGTCAGGCTTGGCGGCAAGCACCTTTACCTGCTGAACCATCTCACCATCCCAAGATTGCAACCATTGCTGTGGATAATTCCTGTTGTTGTTAAAGACAACAAAGGGTGTGTTCGTCAGGGATGAGCTGGACTCTGCAGAGGAGATGCTGCCCCCATTTCAAGGTCACTGACTTCGAGTGAAGTAAGACTCTGCTCCCCAGTCATCAACGTCTGCTATAAGAGAAGAGGACTTGGGGGTTCAAAGCAACTCAAGAGTGCTGGTGTCTTAAGAATTCGGGTAGTACTGCATCCTCAGAATGAGTTGGGGGACGGTGGAGTTGACTGGCAGTCAGGAAGGACCATCAGCCCTCCCCTCCACTTTGGATCCTGACAATAATGGGATTGAAAGTTTTCTATTTATTTCTGTTGTTTTCTTTCATTTGGACTTAATTTGATTTGAGTTCTTTTCTGACCACTCTCTCTCGAAGGAAAGTGAAAGACATTTCCTCCTGTTTCTAGAAATCTTCATGGAGAAGTCCACTGTTCCCTCCCATCTGTACTTAGTTTAGCCAGGCTTTGATTAATAAGGACCACCCTATTGTTCGTTTGTTTGACAAGAGGATGTGTGCAATGTGTTCCTGGTGAATGAGATTTCAGTAAAGAGCTGGCTGTGCTTTCAAACCCACCCTGCCTATGAAATCCAGCCTCTTGAAGCTGGAGGTCAGTGGGGAGCAAGCATAGGTGTTTTATGCTCCCGTGTCTCCTGCCCCCCAAACACCAGCACCTGCTAGATGTGAGGGTGAAATGATTGTGTTGGAACTCTGGGACAGAGCCCTAATTCAGACCTGAATGAGGCTGTGATGTACGGTGGATAATGAACACAGGAGACTGCCCACTGCTACACATCATTACCATGCAGATCAGGAAAGCAAATGAAATGGTTCGAGCAGATAACAGCTGTTTTTATTCTGCTTTTCAAAGATTCCCTTAAACAACCAGGGGTCTCCTGGCTTTTATTTAAGGGTGAGCACCCGATTGTAAACATAGGAGCGATGCGTTCTCATGATGTCAGTAATAAAAGCATGTATAAAGCTGCATGTGTATTCTGGAAAGCTAACTAACCATTAAAGCCAAGAAACATAGTCTGGCACAAATCTTATTATGTGTCCAAGAGGACTTGATGGTATGCACATAAGAAAATGTAATGAAACAGCGGGAGAGAGGAGAGAGGGGAGGGGGGAGGAGCTGGCTTGGCTAGCCTTGAGAGGTTAGCAGGAGAGTGAGGCAGAGAGGTAGAGCTGCCAAGATCATCTGAGAAAGGGGTTAGCAGAGCACGTGGAGGAAGAGAGGCGCTTTGCTTTTGTTTCCCTGTGGCTTTAGAGCATCTCTTCCTTCCATTTTTGCCTATTAGTTATCAACAATGAGGCTGTGACAACGGAAGAACTCACGAAGAGGGATGGGTCTCCCTTTCTTAGGGAATTCAGACCTCATCAGAGGCGATGGGTATCTATTGTGTTTGTAATTGCTATGATCATTATCATAAGCATTAGGTCTAGCTCGCTTGAAGGATTCCACAGCACTGCACGCAGCTCATCAGAATTCTGTAAAAATAAAATTGTGTGCAGGGGAATTTTGCAGAGCACAGCTTATGTGGAGCCATTCGACCGAACGAGCCTCATAATTTCGTATATATATTAAAAAAAAAGCAAGAATAGAAACAATCTCTTCTAGATGTTCTATAAGAAGATCTTGCTCATTTTTTTAGAGTGTCTTCTTATTTTAGTATAATTGGAGTCATTTATGAATGGGCGGTTGTTTTAATAAGATAGAAATAAATTATTCCTTTACTGTATTTAGTAATAAAAATGTTGGTATCTTAGAAAAATAAATGTATATACATATAAAGTTTGTACCTAATATTTGTTTATGAACCACATAAATTATATCATAAACCCAAAGATGAATTCAACAAGCAGCTTAATATTGAGACTAAGCTGTTTGTGTGCTTAGACCTGTGCTTAAAATAATTTGAGAGAGAGAGAGAGAGAGAGAGAGAGAGGCATAAAAATGTCAACTGCATAGATTTACTGCTAAAAGATCCTGGTTCACCTGTGCATAAATACAACTGCCCTCAAGGGTTTACATGTTTACAAATGCAAATTAATCTTTTACCTGCTCAACACGTGTGTTACAATGGATCTCAAAAGAAGCAGGGTAAACCTCTAAACATGGGGAGGGGGCGAGGGGTCAGGTATGGTCCCAGGTCTAAACTGAAGATGGATGTTTCTGGTCTTGGGTGCTCATTATTCTATGTGGGAGGGGCCAGCCAGGTAAAGTGGCCCCAGCTCACTCTGATAAATGACCTTCTACTTCTTTGTGTCAAGTAGGAGATGGCACAGAGCAATGTTGTTTTAAAGTGACCTTTCCAGTTCTTACAGAAACAGATCAAACTGCCAACATTTTCCATCAGTGTATAAATGTTGATTCTGTGGGCTCACGCTAAGTAAAACAGAGCAACACTACACAGCGCTGCCTATGCCTTCTAACTCACTCCAGTACTCTGACTATAACTAATTATAGCTGTTACTTTCATATGTTATGAGTTATCTGATTCTGTCTCCCCTCTCTTCTCTCTCCTCTTCCTCTCTCACTCTTTCCCTGCCTCTTCCTAGTCTCCCTTCCTAATAGGAACATTTTTCTCACCACGTGCCCTTTCCCTGCTGCACACACTATTCAAATAGAAAAGTATAAAAGAAAATATAAACCATGCAAACCTACTGTTCCTGGATGCTGGGTCTCAAACCTGGGATAAAGGGCTAACTGGGGTGTCATTAGCATATCAAAGCAGAACCTGGCCACCAGGCTCTCCCTGCAGCCCTCAGTCCCTACCAGTTACAGGGTCTGCAATGCTGGTATAAACCTAATCTTCTCCAATCCAGGGGCTGGGCAGTCCTTCCCCCAGCTCCCCTCCCCTACATAATCCAACCGTTTTGGTTACCAGGTCTTTTTTTTTTCCTAACCTTTACTTTCCTGGACTCTAGGTCTGCCTCTCCCCCACCGTCCCCTTTCCTCACAAGGCCTGGTTCAGGGTCATGTCCACTCTGGACTCTCCTAGATGCCCTAGCCTTTGGCTATGCTCTCCCTTTTATTTACAATAAACCTTCTCCTCCACCATACTTCGGGGCAGTCGGATTCTTTCCTTTTTTTTCTTTATCTCATTCATCTGGTGCCAAAACTCAGGACCAGTCACATTCTTGCTTTTCATTTCTTTCTTTTCTTTTTTTTTTTTCATTGCAAAACCACAAAAAATAATAATAATAAGGTTTGTGTCAAGTAACATTATAAATAGTCCATGAATAAATTGGTCTTAAAAAATGCCTAAGATAAGGTTTTCGAATCCGAATCTATATCCTGAAACACGAAGCTGCATCAATTAGGCACCCAAGGCAGGCCAGAGTGAAAGCTCCAAAATTCAGTGGCTCCTGTCTGCTTAGAGTCCGCAAGCTGTCCATACGGTTAGGAAACATGAACTTGGATGCCGCGTGAATACCGAGTTGGGAAGCCAAGCACTGTATGACTGTGAACGTTGGTGGAGTATAAGACAACCGCCTGGTAGTGAGGCAGGGCACTGTGCTGAGGATGGATCCCGCCACTGAGAATCTCCTTGCTTTAGATGGAGCATCTATCTCTTCTGATGGTCGCAGGTGTCAGGATGGCGTTGTAAGCCCTCATTCTTCAGGTCACAAGTGGACACCACCGCCACCCCTTTTCTGTAGATCCATGAAAAATTATGACTTCTTCACGTTTCAAACAAAGAAACGTGCCGTTTGTAAGCAAGGGGGGTCACTGCTTACAATGTCATTTTCCTGCTTTTCAAGACTCAAAGTAATCCAAAATCAAGATGAGCGAAGACGCTAGGAAAATCTGCCCCCTTGGCCCTGCCTTAGGCGCTTTAATGACTACAAGATGTCTGAAGCGCATTTGAGCGGTAAGAAGAATCTGCCTCGCAACGGGAAACAGCTCCTGAGAACAGACCCAGAGGTACAATAAATAAATGGACAGGTCTAGGAAAGCCTGAATCACGGCACGTTCCAAAGTCTAGGAACAGAGCTGAGAGGATCACGTGACCTTCTGTGGAACCCTTTTCCATGATGATGGCTTCCGCAGTGCTGCTGCTGGCCTCTTTCTAAGCAGACATTTTTTCCTTACTTTGAGTTTCCTGGTGCCATGCTACCAATTAGCAGTTTGCTATCGTGCCCCAACCCTGCATCCCCCCACGACACTTTGCCCTAGCTGTAAAGTGCTGACTAGCTACCTAATAGAACCAAGATAGAGGAGAGACCTGTGTTATAAACACTGCGTCGAGTTCCTCTCTACAAACTAGGGTAGAACTTGGGCGATTTGCTTCGCCGGTGCTGGTTTTGGCTTTGAAGAGCACAGCTCCCGGGTGCAGCTCTCTCCTTCCTTTGCCTTTCTATCAGTTGTCTCACCTTTCCTCCAGATTAGCCCTGGCCTCCGAGCCCCGGGCATCAAAGGAATTAGGTCAGACCCAGAAGAAATCAGGTTGCAGGCAAGGAAAAAAAAAAAAAATAAAATAGAAGCTATGCCAGCTTGGAACCTCTGTGTTCCTTCAGGCAGACTAACGAACCCTGGCTTTAGATGTAGCAGTATTAAGTAATTGGTATGTCAGGGAGACGCAGCAAAAATGTTGGAGAGACCAAAGACTTTAACAGCATGGAGCTCTGCACAATTTATTTAAAGCTGGTCTGCATATACTGTTCGAATCGACTGGCTTCAGAGATATAAAACAATATTTGCAATTAAAAAGCAATTCCAGAAAAAGATCTGGTACAATATCTGTTTTCCTAATAGTTTAGAGGTTTGGTTTTTTGTTTTGTTTGTTTGTTTGTTTGTTTGTTTTTTGTTTTGGTTGGTTGGTTGTTTTTTTTTAGTTTGGATTTCTATCTTATACAAGATTAGCAATCTTTAATAGTACATGTGATCTATACCCAGCAAAGAGGTTAGTATGTTCAATGCGTTTTACTCAGTTACTATTATGCTATTTTCTCATGGGTTACTCTAAAGATTATATGTGAGGATATATATATGATATATATATATATATATCATATATATGAGATATATAGAGAGATGTGTGTGCACACATATTATATAATATATATTAATATATCCTCACATATCGTTATATGTGTACATGTGTGTGTTATATGATATATATATATATATATCATATACCTTTTATGTACACATTAGAAAGAGGCTTCATGTTAGAAGACATTCATGCTTAGCTCATCCTCCAGATGACTGCTTTAGTTGCCATTATTACTGCCTCCAGCGTGATAGGAGGAGCCATCCACATTTAACCTACAGCATTATCCAAGGGTATGCTAAGAATAACCGCAACAGAGAGCAAGTTCTGGCAGAGATGCCAAGGCCGGCTATCAAAGTCAGCAGTAACATTCAAGAGTGTTTTCCAGAGCTGGCACGACTATTTATATGTGATCCCTCAAACTGGGGAGTGTATTTTAGGAAAGATATTTTCCTCAGAATGCTTAGATTAGCCTTTATTCATTCTCTTCACCTCTTAAAGGTTTTCTTGGACGAGGGAACAGAACTTCAAGTGAATCTAGTCATACGCACACCACCATAGTTGATGTTCAGAACAGCCCGTGAGAAACACACAGGTGCAGTTTGCACGCTGGCGCATGACAAGTACGGGCATTGAGTTTCTTTCTAAAAGGCCCCAATCTGAAGGTAGCAAAAAAAGCTTTAGTGCAGGGCATCTGCATTCTTTCCGGTATTTTTCTCCATCTTGTACAGGTTTTAAGTTTTATGGAGGAGGAAGCCTCTGGTTGTTGGGTATAGTGAACCCCACTATATATGGCCTGTGACATGTCCTCGAAGGACAATTGTGTTGTTATCAATAATCTTCATTACCCAAGGAAAGTCTCACAAACACAGGCAGTAGTTGACTTTCCCTTAAATTACAGTTATACTCCTTCTGTTTGTGAGACTTTCCTTGGCTGTAATGAATACCTGGAACAAACAATGGAAGGAAGAGGAAACTAATTGGGCTATCTCAGAACTTTCAGGCCAGCATGCTAGGGAAGCCCTACAGGGGAGAAGGGCTCAGGTTGTGGTGGGCTGCAGAGCAGAGGGCAAGGCTTGTGCTAATAGCTTTCCTCTTCTTCACTGACACATCCTAGTCTCCAGTCTATTGGATGGTGCAGTCAACTCAGGATGAGTCTCTCTGACCTTAGGTAGTAATCTTCTCTAGAAACACCCTCACCCTTACTAACTAACTAACTGTTCCTCTCACTCTATATGAGATTAAATATCCCATGTATGTCATGATATTCTTTTAAGCTATGTGCATTTGAGTTTCTCATGTTTAAATTCGTTTAGTCTTCACCCTGAGATGGACAGCTGTTTCTAACTTTGCAAGAAATGAGACTGAAACAAAAGTCAAAATTCACACCCTGGGAGTCTGCCTCCAGAGGCAGGGAGCTTAGCTGTACATTGTCACCTCCTTGGGTCACTGTGAACTGAATCATTGCTTCATATTGTGTGACAAGGAGTTGCTTCCTTTACATTGTCATCTTGTGACCAGAAATAAACTCTTAACAATGGCATGTTTTACAGGCATGAGACCTTGTGCGTTGAACTACCTGTCCCCATCACCACCACCTAATTCTTACCTTTTACCTCTGACACTTGAACTCTTGTGACAGACTTCCCAGAACCAGGGATGTGACTTACAAGCCTCTCAATCGTCGATGAGCAATTATCACCTCCTGTCCCCCTACCGTGCTAACCAGCTTCGATTTCTCAGTCCCATGGGAGCCTTTCAAGCAACTTGAGAGAGGAGACTCCCACTTCCGTGTCTTCCTTCCTGCCATTAGCTAATAGTGTCTGAATGAGGCATGAAGCACATGACCTCTGTGGGTAAGGAACCCAAATAGGTTAGCTTTATGAAGAGATAAAAGAATAACAGGACACAAATATGGAGTTGAGTTAGATTGGTGATCAAGTGGTAGATGGGTAGAGGCGGGTATAAACTAAGTAAATGGAATCAAATACAGGAATTGGGTGAGGTGACGCTGCGCGGTTTTATAAAGAGAAACACTCTTGGCCCATCATAAATCATAATTCTGCTTTTTGTTTTTTCTTTGGGATAGCCATTGGCGCAGATTCAGAAAGGCACTGATTATGTTTGCTCTTAGGAAGCTCCTCTTCCTTCCACTCAGAGGAGCATCAGAGCCTTTCAACGCTCTTCCTCCCCTTCAAGGAAGGAGGCTTTGGGTTCTAGTCACCATTGCAGAGAGCAGTATGGCCCTCACTGATGGCTCCAGAGGGAGTCCTCCTTGGCTCTAGATAGAGTCCTCCTTAATTCTTGGCCACTGATCTGAAAGATGCTACTGCAGAACCTGGCCTCTGTTACCTTTGTCCAATTCCACAGTGAAAACACTCCATCCTAAACCTGGTGGGTGTAGGCTCTACTTTAGGATAGATACATCGCCTGAGTGCTAGAAAGCAGAGTGCACACAATTTCCAGTAATTTATGTCTTCTCCCAGTGACAGAGCCTGCCTGGCAGAACAAAAATAAATGAAATAGAACGATTTCCTCATTAATAACCACATCTTTGCAAGAAAATGATATCACCTACAGAAACACATGTGAAAACTACAGGCTGCCATTACTGATAGCTTTATTTTATGGCTTATGAATGTGGAATACTGCTAAGGGCCAGGAATGTAACTCAGCAGTAGGCACTCTCTTGCCTAGAGTGCCCAAGGCCAGAGGTTTGTTCCACAGTGCTACAACAATTAATTGATGGGTTACTTATTTAATCAAGATAAACAAAAAGAGAAAAGCATGCCATTATTGGAGAGGCATTGCCCTTGAAAGATTTTGAGCTGTTTACCACGGGGAAAGAAAGAACGTTCTTCTTAGAGAGTTGCTTCTGACAGTGATCATCAAAGCAGGAAAATGCAGAGGGAAGACTGGCCTTTCTCCTTGAAATCAGTGGTTCGGAGTTTTGTCAAGAAAAGGAAATTTATCAA
Organism: Mus musculus; assembly: GCF_000001635.26. NCBI lineage: Eukaryota > Metazoa > Chordata > Mammalia > Rodentia > Muridae > Mus > Mus musculus. The sequence continues at coordinate 149,351,527 of NC_000069.6, read as the reverse complement.
ACTCTTTTGCATCAGCAGCTTCTCATCTTTTATGTGACTGAACAATTATTTCCGTGATTATATCACAACATTATTTGATATTTTTTGTTTAGATATTTAAACAGAGTCCAGTGTGCGCCAGTTATACACAGTATAGTAAGTCCCCTGGGTAAATGTCCTGTTTGTCTCTGTGGTTTCACTCCTAATGCTTATGACTATGGGCAACAAATGGGCAAGCCTGTCAAACACACACACACACACACACACATACATACACACACACACACACACACATACACACACATACACACACACATACACACACACATACACACATACACACACACATACACACACACATACACACACATACACACACACATACACACACACATACACACACACATACACACACACATATACACACATACACACACACATACATACATACACACACATACTCCCACACACACACACACACATACCCACACACACACACACATACCCCCCCACATACACACATACCCCCCACACACACACTCAAAATAACATAAAAGGCAGAAAAGATATGTGTGTGCACATGTTGTAATTAACACCGATGATAGTGTATCTTTGAGAGTCCATGAAATCAGCCACTAGAGATGTGTCAACCGAGAGCACAGAAATTAAAGTTCCTGTTTGTTACTAGTGAACAGTAACAAGGCTGGCTGGAGTCTTTCCATCTTCTGCTTGCAAATTAGGAAATATGAAAACATCTTTTTAACTCTTGTTTAATTGTGTTTAGCCCATTGAATATGTTGGTGCAACTTTTGTACCTTCACAATATGTGTGTATTTTACATATATATGTAAAATATGTATCTATATATAATATGAATGTACATATTATATATAAAAAACATACTTATTTTATGCATATATGCTATTTTTAGGTTTTGGTTGTTTAAAAGTTATATGTGTGTGTATATATATATATATATATGTATACACATATAGGTATATATGTATTCAGGTGTATATGTATAAATGTATATGTTCAGATGTGTCTAGAGACAAGCTCACAAGAAGCCCAGGTTGACCTCGAACTCACTGAGTGGTAGAGGCTAGCTTTGAACTCTTAATCGTCCAACCTAATCCTCTGTCTCTCAGTGCTATGATCGCAGATGTGTGTGTACCATTATTCCTGCTTCTATTTATGTGTTTTTACCTACAACCTTGTATTGCCATGGAAGTATGCTAAACCCTTTCTGGGCTCCAATACAAGGAAGAGAGGGGTAAACCAGCCATATCACCATCAACTGTAAGATGTATGTGACTCCGGCCAGAAAACCCATTTATCAATATACACACAAACTGCCAAGACTTTGAAGAACTTTCAACCTAAGTTTCCTTTGTACCAAAATAAGAATTACATGTTGAAAAAGTGTGTGTCCTCAAAGTGTCTTTGCCTCCTGCTCAGAGTCGTCTCCTGGTCTTGCAAGTCTCATTGGGATGCCTGGTAAACACACTTCACCTTTCTTTCTTCAGTCTCAGGGTAGAAAGGGTCCCTTTAACTCCTGGAGACAGTAAATCACAGCCTGTGTGGTGGTTCTCAGAAGACACTTAAAGGGCCGAATTGGACGCTCTGCATAGCACCCTTGCCAAAAGAGTTCGGAAATGACTTCCAGGTTCCCACAGTAATAAAATGGCACTGTTTGGCATCTTTAAGGTAATAAAACCGATTTTTCCCCCCATTCTAGTAAATGAGAAGAGAGGCCTGGTTGTTTGAAAAACTGATTTAAATTCATGTGTTTGCCTCAAATTATAAGGCGTGATATGAAAACACTTAGGTGAACTTCAGACCACCTCAGAAGGTCATTATCCTCAGCCCTCTAGAGAAAGGGGGTGGGGTGGGGGTAAGCTGGAAGGGTGGCCAGGTGCTGTCGCTCTGCGGCCACGGTCAATAGGTGGCGCTCTTCCCACTGAGTCAGGTTGACCTAAGGCTGAGGCTGCTCCTTGGAGAGTATTATTTTGCTAGAAGGAAATGCTGTGGAAGTCCCCCTCCTGTCTCTGGCACTGTTTAATAGCTCTTGAGTCTAATCGCAGACTCCAGATTTGCTGTGTGATGGAAAGGCTCTAGGAAACAGGTCCTGTCTTTAAGACGAGGTCTCAAGCAGAGAAGTGCCGTCATTTGTATACAAGACTTGAAAATTACATGACACACGCTCCCCATTGTTTCAAAAGGGTTTGACTCATAGGGTCTAGAAGGAAGTTTGATCATCTTCACTTCCCATATAGCTAATCGCAGGCCACCTGCAACCCTGAGATTTCTTCTGGCCTACACATTTCCAACTAAAAATAAACAATTCATAAAGGAGGGGACCCAGAAGCTAGTCAGCCAAGCACCAAAAACTAGAGCTTTCTGCTTTGTTCAACTGTACTAGAAGTGGGAGCTTAAACGGTTTTAACCAGAAAAGACAAGATTAATATGCTATGTATAGAGTCCAACTCACATTTGTCTCTTTTATATGCTGCAATTAGAAGGATGTTACAAAGAAATTACTAGTATCACAGAAGAATTCGCAATGACTCGCTGATTTCAACTACTACAAAATACCTTCAACTCATCACATTCTTAACTGAGAGTCACCAGTGCCCTTCTTTGTACAAGACAATCTCTTTGTTAGAATCCTGCACCAGTAGCCTCACAGTTAGAGGGTAGTCATTTTAGTAGACAAAACTATCACAGATCCTAAAAGGATAATTACATAAAGAAACAGGATGTCGACACACCCTGCTTAACAATGGTGAGGAAGGGATGACCCCCCTCCACCCCCCACCCCTGACAAAAGATACTCTAAGAAGAAGCAGAAAGGAGCAGAGCAGATCATAACTTGGTCTGTAAACACTTACTGCTTGTTTATTAAGCCTATGACAGCTTGGTTCAACAAAGAGGGTATTAGATGGAGATGCTAATGACTTTGCTCACAAATACTTCCAGAGTGTGTGACCCAAATCAGAATCTCAGGAACTGAGTGGAAAACCATCTGTGATAAAAATCAGAAGTGATTCCTTCTGCCTTGGTCTTGGAATGTCTGCAGAGACTGCCTTCCCTCAGCTAACCCTTGAACACTGCCTTCAAGGACTCCATTAGCTGTCTAACTATGTTGCCTTCACTGAGACTCAAGCAAGGGTTCTTAAAATCCAAAGTGGAGTTCCCGATCCGTCTAGATTCCCGTTTTCTAGCCCTTTGGCATGTCTGCCATCCCCTCCTCTCAGGATTTTAAGCTATGAGCTTTTCCAAGAGACCTTATCTTATTTAGCTATGCACAGAATAAAGTCATCAATAACTATATGCGGAATGATGAAATGAATGAATAATGTAAACATTAGCAGCTTGCTTTTTTTTTTTGCTAAAATAAAACAGAAGTAATCTTACTTTCAGCAAGTATCTACCGATGAGAGCCTACCTACGTGTTCTGAACTTTCGAGGGTAATAAGTTCATCCCTGAAGATAAGCACTGCGTAGAGCTTACACTGAAAAACATTCTGGTTAAAAATAAAAGGAAAAGAGAAAATGAATTAGTGGCTGGCAAGTCATCTGTGCTCCCTCTTTAAAGAGTTTATGGTTTTACCAAGTTTTGTCCCTCACTGGATCCTGTAGCTGGCTTTAAAGTATCTATTTATCTTCTCGTGATATAAATATTATTGAATATATGACATACATGAAATAGTCAATTTCCTTTGTGTATTCCTAGTTGTGGCTGGCTAATTATGGCCCTCTGATGAGGAAAGAAGGAAACAATGCATGTTTTGCATCCAAATAGTATCCCTCAGAGCCTTGTAACCAAGACAAATGAACTTATTCATCAATGTTGAGCATCTTGGTTGAGTGCCTGGCCCGTACAAACTAATTCACAAAGTGCAGGAGCACAACAGGCAAGTGATCACACTTTTCTTCTTCACCCCACGCTTTCAGGGAGCGCCCCCTGATGTTTTACTATCACAGGCGGGGCTTCTAAATTAATATGTAGGTTAGAGAGTTCCTGAGAGGGAGCCTTGACAGTTGTCCGCACTTCCACAGCATCTGCAAGCAGTGTGGTAAAACTGGTTCTGTGAGCAACTGCACTGGAACAGGCTCCCTAGATCTGGCCTGGATCCCAGGAATGTGCACATTTCCAAGTTCCTCAGGTAACTCTCAGGCAAGTTGTCCCTGGAAGCTGCTGGAAGAGCCACAGCCTTAAGAGTTAAGGAGTTTCTCTTTCTACACCAAGCTGTCTTCTAGGAACAACAAACATCTTCCTTAACCACATTGCTCATCTCCTGTAAGGTACAATTTACATGTTTCTAAACTACACTTTATAATAGCGACCAGGTTGATCGTGATCTGTGAATAGGGTGACATTTAAGGATCCTTTTTAAAAGAATAAAAATAACCGAGGGTTGCTAAATACAATTAAAAAAAACACTTATAGTTTGAGACTATACTTTAGGCCAGGTGCAGTGATATACACCTCTGAGCACAGCACTCAGACAAATGAGACAGGTGTTATAGAAGTAAAAGCCCACCCTCTTCTGAAATTATCAAATCATTATATTGATAATTCATAGACTCCTTAACATGACTCTTCATTCGATAATATTCAAAGGTACCCATATTTGCTGCCAACACACCATCATATCCCACATGAAGATTTCTTTATTTTTGTTTTTCTTTTTATTGTTGTTGTTTGTTTTTTGTTGTTGTTGTTGTTTCTTTAGTTGTTTGGATTTTTTGTTTGGTTTGGTTTGTTGGTTTTGTTTTGTTTTGTTTTTTGCTTTTGTTTTGTCTTGTTTTGTTTTGTTTTTGTTATTTTGTAATTTCTCAAGTGAAGCCTCTTTTTCTTCCTCATTAACAGTGTGAGTGTCTTGTTGACTGAATATTCCACTACATACGACTTTCAGTGTTGCTGGCACCATGCTTCCTGGGCTGTGGGAAAGATAGCTAGAAAAGCTGTGACTGGGTGTAGAAGGGTCCTTCTGCTAGGGATTCGGAAGCCTCTTAGAGACAGACACTCTCTGACTTAGTCAATGTTCCTCTTCCCCAAGGCGAGTCCTAGCAACTAGAATCCAAAGACAATGTGGAAGTTTTCTTTAACACTACCACACAACCCCCTACCCGACATCTTGCAGGCAGTAAGACATAAGACTTTGATTTCAGAACTACACAGTGCCCAAGAAGAATCCAGAAAATGGGCCTTGCAAGGGTTCCCATTTCAGTCTGTTCCATTAGATAACATAGCTTTTGGCTAATCACAGTTCTGCACAAGGCCCCATTCTTCCTTGAACTTAAGCATAAAATACAGCCATGTCGGCTGTTGGTTCCTCAACTCTGAAGGCTTCTGTGCCATATGATACCAATAAAATACATTTTTTGTGGCAGGACAGACATGGTGGCTCATATCTGTAATCCCAGCACTCAGGAGGCTGTACCAAGAGAGTCACTACGAGTGGAAGGCCAGGCTGGGCTCTGTAGCCAGGATAAAGCCTGTCAAAGCGACACAGGAAAGCCCTGTCACTAAAGAGAAAGAGGAGAGAAGAAGGAGAGAGAGGAAGGAGAGAGAGAAAGAGGAAGAGAAGAAGGAGAGGGAGGAAGGAGAGAGAGAAAGAGGAAGAGAAGAAGGAGAGGGAGGAGGAGAAAGGGGAAGAGGAAGGGTAAAGAGGAGAAAAAGGAAGGGAAGGAGATAGTAAGACTTTCTTTTGTTAACCTTTATTTCCTGTACACACAGTTAGCCACAACTATCATGACAGAAAAGGAGCGACATGGCAGCCTCCTGCCTTGCATGTCATCAGTCAGGGTAGGGAGAAAAGTTGTACCTTGGCTTGAGATGAATTAGACTCAGTATTCCTCAAAGAAGCATCCTTTGGCAATCCACCCGTGATCTCCTTGTCTCCAGTGTAGCCAGGCCATCTCTTCAAAAGATTCTATATGTTTAAGATTGCTGTCCTGTGATAGGCAAGTCACTAGTCCTTGAACCACAATGGAACAGTTCAGTTGCTGTCAACCCCTAACTACCACTTCCGATGAGAAACAGATCCATCCAGACAGCTCCTTCCTAAGACAATGCCATTGGTATTTTCATTTTCATTTTCTAGCTTCTAACAGGTGCATACCTTGCGAGGGTCCTGTGACAGTGAACCGTGAAACGTTCACTTTCTTTGAGTGCTCTACAGCATTCATCCAATGGTGTAGCTGAGATTGGATTGGCTTCTGGCTGTTTGTGAAAACATGGACTCTAAGAACAACTACCACATCCATGTGCGGAAGCTGCTCAGAAGACAACAAACCAGCGCATCTGCCCTCTGAAAAATAAACCAAGGCAACAGAACTCACTTTCAAAGTTTTAAAAGAGAGAAGAACGCAAGCATTATTTTTAAATATATGCTTCCCTATAATAATTTGCCCTTGGGCCTGGAAACAATTATAATAAAATTTTGTGGGGAAAACCCCTGCTGTCTGTATGGGGACATTTCTGCCATGCTTCAAATTAGAGCTCCTATAAATCTTAGAACTGAGCAAACAGGGGAATAAAAATCATATAACATACCTGTCAGTGTTTGGACTTAAGGAAGGAGAGCGGGAAGGATTCCCAGATCAAATTTTCTAAGTTGTTGAGCCTGATGCATGAACACTTGATCTTCAATTTGCAGCATCTCACGCGGACAGATGTGTGTTAAAATGGAATGTGCGCTTTGATCGTGGGGTTTTTAATAGAACCATGATCACTTTGGCTCAGTTCTCCATACCAACACATTCATTTGCCCAAAAATCTGCTAGTTACTATAAATAAACAAGCACTTAGAAGGCTTCTCCTCAAGTAGAGATGAAGCTGAGAGTCCAGGTACACATGTCCTGCCCTGTGACCAGCCCGGCAGGAAAACTGAAAATAATAAATGGAACTAAGGGCCTCCTGCCAGCTGCGCAGATGCAGTGCAGTGTTGAGTTGGAACATGTTATATACTGTTTGGCTTCACTTGGCTTTGTTTTCCTGAGACAGGTTCTCATGTAGGCCAGGATGGCCTGGAGCTCATTACATAGGCAAGGATGACCCAGAACTCCCAGTCTTCCTGTCTCCACCTCCTCTGTACTGAGAATATAGGTGTGTGGGACAAAGCCCAGTCCATACACACTTGGGACTCTTCTTCATGCGATCATGGAAAAGGTTTTACCTTTTCACACATTCTAGCTGAACAATTATAAACACTGTAGACATTATCTGCATCCTTGTCAAATTTCAAACTTTAGAAAATACATTGATATCTTCAGAGCTGATCTGATGGCAAAGACCTTAGAAGCTAAGAACCAAAGGCTTACAAATTCAAGGCCTTCTGTGGCTCCTAAGTGAGTTCAAGGCCAGATTGGACAACTTGCTGAAACTATGTCTCAGCAGGAAAGCACAGATAACACTGTAGTTGTACTTCAAAGAGGTACCAGCAAGGGGCCCTCTGTTCAAATCCCAATACCAAAAATAGATAAATGGATGGTGTTAGTGTGTTAGGTATTTTCTACTATGCATAGACATAAATATAATTTTTAAAACTATGAACAAAGTTAATTTTTAAAATATAATAATAAATTTAAAAAAAACCATTGGAGGGAAAGTCTGACTCTAGTTTTAAGAATGAAAGACGCCTCACCAGAGAGAAGGACATCTAAGCTTAGGCTAGACACCTTCAAGTACATCGTCCACAATGAGAAAGAACACTCGGTCAATCGGTCTCCTGCGGCTTTTAGGAATGTATGGCTAGGAAAAACAAACAAACAAACAAACAAACAAAAACCCTTCTTTTGGTCCACTGTACACCGCAGGAAATTAGAGGGCAAATAACTCCTAACAGTTGTTGTCTGGAAGACTTGTAATTAGCATGAGAATTCATAATTATTTTCCCATTCCTGTAAATCCTAATTTATAGATATTAAAATGTTAACAAAATTTTATATTAAAGGTATAGTCTGTACTCAATATTTCACTACTTGACAATCATTCTAATAAATTAAGATATAGAAAATATATTTTATCTGTTAACATAAATATCATTTTTTCTCCTTCTGAAAGACTTCAATAGCTTTACATATTTTACACTTGAGTTTTGGTGTCTCTCTTTCTTTGTGTGTGTGTGTGTGTGTGTGTGTGTGTGTGTGTGTGTGTGTGTGCGTGTGCGTGTGTGTGTGTGTGTGTGCATGTGTGTGTACATGCTTGTGTGTATTGTAATAATATTATCAATGCTTTTTAAGCCAGGATCTCATGTGGCCCAAGTTGGCTTCAAAGGGGCTATGTAGGCAAGGGTGACCTTAAACATTTGATCCTTCTGTTTCCTGAGTGCTGGGATTATACATATACACCACATACCAGATTTTTGAAGTACTGGGGGACTGAGCCCACAGCTTTTTGCATGTTATGAAAGCATACTATGAATCCAGCCCTGCTTTAGGCTTTTCAAAAGAAAATCTACTTCCTTAGATAATTTCTTCATCTCTCTAGTTCTGTGTCTGTCAAATATCTTCCAGAGCTATGAGAAGGGAAGCTTTTCAAGTGCCTAAACTTCCACACTAAAGAAAGCAAATAGAAGTTATAAGAGAATAAGTTTCCCTGCAGATTGTAACCAGGGACACCTCTACCCTTTGAATCGATTTCAGCTCAGCGGGCATTTTCTATGTTTCCTGAGGTTCTCACTGTTCTTTTGATAATGAGCTAAAGTGTATTGTTTTGTCCTCCTGAGCTGCAGATCGCTGCTAACACAAGGAATTTTGATTTGAAGATCTTCTGCTAGCATAATTATACATTCTGTCCCAGATTGCATTGATGGGAAGTAAACAGTGCCACTCCGTCTGTTGCCAGGCATAGGGGAAAGGCCAGATGGTTCGGTAGCTAAAGCGAAGGAAGACATTCTCATAGGTCATGGGTAGGAAGTTCAATATTATTGCATGCCTAATAGCAGCTGCCTCTGTTTGAACTCCAGGCTATGGAAGATGAACTATATTAAATGGTAAATCATTAAATATCAGCTGGGTAAAAGCACGGGGTATACTTGGTCTTCTTTCACTCAAGGACCTTGGGCTTTACATGCAGATAGCCCCGCCAGGACAGAGCGGCCAACAGGGAAACCACGCGGGGAAACCTCAGAGAGTGGCCGCTGGGTTTGTAGTTGGCAAGTAAATAATTGTGAGTAAATACTCCCCCTCTCAAATAAAGCCAAAAGACACTGCGTTGCATCTAACATGGTCATAAAATATTTAGGGATATGTAATCCCTTCAGAGCCTCATTTTTCTCCCATTATGTGTTTATTCTTCAGGAAAAGGGAAAAAAAAAACATTTAAATTGTGTCCACCTAATACCTCAGATTCATTGCAAAGCCTACAGTCTGCCCACTTCCTTTTATGACTGATCCACCCCCTGGGCAGATGTGAATGTCTTAACTGCAGATGAGGTTTATACCGATTCAGAACAGAGGCCGTCCAGTCATGACGCCTCATACTGTTTCCAGGACTCTTCCACAAAGTAAATCTGTCACCTGCTTCCACTAGGCAGCGCAATGGTGGCACACTAGCACAGCTTTTCAGGGGCCTTCTCTGCAGGGCTCAGGTCTACACTGCCTGACCCCCAAACGGGTTCGTCTTCTTTATTTCATCTCGGCCGTCTGTGCTTCTGTGATGTGTAGACTGAAGGTCCCATGTCCTGACACGTAAGTGTCAGCATTGTCCTGAACCAGCATCAATACAAGACACAGAGGGGACCAAAGAGCATTACAGCTGTGTGCTTCCTTCCACTTTAATCCGAAAGCTGCAGTAAGTGTGCAGAGGCCGGTACACAGCTCCAGCGATAGACAGATAGCCTCTCATGTATGAGGTCCCAGAACACACACACAAATGTACATATGCATACATCATACCACACACACATCACATACACACACATAACATACATACACATTACATATACACACAACACAACACACACATATATACAAACACACACATACTGCATATAAACACATCACATACATCCACTCAAATATGCACATGAACACCACCTATACATACACATCACATACACACATACACCACATATACATACACATGACATAAACCCAAATGCACACATACTCACATCACATATACACATACAAACACAAATATATCACACACAAACAAATATACACCACACACAAATATACACCACATCCTTATACACACAGAGAGAGGGGTAATCATTTTAGTTCACTTTTCTAACTTGTCCCCTCTTCAACCTTGGAATTGCTTAGCTCTTGATGTACTAATTACCTTTGAAAACATGTCCTGTTATGTAATTCCTATTTGTAGGCTGTTGGAAAAGGATCTAAAAATCTTCTTAGCACTGGAATTACACACTTCTTTCATTCACTAAGTGAGAAGGAGAATTTTCACGTAATTTCCATGAAAGAAAATCATCAAATTATTCTTTACAAATTGTAGTATTATTTTTTTCAAATAACAGTCTACTTACTACAAATATTTCTGAACCTTTCAAAAAAGAATATGTATGTTTTCACTCCCACAACACATATACTAAAATTGAAACAACACAGAGAAGATTATCATGGACCCTGTCAAGGGTAACTTGCATATTAATAAAGTGTTCCATAACAAACAAACATAAACAAACAAACAAAAGGGAACACGAGTTTGTTGCCTATCAGATTTTAAAAGAAATTTTAGTATTTAAGATATAAAGATGTCTTTCATTATACAAAAAAATGCATATTTTCAATGATCGTTAATTATCCCATACATCCATTAATAGCATGACAGAACTCTACAAACATATACATAGAAAGAGCAATATTAGGAGGTGGAGTCTCACACCTTTAATCCCATCCTTTGGAAGGCAGAGGCAGCAGATCTCTGAGTTTGATGTCAGCTTGTTCTAGAGTTTTTCCTGGGACAGCCAAGGCTTTACACAGAGAAATTCCGTATGAAAAACAAAACAACAAGAAAAGTAATAGTGAGTTTTATAGGGAAGAAATTACTTAATTCTTCTGGAAAAAAAATGCAGGAGTTTGGAAGATGACCGGCCTAGTTGGCTTGGGCATATGATCAGCCTTGACAGCGTTGTAAGTGTACTGGTCTAGTGGATGTGCAGCCATCTCACATGTGGCTAAAATACCATCTAATGGTGTCTGTAGAGGACTTCCCACAATGCTTGACATGTGCTAAGCTCTTCGAATTAGTGGAATCCTTTGTCTCAGACATATACAATGTATTCCAAATAGATACTATGTCATTTATGCCAGGCTGTGCTCTGCCCTGGCTCTCTTGTTTGTTTACTAGGGAGGTGTGCTTCTTTTTCTAGCTTGTCCTTCAGGTGTTTGGTGCACTGACAAATCCTTAGAGAGGAGTCCGTAAAGCCAAGATGCAATTACATTACCAGAAAGCACATAGAGCACGTGTCGTCTTCTTCTTCTTCTTCTTCTTCTTCTTCTTCTTCTTCTTCTTCTTCTTCTTCTTCTTCTTCTTCTTCTTCGACATGACTAGACAAATACTAATGTCACAGTTTTAGAATAAATACAAATCTTAGGTCACGATTTAGAATAAATATATGTCTCGGGACATAATTTTGATAACATCATAAAGGAAAACCAACAATTTTAACCTATTTAAATTTAACCCTAAAGGACATAGTAACCCTCACACACCCTGCTTGGAAGATTTGACATTTATACTTGGACCAAAGCAAAGAAAGCCAATACCTTTTACAGGCCTTGGAAGGGGATTGCGATAGCAGGCAGGTGCATGCAGGACATTTTTGAAGGACATAGGGTGGCCTAAACCTATTATTCAAGATTGTCCTGCCATTTAATTACATACTCAGACAGACCAGAATGTTCTCTAGACAGAACTAAGGCTCTACCACCTGAAACCTTTGTGTGACTGACAGGAAGGAACATGAGTCAGAAACCAACTACACTTCACATTCTGAGTAATGAGTAATGAGGCCCAATCCCACAGTGATTAGCACACTTTTCGCAATCCCCATCTGTAGGTCTCCTCTTCACGTAATGTCGCACACATATATGTACAGGGACAGTAATGAAGAGGGAGGCTTAAGTGTTTTGTGCTAAAATGCCAGCTACAATGTAAAATGAAACCACTTAATTAATTCTCAAACCACTTAGGGTAATTTCATTACAGACCATGTCATTCAACAAGTCACGTCATTACCAAGGCCAAGGTTAAATTGCTCTTTTTTTTTTTTTAAAGGAAATATAAAACCGATCTTTATAGAGCTTCACACAATGAGAAAGAGGACCAGTATAGCTTTGCTCACATCCTTAAGAGAAAGGAGTATATTGTCTAATATGTCACCTTCCTCTTAGTCTGACACTCTTATCTATAAGAATGTAAAAGTTTTCAAAGGGACAATATAAGCATTGTATTGTACACTTCATTTCATAAGGGCAATTCAATTTCCTTCACTTCTGGAGGGAGATTAACTTTGTCACTGAACATTCCAGTCCACTGCTACTTGAAAGGAGTCATTTGCACACCAGCACTGATGGAGGTCCCCAGCTCCGGTGTTAGGGACTCCCAAGAAGGGTGACACATCCGTGCAACTGCCATCTGTTGGGTGTTTTCTTGACAGCTGGGTCTCTCAACCATCATGAGAGCACATAGTCACAAGAGGCTCAAGGAAGTGGCCAGGCGTGAGTCACAGAGACTGGGGCTCACGTGCATCTGTGAAACAGCATTGCTTTTAATTGCACCATAATGATTTTCCAATAGACACAATGGCATGGGGTATCTTCTTAGAACTGATGTAAAATACAATAAACCACAGTGTGGCTCAAAAGCCAATTGAGACTTCCTCGTGTCTGGAGGTTTTTGTCATACATGCATACTTAAGAAGCATTTTCACTGGCCACTCTATCCACAATCCACTTTTACCTCAAATAACTACATCTTTCATTGTGTCCCAGTAGTTCTAAATGTAAATGTACATTTTTATTCCAAATATCAAAAGGATTGAGCTTTCCGTCTGATTTTAATCTTCTTGATTAGAGATACTAAAATAAGACAGATTTGCCTTTGAGTGGATAATGGTTGAAAAATCTAAGTCTCCTGATTTTCTTAAGTTGTTTAATATTTTATTCTTTATCCACCATCATAAAAGTCAGCCCAGTGACCTTATGTTCACCTATTACCAAATGTTCAGTGTCACAGCAGTAGCAACAGTTCAGCGATGCTAGAATTAGCTGTTTGGACATGGGGATCCTTGTTTGTTTATTTGTTGTCGTGGTGGAGATGAAAACCAAAGACTCTCACACCCTAGGCAAGCTCACTGCCACTGAGTATATCCAGCCACAAATGCTTGGTTTGTTAATTTATTTACTCATTCATTCATTCATTCATTCATTCGCTGTCTCTCTCAGTGTGTGTGTGTGTGTGTGTGTGGGTGGGTGGGTGTGTGTGTGTGTGTGTGTGCGTGTGCGTGTACGTGTGCATGTGTGCGTGTGTGTGTGTGTGTGTGTGTGTGTGTGTGTGTGTGTGTGTGTGTGTGTTTAAATCATGCATGTCTGCAGGCCAGAAGACAAATATTGGGAGTCTGTTCTCTCCTTCTAGCATGGATTCCCAGAATGAAACTTAGACCATGACACTTGCAGGGCAAGTGCTTTCTCTCTCTCTCCTATCTTGCTAGTTCATGTTTGGTGTTTGAAAGGGAACAATTAATATCAACACTAGTAACTGATGTTGCTGGAGGATCCATTATGAGCCTGCCTTCAAGTGAGTACACCGTTACCCTAAGATGATTCCAGCCCAAACCTTTAATTCTCTGTTTCTGGAAATCTGGCTGTCAGAACAGGATGGGCTCATCCACAGGGGTTTATGTATCCCCCATCTATGTGCTTTGCTTTCTTTGGGGGGGGGGGGTTGTTTGGTTTTTTTGGTTTGGTTTAGATTTACTTATTTGTATTATGTAAGTACACTGTCGCTGTCTTCAGACACACCAGAAGAGGGCATCATATCAGATTACAGATGGTTGTGAGCCACCATGTGGTTGCTGGGAATTGAACGCAGGACCTCTGGAAGAGCAGTCAGGGCTCTTAAGTGCTGAGCCAGCTCTCCGGCCCCTTCCCTACCTATGTTCTATTCTGAGGTATAAAAGAATGAGAGAAAGAAGGGAGTGGGGAAGAAGGGGAGAGGGATAGAGGAGAGAGAGAGAGAGAGAGAGAGAGAGAGAGAGAGAGAGAGAGAGAGAGAGACTCATGACATATACAGACAAGACAAACCCCAGTTCATAAGTTCATATGTGTGTGTTTTCACACTGGAGTCCCATGTTCTTCATGTCCCCATCCCTCTGGATTTGGTCCCCTCCCCCACCTCCATTCGTTTCATCCTTTGCTAAGCATCATAAATGGACAGGAAAGGTGATGTTGGTCCTGGTTTACAAGAGAAAAGTCTGCGCTAAGCTTAATGTGTACATACTGGGGCAATTTTCTTTCCCTTAGCACAAGTTTCACACCTGACATCCCATAACAAGAAACAAAGTAACAAGAAAAGAAGAAACACGCCAAAGCTTTGCTGCTGTTCATCCCAACTTGAGAAGCAAGAGACCAGAGAAACTGCATCTTTAACTCTACAGGCAAATCACCCGGAACTTGTGAACACTGGTTTTTAAAAAAAAAATCATTGCCCTTCAGATGGCTTTTATCAGCTATGCTGGGCATTTCTGCAGTCTCCTGAGCAGGTACCAGACCGTGGATACATTCTGCAGGTCCCACAATCTGTAAAGGGCTTGATTATATATTTCTCTTTTCCAGCCCAAGATTCATGACTGACCACCCTCTAGTAAAAGATAAGCCATAAGGAGAAAGCATTATTTACCTGACATCCTCTGCCCGGTAGAGCTCTCACAACGAAGACTGAAAAACAAGAGGCCATTGTGTTTTCTTAGACAGTCTTCCAAAACCTAGTGGGTCGTCACGTGGAAATGCGACTGGGCAACAGAAGATACAACCTAACCGTGACAAGCTAGTGAACTTAGAAAGCAAAGCCTACAGCTTCAGATTTTTATTGCCCTCAGGTATGAGAAAGAACACATGGGGCACATGGGGGCCTTGGGACTTCCATTTAGGGGATGTAGGTCAGAGTATTCCTATCTGCCATGTTTCAAGGGAGAAAGGTAAGGGAACTTTTTTGCTTCTATTCAGCTTACATTAAATAGTGCGGCAGCAGGGGTGGGTGGAGCTCCGTGGCAGAGCGATTGTTCAATATTCATGGCAGACTGGCATGCCAAGATGTCAGATTTGGGGATGCCAGGCCCTGAACTCTGATACCTACAAGTACCACTTTTCCAAAAATATCTCCCTGTTAGCCCATATGTCCCACAAGTGAAAACTACATATTCCCAGATTCCTGGTAAGGGCTTCCGTTTGTAACTCAACTCGCACCTGCTTTCCTCCCACATGGACAGACCTGGATTAAATTCCCACATCAAACAACAGGCTATGTACACACCCATAGTCCTAGCGCTCAGGAGGCAAAGGCGAGAAGATGAAGAGTCCAAAGTCACTTCTGGATGTGTAGCACATTCCAGGTATGAGACCCTGTCTCAAAAGAAGACAAAAGGGCCAGAGAAGTGGGTGAGCCAGTAGAGGCACTTGCTGCCAAGCCTGAGAGCTAAAGTTCAAACCCTGAATGGCATAGGGTAGAGAGAAAAAATTGGTTCCCCACAAGTTGTCCTTACATTTCCACATGAACATTATTAAACATGCTCAGCACACACACACACAAACACACACAGAGACACACAGACACACACAAAAAAAGGAGAGAGACAGAGAGATGGAGACAGAGAGACAGAAACAGAGAGATAGAGACAGAGAGACAGAAAGAGAGGGTTTTCAAGGAAAATTAAAAAAAAATAAAAATAAAACAAATCTGAATCACCCCATAGAGCTCCAAAATTAGAAAGGCTCTCAACACTCTATTCTTCATAGAGCGTGTTCAAAGCAGCGTTTTCTATAGTGACCCATTGCTGTTGGTAGTCAGGCTGGTCTACAAGTCTATCTTCTATGCTGTGTCATTTCTCAGTGATTCATTGTGAGAAACAATAGCTCACTGTGCTTCACCTGGCATCTGCTGTCGCCTTTTCTATCTAGGAGAAACTTGAGTTCTGTGTGTCAGTAAACATTGTCTGCTTTAGGATAAACTGCAAAGAGGATTTCAGAGGTGTCAATAAGCAACAAGGTTAGGAGAACGGTATTGGGGCTCAGAAGGGGATATCCCGGCGAGTAGACCTTTCACATACTGAGTACTTTAAAGAGAAAGATGTTCAAAGAAGCTCAGAGTCCCTCTATGGCCTTTTGCTGCCCTCCTGTCTGAGGGCTATCATTCTGTTCTCCTTCCCCGAAGCAATTCACAGAAATCAGAATGCCTCTTCCCCTCAAGGCAGGTCAGGGCACTAGAAATATGCTCTGACCTTTCCCTGCCATCATACGTGTGCCCAAAGAGAAATTCTGTGACCTAATTCTCTGATTGTACGGCGAGGTTCTGCCCCATACCTGGGAGGAAGGGATGTGTCACAGAAAGATGAAGCAGCATCTCCCCGGCCCAGCCTTGCTGGCCTTCCCCCTCTCTGTCCAAGCATCTGATCGTTTTTCTTTTGTCCGTTCTCACTTCTTTATGCACAGCTGGTTCCCACAGACTTGTGTATGGTTTTGATAGTGGCTGTCCCTGCCCCTCGGAAGTGTGACACACAGCTCAACCTGTCTGACAACCCTCTCAAGCCCACTTGTGAAACCTGGTTTCCCTGGATCGCTGAGTCTTGAGTGTGAAGCCCCGTGCCACAGAAAGCCTGATTAAGGGAATCTGAATTTGATCTCTTGTCATGGTATCGTCTGTCACAGCAGTGTGAGCCATCAGCCCGGTTCTTTTAATATGGTCACTTTGGGAAGAAGGAAAGAGAGGCATCCTTTCTCAGCAGCCCACCCTGGAGTTAGGAATGGCTCCATTCCCTAAATCATTAATCAGCCCTATATCTGTGAATGCTCAGTTAGTTGCATGTTCTACGAAAAGCATGTCCTGCTACTTGGAAGAACTTCTAGTGAGGAGACTCAAGTATTCACTTCCCTTTGCTGTGCCTTGAGCTAAGCTACTGAGGCTCCCTCAGCTTCTTCAGTCTCTTCCTCAAAAACAGTGTTTTTATAATTCAAAATGCACACACACACACATACTAGATAGATAGATAGATAGATAGATAGATAGATAGATAGATAGATAGATAGATATACATATATATGTATGCATATATATAGATATATATTCACTTCATACATCTATATAAAAGAAAACAGTGGTTTCCAGGGCTAGAGCTATTGTTCAGCAATTAAGAGCACTGGCTGCTCTTTCCAAGGCCTGAATTCATTTTCCAGCACTAGCATGCAAACTCACAAGAGTCTGTAACTCCAGTCCCAAAGAACTGGACATTTTATTCTGTCCTTCACAAGCAGAGATGCAGACAAAACACTCATATACATAAAATAAATATATTAAGAAAAAGCTGACATGGCTTTTGTATACCCAGCAGTGCAGGCCCTGCAGAATCATTTTCTTGGCAACAATAAAATGAAATAGAAAGGATTATG
Organism: Mus musculus; assembly: GCF_000001635.26. Taxonomy (NCBI): domain Eukaryota; kingdom Metazoa; phylum Chordata; class Mammalia; order Rodentia; family Muridae; genus Mus; species Mus musculus. Next base: position 149,333,908 of record NC_000069.6, on the reverse strand, counting down.
CAATTACACACATCTGTAAAAGTAGCAGTAGAGAGAAGCTGACAAGAAGACAGAAAGCACATGGCAGGCCACCATCAGACTGAAGCACAGAGGCAGAGTATGAACCAGTGACCACATACCTCCGGGCAGTAACAAGCCCTTATAGAAAAATAAAGCAAGAGGCTGGGAATGTGTCTCAGCTTGGAGAAGAGCTTGCTTAGCGTGTATGAAGTGCTTGTAATCTGGACGTGGAGGGTGCACCTGCGGTTCTAGTACTTAGGATATAGAGGCTGGCCCCGTTAGAAGTCTGAGGGCATCTTCTGCGGCAGAGCCAGGCTAGCCTCGGCTACAGAAGACCCAGTCAGCAGGGGGCAAGTGGAAGGGAGAAAAGGAGAAAGAGAAGAAGAAAAGAAAGGGACAGGAGGGGTGGAGAGGCACAGACATGGGAAGGGAGGGCTGAGAGCCTGGGAATGGGTTTCAGCGCTGTGGTTAGAGTGGAGCAGAGAGCTCCTTCGGGGTCCCAGGACACACATTTCCAGTCAGACGCTGGGGTGCAAATGCTGTAAGGTGGGAAGGGGCTTGACGAGTTTCAGGAAGCTGCTGCTGCTGAAACCCCCTCCCCCTCCTCCGAGGCCAGTGGCGTGGGAGTCACAATTCCTCATTCCCGACAAAGCTTTCTGGCATTCAGAGACCATGGTTTCCCTCCCTCCGCCCTACCTACTCCAGTGAACACATCCTCACTTCAGGAATGACGACCCCCTTCTTCTATCTTGCTGGTGTGCTTCAGCTCTCGTCTCTAACATACCCTGACTGGGCAATGTAAGATGGTGGCAACCTTATACCGTTCTCTTCCGATTTCCAAACTGATTCCTGAAATGCTAAGCTCCGTTTAGATGCTGGCTTAAGACGAGTACCAAGTGGCATCTTTACCAATTCCTGTTCTTTGTATCTTAACAATGCTGGTACTTAATATCTTCCTAGTACATTTTCAAAACGCTAACATTATACTCTAAATCTTCCCGTTGTAACTTTGGCTTGTGTTTTTTGTTCTGTTTTTGTTTTTCAATATGAAAATGATAGCAGTATTATTTAATCCCTGATTCTTTAATGAAGAGGTACATCAGCAGTTTAGTTACAGGAAAGCAGCTTCCTCTAAGACCTTTAATAGAAAAACATATAATTTAACTTGGCCCTTGCCTGTTTGTCCCCAAATGACCTAAAGAATATACACAATAATTCTGTGATTGTATCTAAAGGGTGAAGAGGGAGGGCTGAGAGTTCTGCCATCTCTTTCAGGGAGAAGAAAAGAAAAGAAGGAAAGAGGGAGGAAGGGGGGAAAGGAGGGAGGTAGGAAAGAAGGAAGGAACAAAAGAAAGAAGAGAGGAGAGGAGAGAGAGAGAGAGAGAGAGAGAGAGAGAGAGAGAGAGAGAGAGAGAGAGAGAGAGAGAGAGAGAGAGAACTATGTATTTTCAGGGGGATTGACTCCTAGTGGCTGAGATAAGAAAGAAATGCCACTAAGCCTAACCACAACTTGAGTGGATGAAAAGTGAGTCCCTTGTTGCCGCTCACCACAGATCCCTCTGATACATGCCAGGAACCAGCTGAAAGCATGCAAGAAGTGTCTTCTGATGGGGCCACAACCATGGGCCCTAGAGACTCTCTCACTCCCAGGCCAGCCACTCTGACTCGAAGTGCAGTGCAGAGGGAAGGGTCAGAGATGGTTAACCGGGGAATTGGCAGCCCCCAATCACTCAAAGCAGCCGGCCCCATGATGGAGCTGATTTCAAATAAAAGCTCCTGTGAATGTAAAAACAGAGAGAGCCAGGCAGGAAATAGGATTTCATTGGGTGATTTTTAATTTGGGCATTCAAGTAGAGACCAGGAAGAACAAGAGGTGTTTATTTATTATTTATCTCCCTATATATGTTTGCAAACCAACAATTCTTGTCTGCTTTTCCTGGGAGGGTAAGCAAATGTGGACGGCTGGGTTACTTCTTTGGGCTTCAATGCTAATAAGGCACGCTTCCCACAGAATCTGACAGAAAGGATAAATACCTTGCCCCGCTGATGGTTAATTGGTAGTGGCATGTGTCTTTCTTGAGCTCTCACGGAGGCAATGTTCTGATCATCAGGGACACAATTGGAAGTCCCCTTCCCCCATCCCTTGAAACAGAACAAAACGCTGAGAGAGGCCAAGAGGTCCCCAGCGTTGTATTACCCCTCAGCCAGTGCATTCAGTCCTCAGAAGTTATCCCTAATTTCTCTCCACCTCAAGAACACAATTGTCTCACAGCAAATCATTTAGCCTTGTCCACACTTTTCAAAGGGCCCTTGCAGATAGGTTTGCCATAGATTGCACCAAGCCATGGAGATGCTAATCTATTGCCTGCATTTGAAGCCCCTCTGGGAACTAGAGATGGGGACCTGCTGCTGAGGGAACATGACCGTTAGGATTATGGGGACCATGGCTTTTCAGACTGTGAAGTAAACAATAGAGCAATTGTGGGCTTACAGGTCTGGGGGACCATTAGGGCTGCAGCTGAGGAGCAGTGGGTAAAAGCCCCCAGCAACCAGTCTTGAGGCTTACTCCTGGAAGCTGGATGCTGTCAAGGCATCAGAGGATCCACCCAGTGAGGATGCAGGAAACAAAACAGGGTGCTCTGGTTTAAAGGTTGCTTTCTGTAGTTATGTTGAGTTTTTCAAACAGAACATTTAGAAACTCGGCGCGCCCATGTACTCCAAGGGGAATAAATAATCTGGATTTTTGTCATAAGAGAAATGTTACCGTGTGTTCCTAACAAAATTTACATGCTTGTGTCTGTGCATCTGGTTGACTTACACCAGGCCTGAACTCTTCTCCCTTCTCCTCAGTCCACCCCCACCCACCTACTTGCCCAGTCCTATTTTCAATCGGGAGGTCAAGTTGTCTTTGGAATATCATACTTCCTGCTTGGAAACGGCACTGGATTGTATAATAGTCTGGAGGGGAAGTTTCAAGACTATCAGGGGTTTCCTGGGGAGGGTAGACACGCCTCATCCACCACCCATCTTTTCCTCTGTGCCGAGAGCTGTCCCTCTGCCGTGCACAAAAGGTCTTCAGAATGGAAATTGCTAAACTTACAGTAAATACCCTCTGGAACTACGCCCGCTGAGCTCGCAGGGAGCGGCTTGATCTCCTTCCGTGTTAAGGAAGGTCCATCTGGCTGAAGGATGCTCTGGGTGAGGGTATCCAGAGCCAGGCCTTTCCCACCCAAATATGCCGGGTAGACAAAGGATGTGACCTATTTATATGCCAAGAAATTTGATTTTTTGTGTGTGTGACAGTTATTTGCCCTCAATTTAAGAAAATTACTTTGTTCTCCTTCCTCTTTATTTAATCAAATGGCAGTCAATTTCCTACTTCACTTGAATAATTCTCATAATTTTACAACACAATGAAAGGATTATAGATTAGTGCGGGTCAATCTCCTTCATAGTCTCCTAAGATTCCAATCCACTGAAAGGCCATAGACAGCATAATGCCTTTGGGACAAGGACAGTGCAAGGTCCCGTGGTGGAAAAGCACCCTGGCGGGGCACTGATGGTGGAACGGCAGAACTAGGCGGCAACTGCATCGTAGATTCCAGGATGCCTGGGACAGTGACCTCACTGGGAAGGCATCAGGGATAGACTTTAAGGTGGCACATGAGTCTGACACGGTGAGAGTCAGATTCCCCTAAGAGGCACATTTATCAGTTAACCTTTCTTTCCCTTGGTCTTGCTCGTCTGTAAAGAGACCACGGCAGTTGTTCCAACTGTTCTCCAGTGCACACCTAAATGCCCAGAGGCGCAGTGCGTAAGAGAACTCCTCCAGCCTCTCCCTTGGCTAAGGGTGGGCTGGAGTCTGATGGATAGATCACACAGAGCTCATCACCACCGTCCTGGAGGCCTGAGGTGCTGACCCCTCAGAGTGTTCCTTCTCGGGCTGGAGCTTGGTAAAGGTTCAGGTTAAACTGACTCTACAGGAACTGAAGTTCTCAGAAAGAAGCCACACCCATGTTACAGGGTCAACAAGGCTAGAAGATTAAAACCACTGTTGTGGTTGAAAAGATTGGGACTGTTGCACATCCTGACGACACACTTACTAGTCATTCCCTGTCCACTTCTGTGTCTACCTCATATTCCTGTGACTGGCACACGAAGCCTTTAGTATAAAATCACTGGACTACCACAGTCTACCCACAGACACCAGAAAGCTCTAGAACACAGGCTTGCTTGTTTTGCTGTAACTTGTCTACCTAACGTTCGTATCTATGCATTTCTAATGTAGCTTTTGTTCTCTAACTATAAAACTTCATGAAACTATTTCCATGTTGAGACGTGTCATTTACTGCAACCCAAATCAGCCTTCCCAAGTCATGTCATCTCAAGAATAAAGCCTTACTGCTCTTTCAGTGAGACCTGGGCTTTCACCAACTGTTGCTGGAATGTTCTTGCAGTTTGGGGTTCCTCTTCTGACTTCTGACCTAGCACTTAGGACTTCAAGACCAGGAAGAAAATGTCAGACAACTTAAAGAGGACTAGATGTCTTACTCCCTCTGGCCCACACTTTCCCATCAACCTAGTCAACAAGGACCCCATATTGAGGGCAAGCAATCAACTCCACATCTCACCCAGGGGAGCAGACTGCTGTTCACTGAAGTTACCTACTGTGAATGCAGCACCAACTTCAAAGAGCATGCTAAGAACCATACCGATTCCTCTTTATGATGAACTTAGACTGGTGTTTCACACATGTAGTACATAGGCCATAGAAATTAACTTGTATCTTCTAGAGAACGTTCTTACTTTATTTTTCTTCCCTGAGTTTCTCACTATCTTACCAGAATTGTTTTGTGTGTATGTGTGTGTGTGTGTGTCCATATGTTTATCACCTTTCCTACTCAAAGAAAACCTTCCCAAGCATAGAATGTGTGTGCGTGCACACACACACACACACATACACCACCCACAGATTAGAAGACTGCTTAACACTGACAGTAATAAACACACTGTAAATATCTGGTGACCTAACAGTGGGTTGAATACATCTCCAGAGGATATAGGAATGGAGGAAATACTCATTTGAGGTGTTTGGTTTTGGAAAACAGGAGTAAAGTTAATTAATATGCTATGAGCATATTAATGAAGCTAAGACAGGTATTGTGTCACACACCTATATTCTCAGCACTTGAGAATCTGAGGGAGGAAGATAGAGACCTTGAGAACCGCCTAAGCTATAGAATATAACAGGATCTGGTCTCTAACAGCTCAAGGTCTGGTGACATCTTCAGAGGCAGAATACCTGTCCAAGCCAACAAGGACACAAGTTTGAACATTGGTCCTCACAGGGAGATTGTTTTGTAGTTGTTTGTTGTTGATCAGGCCCAAGGCCTTGCACATGCTAGTTAAGTGTTTTACTACTGAGCTGTGTATACTTAGCTTTCATAGAAACACTTCAATACAAGGAAGCACAAATATCCAAAGAAGCACAATATATGTGAAACAGGCCTACGTTCTCTTTAAAACTAGCAGAGTTAAGCAATGTCGCAGTGTAGTATAAAAGCCTGAGAGTTGGCCAACCAGGGCTTCAGCTCTCCTGTTGCTTGCTGTGTGCACTGTTGTTTTTTGTTTGTTTGTTTATTTTGACAACTTCTCAGATAACCCAAAAAGGAATGTTGGATTCCTGTGAAAACTGAGTACAGACAACAATAGCAACAACCAAAAAGAACATTTCTTTGTATTTTAAAATATGCTTATTGGCCAAGAAAACTAATCCCTCAAAATAATAAAAGATGCTCAATTCGAAGTAAATGAGTTTACGGATGTACCTTTGTGTTTCTAAAAATTCATGCTGGACACTTTGCATAGAAGCTGTTTCCCTACTTTGGAAAACTTGGGGTGGTGGTGGTGGTGGTGGTGGAGGTGGTGGAGGTGGTGGTTTTACACTGAAACTCAGTGGGAAAGTACTGGGGATCTAATCCATAACACTCAGAGCCAGCAAAAAAAAAAAAGAAAAGAAAAAAAATGAGGTATTTCTAACATAGCTGTGGAATCTGGGGAGGATCGAATGTAGGAAAAGGGATGATCATAACTTGTAAAAAAAATGCACCAACTTTCTAAAATATTACAGATAAAATTTTTTGACATGAATTTTCTTTCACTTATGCTTCTTGTTGGAGAACTCTCCCTCTCCCTCTCCCTGTCCCTGTCCCTGTCCCTGTCCCTGTCCCTGTCCCTCTCCCTGTCCCTCTCCCTCTCCCTCTCCCTCTCCCTCTCCCTCTCCCTGTCCCTCTCCCTCTCCCTCTCCCTCTCCCTCTCCCTCTCCCTCTCCCTCTCCCTCTCCCTCTCCCTGTCCCTGTCCCTGTCCCTGTCCCTGTCCCTGTCCCTGTCCCTGTCCCTGTCCCTCTCCCTCTCCCTCTCCCTCTCCCTCTCCCTCTCCCTGTCCCTGTCCCTCTCCTTTTCCCTCTCCCTTTCCCTCTCCCTGTCCCTGTCCCTGTCCCTGTCCCTGTCCCTGTCCCTGTCCCTCTCCCTCTCCCTCTCCCTCTCCCTCTCCCTGTCCCTCTTCCTCTCCCTCTCCCTCTCTCCTCTCCCTCTTCCTCTCTCCTCTCTCTCTTCCTCTCTCCTCTCTCTTTCTCTCTCTCTTTCTCTCCTCTCTCTCTCTCTCTCTCTCTCTCTCTCTCTCTCTCTCTCTCTCTCTCCCTCTCTCTCCCTCTCTCTCTCTCTCTCTCCTGTTGTTTTTTCACAAGTTCTTTTGGCATCTCAAGACACGTTAAAACATATGAAAACAGTATTGTTAGGTTTTTATTAACGCCACATTCAATGTGTGAGTGTACTGACCCACAAGCTGGCCTTTCTTCTTTATCTGTCCTTGACATAGGGATGGAAACCAAATACTGAATAAGATCTAAGGACCATGTTAAAAATAAATGTTTATACTTATCAAGAGGAATTGTGACATCAAGGGAAGTGCATGTCATGTTGAAAGGGACTTCCTGTAATTCAGGGGAAATCCCCCAGCCTTGGAGAGGGCGCACCAAATGTAAATCACTTCATAACAGCTGCTAGGCGAGAGTTCAGTAACTTCAAACCACGCAGAACTTTGGGGGAATTATTTCTTTTCGATGTTTGTGCCTTGAACCCAGAGCTACAGCAGCAGTTCTAAGCAAGTGGTTGTGTCGCTGAGCTGTGTTCACAGATCACAGTGGGAAGTTGTAAAAACAAAACAAAACAAAACACCCACCTACTTTCTGTTGTAGTTGTGTTGTTGTTTGAGTTTTTTATATTTTTTTATTCTTATTTTTTAAATTCATTTATTTTTCTCTCCTATAATACATCCTGGCCACAGTTTCCCCTCCTCTTCCCTCTCCCCCAGACCCACTGTTCCTCCTTGTCCATTCAGAAACGGGCAGGCATCCCAGGAAATTCAACTGAACACAGCATAACAAGATGCAAGAAGACTAGGCACAAACCCTCATATAATGACTCTATGAGGCAACCCAGTGGGAGGAAAGGCTCCAAGAGCAAGCAAAAGAGTGAGAGACACCCCCAGTCCCACTATAGGAGTTCCATAAGAATACAAAGGTAACAGCCATAAGGTATATGCAGAGGACCTAGGGCAGACCCACACAGACTCTCTTATTGTCACTTCAGTCTCTGTGAGCCCCTGGAAGCCCTACTTAGTTGATTCTGTGGCCCTAGTTCTTGAGGTGTTCTCAACCCCTCTGGTTCCTATAATCTTTCCTCCCCCTCTTCTACGTGATTCCCCAAGCTCCTCCTGATGTTTGGTAATGGATCCCTTCATCTGTTCAGAGATTGTGGAGTTCTTGATGTTTTAAAATATGTTTATTGGCCAAGTTAATTAATTCTTCAAAATAATAAGGGAGTAGACAATTCAAGATAACAATTTACAGATATACATGTAAGAGTCTATAAGTCTGGTGGGCAGATTACATAGAAGTTTTGTTTGTTTGTTTGTTTGTTTAAACACTATAGCTCACTGGTGAGTACTGACTTAATCCAGTACTCAGAAACACCAAAATATGAAAATGAAGTACTTCGTATATAGCTACAGATTCTGGGGAGAATAAATGTTGGGAAGAAACAGACGCTCCACTGGAAAATTCTCCTCAGAGGAAGACTATCCAGCATGGATGTCACATATCCCAGGCCAGCAGACAGTACAACATGCATTCAATACCCCAATAAGCAAGCCAGCAGGCACAGCTCAGGCTCCCGAGCTCAAGGCGAGGGTAGCTCCAGGAGTCACACAGAGCATAGTAAAATTGTATTGATCTGTTTCGGGGGGTGAGTTACAGAGGCAATTTGACATGAGATGACAGAAAGACCGAAATCACAGATATTTCATGTAACCATCCAAAAACGGGCAATTGAGAGTTCTTTCCTTTTTCCTTTTGAACAATTGGTCTCACTTTTGGTCCATTACCATGATGTCCAGTTCGGTACCACAGTATAACCACACGTGCTGACATCACCTATGGTCCTTTACCCTCAACTAAACAAGTCCTATCTACCCAAGCAGTGTGCACTAATACATGTTGGGCTTCTTTGTAGAGTGAAAAGCAGAGACCCAGATAAAATGATTATAAAATTCTATTGGCATCTCTAGACTCCCAGAGTATTTCATCATGATGCATATATGAAGAACATCAATAGACCAGAGCCTCGGCTGCTCAGTAAACACACTTCTTCAGAGACGGAAAATTCCAGCTACTCACTGCTAACACCTGATTGGATCGAATTCCACAAAGAAGTGTCTCTTTAGCAGACATCAGAATCCATGCAATAATTACTCCTCCTGATCTAAAAACCTAAGGAAAGTAATCTTCAGTTTTGAGATGCCCTGCCCCCACCATTTTCCTTAGCGAGCAGATCTAGCTGACAGTTCTCTCTGAGCAGTGTCCTGAAGCTTGTATCTTTTCTTTTCATTCTCTGAGACATGATAACTAATGCTTGGAGCTCGGATTATAACTCACTTGATTTGCTTAAGACAAAGCCTTTTAGGGGAATGCCAGGGTCCAGTCTGATATTTATGCTCATGAACAAAAACCTTGCCACCTCACTTAAACTCATTTATTGCAGAATTTGGTAGAGATGAAAGGGGTGCCCCCATTCCCCCGTAATTACACAGGTACAGACAAGAAAACTAAAACTCCACCCCGGGGGGAATCAGTCAGCTGGTACAGTACTTGCCCCACAGGTATGAAGCCTTGCATCCAAATCATCAAAACCCGGGTTAACAATAGTTCACAATCCCAGGGCTTATGCAATGAGATGGGAGCTAAGACTGAAGAATCCCAGAAAGCCACAGAGGGTTAAAACAAAAAAACCTTGTTTAAAGCCAGGTAGATGGCACCTACACCTGCTCCGTGGCCTCACCATATCTGATTGTACACACACACACACACACACACACACACACACACACACACACAGAGAGAGAGAGAGAGAGAGAGAGAGAGAGAGAGAGAGAATAAAGGAAATTCTTTTTTATACTAAGTAGACAATTGCTTATGTCTCATCAATTCACAGATCCTAAGCATGTCTCTATTTAGATGAACAGCTCTTGTGTTCTCATCCAAGGGAAAGAAAGGGGGTGGGGAGGATATACCCAAAGTCATCTGGCTAATTAGAGGAGGTGGGAGACGAAGTTGCTTCCATTAAACTCCTCTGGAACAGTTGCAAGATCCACAAAATCTGTTTTTAGCTCAGACATCCATCGTGTTGGATGTTTGATGTGTTTTCAGTTTAATGATAATTACCCTTTCCATTTCTTTGATAATTGCCCTCTCTATTATCATTTATGGAGATTCAAATTATAAATCAAGACAAGACAGCCAGAAAAATATTATGATTGTCCCTTCTGAGGCCATCTCAAACTCAAGTAACACTGCCAACGCCCGAGAATTCAGCTACCTTCATTTGCATGTTTGCGATCATTTTATTTTAGGGTCCACTGGTTTTTCCTAAAGAGGAGGTTACATGACAATAACAGAGTTGAATGATAATGTGGACAGAGGCTATAAACTTAGCTGTGCTCCAAGTTAGAAGCTTGTATTTGAAATGAAAATCCTGCTCTACTGATAGAACACAAGGAGGAGGGGCGAGCTGCATGTTTCCTGTAAGTCCCCAGTCCCCGTGGAGGGCGGTTTTTTGTTTGTTGGTTTGGTTTGGTTTTGTTTGTTTGTTTTGTTTTGTTTTGTGGCTTTTCAAGACAGGGTTTCTCTGTGTAGCCCTGGCTGTCCTGAAACTCACTCTGTAGACCAGGCTGGCCTCGAACTCAAAAATCCTCCTGCCTCTGCCTCCCAAGTGCTGGGATTAAAGGGGCGTTTTATCACACCACCTCGCTCATCAGCTTCAACTCTTGGCCTGTTTGAGGAAAAACTTCTTGTTACTCAATATGAATCTAGATCAACATGGTGAGATATGCTGAAAGAGACGAGAAAGCTTAGCTCTGAATTTCCAGGAACCTTCTTCCAAAACAAAAAACAAGGAACTAACTAAAATGTATGCCCAAGAATGACTTGACGAAGGTGCCTTGTCACCAGTCTAAATCCTTTGGTTTTCAGGATTTTGGAAAGTGCTTTTTCATTAAAGACCCATTAGTAAAACTTACATTGCATAAATTTAGAATACAGATTTAAATTAGAAATATACAAAATGGATCTATAAAACTAGTCATTTCTAATTGTTGTGATACATTTTATTATTTTCTATTTGTGTGTTGTTGTTGTTTTTTACAGTCAAGATGGAACCCATACTTGACCCTTTTTAACATATCATTGTCTCTGTGTTATGAATACCATTGAGACTGATATGGATTATATCTTCCCATATCTACTGCTATACTATATTTTTAGCTGATATAGTAATAGCAGCAAATAACATTAACAGGGTGTTGTAATTTCAATGAGAATGTCCCAATAAGTTCATGTATTTTTATGTCCTCCAGTTCTTGAAACAGTTTGGGAGAAATTACTAAGTGTGCCCTTGTTGGGGCATCATATTACTGGTGGGCTTTGAAGTTTCAAAAGTCAATGCTATTCCCAGTTAGCTGGTCTATCTCATGCTGGAGCATCAAGACATGAGCTCTTAGATACTCACCCTTCCTGTCTGTCTACTGCTATGGTCCACACTATATTGTCCATTGAATCTAATCCTGTGGGAATTGTGAGCCCTAAATTAAATGTTTTCTTTTTTATAAGGTGTCTAGGTCAGAGTCTAAATCCTTTGGTTTTATAGCAATAGAAAAGACATGGGATATCTATACGGTGTTAATTTTAAATGTCAACGTGCCACAACCTAAAATTACCTGAGAAAGAAGTCCCAAATCTGGGATTGCCCAAAAAATAGTTGGCCTCTTGTCTGCAGGGAATTGTCTTGACTGTTCATTGATGTAGGAGAGCCCAGACCACTGTGGGCAGAGTCATTCCCTATGCAGTTTTGAGCACGAGCCTGCCTGCCTGCCTGCCGCATTAACTCTGTTCTCTCTTAAACTCCTTTTGATCAGAGTGTTTTAACAGAGCAACAAAAGTGAAATTAGGATACTGCCCATATCACAAATTAAAGAACAATCAAAAAAATGTTTTTCTCCAGGCAGGATTGGTAAACTTTTGCAAGCCAGCTCAGGACTTTGATAAGATTTTGAGAAAGAACAGACATGGGCACTGATATAAGCTGAGCTCCCTTTTGGTTCCTGTAGCAGCTATGTGAGCTTGGTTGGTTAGCATTCACCCTCTGAAGTATAATTATTAGCATTTCAATATTCTCCTGTTGCTCTGAGAACAGAGTTAAAAAACAACCTTAGGATCTCTTATCCAATATATTTGTACTCGACTTCTTTAAGCTCAGCCCCCACATTCCTCTGTCTAAATGCTCTCAAATGGTGATTCTTGACTCTTCACTCCTGCTCACTATATAAGTCTTCATGGCTTTATAAACTCTGAGTTAAACCCCCTGTATGAAGTTATGTAACTGAAGGTTACTGAATACACAATGAACAAAAATCAATTTGGAATCAAGCAGGTTTCTGGCAGTGCTGGCCCAGGATGCTGGCATCCCGTGGTTTCACTGAAAGCTTGGCTCTGAAGACAGAGCATACACAGTGCACCATGCAGGTTTTCACACCCACATCAACAGCAAAGCTGCCTGAAGAGCCTCAGCTTTTCTATTGGCTAGTTTTACATCAGCTTGACACAAGCTATAGTCCCTGAAAGAAGAGAAACTCTGTGGAGAGAATGCCTTCATAAATCTGGCTGCAGGCAAGCCTGTAGGCTATCTTCTTCATTATTAATTGACGGGGGAAGGCCAAGACCATTGTGAGTGGGCCCATCCCTGGGCTAGCAGTCCTAGGTTCTACAAGAAGGCAGGCTGAGCAAGCTTTAAGAAGCAACCCCATAAGCAGTACCCCTCCATAGCTTGTACCTCTCTAAACAGTGTCCCTCTGCATTAGCTCCTGCCTTTAGGTTCCTGCCTTGTTTGAGTTCCTGCCCTTACTTCCTTCAGTGATGGGCTAATACAGTGTGGAAGTATAAGTCACATAGACCCTTTCTTCCCTGTATGAGTCAGGGTTATTTAAAGGAATACAACCTATAGAATGAATTTATAAATATATAAATATTTATGTTTAACATATTTTATATATTTATATTACAATAAATATATAAATTTATTAAAAATAAATATATTTATATTTATTATTTATACATATTTAAACATATACATATATTTTAGAGAGAAAGAGAGATAGAAGGAAGGGATAAAGAGGACTTATTAGAGTGGTCTACAGGCTGTGGGCCAGCTAATCCAACAATGGCTGCCTATAAAGGAAGGTCCTAGAATCCAGTAGATTTTCAGTCCCTAAGGCTGGGTGTCTCACATAGCCTTCAGTATGTGCCAGAATCCCAAAGGTATAGTCTCTAATGATATTGAAGGGATGGAGTTGCTAACAAAAGCAAGAACAAGGAACCAAGTGAAGAGATACCAAGCTTCCTTCTTCCACAGCTTTCTTAAGCTGCCTGCAAAAGGTGTGATTTTTCCATCTAAAAGGACCTGGATTAAAGGGTTGTCTTCCTGTCTCAAGGATCTGGATTACAGCTGGCTCTTCTTAGTTCAAATGATTTAAATAAAAAAAAAAATGTCTTCACAGGTATGGCCAGTCGTTTGGTTTTAGCTAATCCCATATATGGTTAACGGGACTACAAGAATAGCCACCACATCTTTCCAACTTGCCCTGAACTCCCTATTTTGCTGTATTTTTCTATAAGGCCAGAGTCCTAGCAATGACAACTATAAATCCACAATCCTAACCAGCACTGGAAAACACTGAAGCTGCTCTGTGTCCTACAGTGTCAGATGTGGTTTAGGTTTGTGTGTAAATATGAATAAACTCATCCATCGCATTAGTATCCAACCTTGCTTTGGTCTTTACTAAATGATAAAGTTATCTGTATATGAAAATCTTGGCTTATAACATTTTAAGTCTTACTATCAGTAAATGTTTGATTTGCACACATGCTTTCACTCTAATTTTTTATTATTTGAGATTGGACTCGGGGCCTAGCATATGCTAAGACAAACTCTCTCCTGTTGAGCTTTCTCCCCAGTTTGTATTCCTGTTTTATATATCTACAGGCTTACGTTGCCATACAATTTTTCTTGGGTGAAACAAGAACACAGATGGAAAATGTTTTAAAACCCCTGTTCTCTCTCCTGGGTGGTTTTGTGTCAATGTTACCTATGCTAAAGTCATCTGAGAGGCTGGAACCTCAGAAAATGCCTCCACCAGATCAAGATGTAGGCAAGCAAGCTTGTAAGCTATTTACTTAATTGGTGGTTGATGGGGAAGGCCCAGTCCATTTTGGGTGGTGCTGTCATTGGGTTCCATACTAGAACAGGCTGAGAAAACCATGACGAGCAAGCCAGTCAGTAGCGGCACTCCTTCGTGGCTACTGCATCAGCTCTTGCCTCCAGGATCCTGGTCTGTTTGAGTTTCTATTCTGACTTCCTTTATGATGAACTGTGACGTAGAAGTGTAAGCCAAATAAACTCTGTCCTCCCTAAGTTGCTTTTGCTCACAGTGTTTCATCACAGCAATAGTAACTCTAACTCCAATGGTCTCTATATGAATTTTACTTTCCCAACGTAGGATGTGCTTCCATGATAGCCTCTCCCTTTCCCACTACGGCCTGGGAACCTCCTATAAACTTTTCAGCACTTGTTGAATGTGGAACATACTTATTTTGCATGCTGCTATTTGAAAAATATGAAAACTTCCCACTTCACCTATGTTTCTCAGGCCTGTTGTACAGTCAGCTTTAGCCTTATGACTGTGATCATTCACTCGCTAAATGAACCATGAAAATATAATCTGTGGGATATTTTGTTTTAAGCGCAATTGTTTTATGCAAACTAGCTCGTTCTGGGCTGAGTGTTGAACTCAGAGGTAGAGTACTTGCCCAGACCGCTTGAGGCCCTGGGTTCAATGGACAGAGCTGCAAAGTCAACAAACAATCCCCTCCTTAACGCCACAGGCACACTTAGAAAGGACAAGGATGCTGGGGTGTAATTAAATCTGAAGTTTGCCCCTGTGGTGCCTAAAGTGTGGTCTTTGCAAACTTTCTCTCCTCTCAGTTTCTAATTTATGAAGTAGAGTTTATGACAAAGTCAATTTTCTAAGGATTGTCATGAAAAGTACTTCAATGACTCCTGCTCACGGGTCCAGTGCTAAGGAGATCAGAGGCTTCCTACCCACTTGCCACCAGCCCTGCTTGTTGTGCCTGTCCTTTCCCAAAACGTCCTCTTTAAGGAGTCTTGCTGTCTTTCTTAGCTTTGGTGGTTTTAGACAACCCTAGCATTCGCTATCTTATCTATTTGACATCTCTCATCCTCACTCCATCCCTCATTTATAGCCTTGTGCTTAGGGCTCTCTTGCTGCTGTTCCCTGAGACTTTCTAACTCGGCCAGTAGGAAGGAGCATGCATAGCTATGCTTGTCACCACCGCAGCACACTAGTGTGCCCCTCGGACATCTGCAGTTTCATCGGAGGCCTCCGGGTTTTTCTGTGAGGGAGCATGTTTCTCGTGTGTCATTGTCCACTCCTCCCTGATGCAGCAGCCAACTCCTCCTGGTGGTCTCTGAAACACCTCCTGCAGCTCTCGCTTCCTTTTATCTCCCTGCTGCCACCTCATCGTCCTTCTCATTAATGGCCTTTGTGTCTGGACTGCAAAAACCCACTAGCCAATCTTCCCAGTTTTAGACTCTGAGTAAGCACACCAGGACCAGTCCTCCCAGACTAAGCCACTCCCAATACACACCCTCTGATTTGTTTGATGTTATTAGTACCTTCCAGCCATGAGAGCATAGACTTTCACCAACTTCTTAACTTCTGAGTCTTAATCATCTAATAGATCATTGTCCCAATGAGTACTATATACTATTCAAAACCTTATTCTTATGGTATACTACTAATGTAACATACTGCTATTCAGAAGAACATTACACTTTAAATTTTGATGAAATTGTTGGTTGGGTTAATTATTGACTAATTTCATCTTCTGTCCTTGCTCCGATCTTGGCTTGTGTGCCAAAATTGGATTTCTAGCTCATTCACTCCTTGCTCAAACATCATCCTTGTTTCCAATAGATTGCCTACTGGTTAATGTCCCTGTCCTAGAGCCAAGCCCCCAACTAAGAGGGCAGACTTCTTTCTGTGAATATCCCAATCAGCTTAGAATCCTCTAAGAGTTGTTGTAAGTAGGAAAATGGCAATACTGGTGATAACAGCAAAACCTTTCCGGGGCTGTGCCATGGAAGATGGCAGAGTGGAATTGGTCCACCTCAGTAATTGTACCTGTTCTTCAAGGGACGATACAGAGAAGGAGGAGTTTTTACCACCACAGGCCAGGCAGGGGGACAAGCAGAGGAGATGCACGTGTTCAAGGCAAAGGCATTTGCTTAACATTTTGGAAGTTAAGCATGTCTAAATGTAAGGCAACCTGAACACTACCCTGTTTTGTTTTTTTAAAAAAAAAGTCTTTTTTCTTTTTCTTTGCCTATTCTCCAGATGAGAGAATGACAAATGAACTTTCCCCCTCTACACTGATATTGTTTTAATTCTCGAACTTTTTCGTGAATTGTTTACACTTCTCTATTTACTCGTAATTATGTTCATTTGCATTCAGCCGATGAAATCTTGCTTTAATGTCATTGGGAACTTATTGCCACTTGTATCTTGCTAAAACCTTCTCCGCCACACTACAGATTAAAGGACACTATTTATTACTAGGGTTTTACAGTCGTGGTTTTATATTTGTGTTTTTGTTTTGTTTTGTTTTTTTGTTTTTCAAGACAGGGTTTCTCTGTGTAGCCCTGGCTGTCCTGGAACTCACTCTGTAGACCAAGCTGGCCTCAAACTCAGAAATCTGCCTGCCTCTGCCTCCCAAGTGCTGGGATTAAAGGCGTGTGCCACCACTGTCTAGCAGTCTTATATATGTAAACACACACACATCACTATGTGAATCAAGTTGTTACCTGGATTAGACTTAGTCTATTAAAGTGCTATTGTTTGGAAGTTGAAAAGTAATTTCAAATTCTGAAGACAGTAGGAGCCAGGTGCAGTGGCATGCACCTGTAATCTCAGCTACTTGGGAGACTGAGGCAGGGGAATCACTGAATTTGGGAGTTTGTAGCCAAGCCTATTGAAAAAGTAGTAATGGGTGGAAAATCCTAAAGAACAGCTTTCTTCAAAATAGTCAATTTTACTTTACGTTATTTATTCTTGTTCTATGCACACAGGCAGGCCATGTGTGCTTCTGGGACTACCCATGAACTCACTATGGAACTCAGGATATGACCTTGAACTTCTGAAATGACTGATTCCACCTACCAAGTGCCAAGATTACAGGCATGCAGCAATATGCTACATTTTATGCAGAGCTGATGTTTGAACTCGGGACCTTTAGCGTGTTTTGCAGCACGCTACAGACTGAGCTACATCTCCAGTCCCCACTTAGCCACCATTCTAAGACCAAACCTTTCTGCCTCGTGCACCCATCTGATTCTACCTTGTGTGCACACCTAGAAAGTCCTTACTTATCAATTCACGTTGAACATATCATATCATACTTATGTTGAATTCTCAAATTTTCTGGTCCCTGAATTTACTTTCTTGTTCCCTCTCAATGGACTTTTACATAAGACAAAGAACAAGAGATGTATAAATTAACTATAATAGTTAAATTCAATAAATAACCTCAAATTATACTAATAAGGAGATGGTACAGTGGCTGACTGGAAGAAAACCCGTTTAGCAAGTGTAAGGGCCTAGGTTAATTCCTCAGCCCCACAGACATTAAAATAAAATATATAAAAGGTTAGCCCATTTTGGAAAACTGCTAAGGAAGACTTTTTATTAGGAAGTAGATTCTCGTGCAGCATCTTGATTAACCTCATTTCTATCTCAGACTAGAAATGTTGCTTCATTTTCTGCTACATATTTGAGACTCGCTTGATAGAAAATCCATCCATCTACACATTGCTTAATTAGGAATGAATTTTAAGTATTCAGAACCTACACATGATACTTTGACTCTCAGAGACAGGAGGAAGCAGTAGAGACATAATTAGTTAGCAGGCTGTCATCCCAGAGCGTCAAGCAAGATAACCAGCTCACTTTACCTTTTCCCTCCCAGGTATGCAAGTTACCACTGACAAGGTGATTCAGACTAGACTAAGAGAGCAAAGCAGGAAGACCTTCCTTGATGACTGGTCATAGCTACTAAAAGTGCAAGTCCCTTATAGGAAGAACAGGAGGGAAGGAGAGAGAAAAAATGGAAGAAGCTGAGAGTCAGCCATGATGGTGCACATCTTTAATCTCAACAGTTTAGTATCTGAGGCAGTAAGAATCAAGCGTTTATGGACAGCTTGCTACCTAAGGATAACATGTCTCAAAATAAAAAATATGAAAAAAGAAGGAGGAGGAGGAAAGAGAAGAGAGAGAGAGAGAGCCGTAAATATTCATTTACCACATAAAGGGGATGCCTTGATGATCTCCACTTAGACATCTATAGGTTCTCATGAGTGTAAGGGATTAAGAGAAGATTGAAAGATCTATTAACCATGGGAGTCTAGAGAAGCTAAAAGAAGCAGACAGTAGCTACTTCAGGACAAGGTCAACTGCCACTATGTACAAATTATCTGTCTTCCCTCTTTTCCACTGGTGAGGAGTCACTGGCTCCCCCCCCCCCCCAATTCCATGGAGTTATTTTTGAACCTTAGCCATTAGTAGCGGACAACCCAACCAGACAAGTGTTGGGTTCCCTTAAGCTACAGCTCTGGAGTCAGTGGTTCTCAAAATCAATAAAGCTAACTCACGAGATCTCTGTTATCCGTGTCTTTTTAAGGAATCACCACTCTGAAGCCAAGGGATAGAACTATTTCAGAAGAAAGAGGACCCCCTTCCCCCAGTGCATTAAATCTTTCTTGAGTTCCAGTTGACTTTCAATTTTCCTAGCTCCTGTGTTCTGGCATAGCTGTCTTCTCCCTTCCCATGGAGACCAGCTTTCTGATTCACTCTCCCACCTGTGTCTGCTGGAGGAGCAGATGCCTAGATTCTTGGATTCGGAGTTGGGTCCTGGTCCTCCTGTCACTCTATACAGAGAGGGCTTTTGCAGGCAGCGTGGTGTCAGCTTTCTGATGTCTGGTCTGTATTTGTATGTTTAAAGTGAGCAGGTGGTATCAATGGCTGCCTAATGACTCAGATAAGAGTGAAATTGATCTGCTGATTAACAGGTCTCCCTAGGTGGGTGGCAGCAGGCTCCTCCCTCCTGGGTTTGGTTACATTGTTCATTTCCAGGACTCATTTGTAGCCTTTGCTCTTTTCCTCTGAGCTGATTCCCCAAACACCTAGTACAAACATGGTGGTTCAGCTATCCAGTGTCCCTCGGTATTAGTATTCCATCCCTACACTCCGAAGCAAAACACTGAATGTGTGGAGCAGAGCACCTTCCATCCTCTTGATTTTGTTTTTCATGCTGAATTTGAAACATTGAGTGTTTTGTTTTTGTTCTAGGTGGCTGGCTACTTCCTCTAAACTCCACAACTCATTCGAAAGACTATGGAGCCTACATAGTTTCTAAAGACAAACGATGAATTTCAAAGTAAGTCCCAGGATGGTTTTAGCTATGGTATGAATTCAATCATTGTGTACGAGTGTAGTACTTTGCCTGTGGGTGATTTTCTAAGTTATAGCGTTCAATGAGCCTTTATTTCAGGGTAAAATTGTGTTCCTGGGTAGAGATGAGAACGTGAGTCAGTGCATGTGTGGCTTCTTGTTATCTGCTCTGTTGCCGCCAGCTGGCTGCCTACCTGTCTCTGTGTTGGACAAAAGAATTCTTGGGATGGGAGAGCACTCCTGCTTTGGAATGTGAGTAGACATCACAAATCACAGTTAAGGAGAGATGAATTAGAACTGCATGCAGCAAGACGCCACTGGAATGCATTTCTTTGTAAAGGGACAAAGGGCCCCAGCTGGGCTTCTTTTGCCAAGGATGCTGGTTGATGAAGGACAGACTGAAGGCTTTTATAGAGGATGCTGGTTGATAAAGTGAGGGGCAGTGAAGTCCTTTATAATAGAAAGCTTCGCGTGTCTAACCCACTCTTCATGACTGCCCATCGCTTTCCTGGTTAAGAGTAATAATTCCTAGAAGCTACCACTCTCCCAGACAGTGGTCAGCTCTACCTATAACAACTAAAGGCCTAGGCTTTTGCACCAACCTGAATCTAAATGTGTATTATTTTAATAACCCAAATGGTATTTCTGCTGTTATCTATGGTGCTTCTACGTAAATGACTACAGGATTCAGATTTCTCCTCCACAAAGTGAGAGAAATAACAGTAGACATTCCAACAAGCTGTGAACATGTGTAACCAAGCCAGTAGATTGGGAACACTTGGAATATTGCGGCATAGCAAGCATGACATTAATTGATTAACTACAGTTAATCCTCCTGTTGTATCATCTCTGTTTGTCCTAGTCCCTCAACTCCTATAGGCTTCAATCTTGGTGGTTTTCAGTATTACTATTATCAATAGTTATGGGTTTCATGATTAATAGAAAGCATTTTAGTAGTGGTATTGGTACCAGGATGCAATCCAGTGTCTCCCACAGGCGAAACTCTCCCTAACCATGTGGGAATTATTAAAGAAAACTGAACTCCCAAATCCCTTTCTCTTTAAAGGAGTTACAACATGTATTCCTGGGAATTCAAGGAAGGAATATCATTGCCATTCCATTGCTGGTGAATGTGTGCTGGCGAGCCCTAAGGTGACAGGAGAGATCTTGGGATCTGAAACTGGGGTTCGTTCCTGCCAGCACATGGTGCAGTGGGAGAAGCAATTGGAAGGCTTTGCCATCTTGGAAATATGCAAACATGCATTGGCATAGCCTTTCAGGAGGATGAATGAAAAGGAGACTGCAAAACAAAAGGGCTTTCAAGGGAGCACAAGCAGTGCCTCCGAATCACAGCAATGATTATGACCACCATTAGCGTTTAATGAGCCTATGGACAGCTAATGGCTTCATCTCTCCAGTGGGCCTGCCAATTGCCCGTGTTTCTATGCACATTCCTCCTTCTCTCCTAAGGAGCAAAATCGTGGTGCTGTTAGGCCAAACAAGTCCAAGTCATTGCTTGAGACCACCATACTGCTTCTTCTTGGGACTGAAGGTTCAGAAAAAAAAAAAGAATTCTGGGGCACTATTTTTAGAGCCCTAGCCCACCATCAGGAATCAGGACAACAGTAGTTGAGCATCAACTATTTTAAGACCTACATTCTTCATCTCTAAAATGTCCTTGGTCATTGTCATGGTAATGATCACACAGTGATGACTCACATCCTATTTCCAAAATGACATTAAATACAGTATATGCCACTGAGATGTTTGTATGTAGAATTACCATTTGTTTTACTTAGAAAATATTACAAATGCTATCATTTATTTCAGACATATCTTCATTAGCAATTCAAGATAATATGATATTTTAAGTTTTAATAAACTGTCTATTGAGCTATTCAAAACTATTAATTATAATAAGAGCTAAATTGAATCAAAGTCATCTTGATTAACCATATTATAATTTGTGTATGTGTATATGACCCCAGGGTTTTAATTCTGGCTACATATATGCAAAATTTGTCCTCTGCCACTTAGCTTTACACAAGCCTGATACTCCAATCATATTCAAAATGGATAGCATTAATATTCATTATCAAAGGCAAAAGCTGGCAAAATAAAAGTAATAGCCACAAGTCTTACTAATAGGTTATTTGTGGGGAGAAAACATTTTCCATAAAAATAAAAGATGGTCTTCTTCTTTGTGATTCTGAGATACTTATTTTCATTCTTTTGTTTTTTAAAATATAACCCGGTATATACCTTCTCTTAAAAAAAAAAGAATACATCAATAGCAATGCAACTGTGTAGGATACAGTATTAGATATTTGCTGTGCTACTTTAGAAATTCTAAACTCTACAGCAAAGTAGTCAGAAATCATTTTCCAATCGAATGCTGTCCATAAACTGATCACCATGGTAACAGAAAGGACAGGGATGCCTGCTCAGTCAAGGGAGCAGGTTGGGCTCCAGTCCCAAATTGTCAGTGGGACTGTCTGAGTGATTTAGAGTAATTAGCATTTATCTGGCTAAGATTTCTGATATAATTTTAAGAAATGGTAGAAAAGAACCTCACATTTGAAGGGTGATATTTAGAGAAAAACTCTCAAGCAACAAAAATATTTAGCAGACTGTACTATGCAGTTGGTCCTAAGTCTGCTGTCTGGGGCTCATTAGACATCAAGAGTAGACAGTTAGTTTAAAAATTGATTCTTCTTGTCTTAGTTTCGTTTTCTATTACTATGACAAAACACACTGACAAAGCAGCGTAAGGAGAAGGGATGTATTTGGACCTACCATTCCACGTTGCAGTTCATCACAGCAGAAAGCGCAGGAACCTAGCTAGGGAGCTGGTTATACCATGGCAGCAGGCGAGAGCAGAAGGTGATAAAGGTGATAAGTACTTCGACTCAGGTCACTGTCTCCCTTTTTGTGTAGTTCAATTCCCAAGCCAAGGTCTGGAGCCACCCACAGTGGGCAGACCCTCTTGCAACAATTAGCCCAGTGAAAGTATTCCCCAACAGATGTCCCCGGCACTGCATCTCCCAGGCGACTCTAAATCTCATTAAACTGACAGTTGAGACGAACCAACACACTCCAATAAAAACATGTCAGCTCAAACTTGCTGGTTTCAAGCAGAGATCTCTGTGGTTTATTTATACAAATAAAATCAGCATATAAAAATATTCATATGCCACACAAAAAGTGTGTTCAGCTAGAGTAATAAATTATTTTCATAAAGCCTGTGCTTCGTTCTAATTTTTCAAATAATTTATTTACTTTTATTTTTACTTTATGTGCAACGGTGGGTTTTTTTGTTTGTTTGTTTTTGGTTTTGTTTTTTAATGTCTGTGTAAGGGTGTCAGACCTTGGAGTTACAGACAGTTGTAAGCTGCCATGTGGGTATTGGGAATTAAACCTGGGTCCTTTGGAAGGGCAGTTGATGCTCTTAACCACTGAGCCAACTCTCTAGCCACCAAAACCTGTGTTTCTTAATGAATAGAATTTGTATGTGTTGTACTTTGCTGGGGGAAACCATAAGGGGTATCATGCTTGTAAGGGCAGGCCATGAGCTATGAGCTAACTCCATGAGGAGTTAACTGAGCTGGGCTCACTGTGGAGCTCAGGGAGTCCCAGCCAGGAGTCTTTGACTCCTCGGATATGGGAAAGGCCTAAAACTCATCCATGAAAATCTCCAGCTTAGTGGGAACCGGGGCCTCCTCTCAGGGTCAACAGTGCTGATTCTAGGATGAAGAAGGGAAATCCCTTTCCCAGATGGGCACCTACACTGTTGGTTTTTCACTTATACATGTGTGCCGTGAGCAAAACCTGCTTGCTCTGGTTTGACTTCGAAACGTTCTTTACAGACTCATGTGCTTGAATATTTGAGCTGATATTCTGTATGGGCAAGCTGCAGAACCTTGAGAGGTGGATAGCAGACATAGTCTACTGGGGTTAGGAAGGGCTTTGGCTCACCTCCTGGCTCCTGGGGGTGGGTCTAGCTCTCTGCTCTCCACTTAGGCAAGATGTGAGCAAGGTGCTAGCTCCCAGGACCATGAATTGAGCCCCTATTGCCACTTGAATTTTTCCAGAATAATTGACCATGTCCCTTCAAAGGTGAACTCAGATCAACTGCTCCATTGTAAGTTGCTCCTGTCAAGTACTTGACCACTTGGCTGAATCAAACCGAAGTCTCTAAAGCCCCATCAGTCACTGGTGTCTCCCACTAAGGGTTGTCTCTTTCACTGTCCCTGCTAGTCATCAGGCAGCCTCCTATTAGCATCTGACCTGGCCAAAGGATATCTCTTAATAAAGCTGGTACCATGGCCATATCAATGTTGACTCTCTTTTGTGCCTTGTTCTGCAAATTAACTCTTTACCATCTAAGTGGGGAGAGGAGGGCATTCTTGTGTTAATAATACAAAACTTGACCCATACAAGAAAAACTAAAACTTTTCTGTTCATATTAAAATTTTAAGTTGTCAATATGCCCTTGTTCTCACGCATGAACAGTAACTTACAAGTAGTTACAGCTCACGAGGCTCCTGCCTTAGTTACCTAAGCACTTGGGCACCTGAGGTAGGAGCCCAAGCATTTGAGGGCAGTGTGGCCTATGTGTCAAATTCCAGGACAGCCTGGGCCATAGAATGAGATCCTTCTCAAGCGGAAATAAACAACAGTAGCAGCAAACTGTCTTCCTATAAAATACCCCCAAACAAAACACAAACCAGCAAAAAAAGTCTTCTCATCATGGAAGAAAAGGTGAACAGTAGTTGCTGGAGACCAGAAAGAGTGAAGGGGGAGGTGCCGTTGTTATAAGGAACAGAAAGATGTACAGAATTTGGAATTCACTTTAGTATTTTATAGCACAGTGAGTGAGTTGTCAGCTACAACAATCTGTGGTAAATCTCCGGGTAATTTAAACAGTATGAAAATTCCCCACGTAAAACTCACAACCTCTTGAGAAGGAGGAGGTATCATTGCCCCACAGTGGTAACTACATACTGAATGCATGTATGGAGTTACCATATTGTCCCCTAAAATATACAGATACTGGCTTTCTTTATGATTTGTGTTATGTGCACATATGCGAGCATACCTTTGTTCCTGTGAGTGGGGCCAGATGAGGGTGTTAGATCATTCAGAGCTGGAGTCACAAGTCATTGTAAGTGGCCTAGTGTGGATGCTGGGGATCAAGCAGATTCTCTGAAACAGCAACAAGCTTTCCCTTAACCCTCGAGACATCTCTCCAGGCCTGAACTATTCTGTCTTAATATTTCAGACAAGCCAAGGCAGGTGGAGATAAAACTCACTGTGTATCATCTTATTTGCATTCATAGGCTCCCATATCTACTTCCAGCACTAATAATAATAATAATAATAATGATAATGATAATAATAATAATAATAATAAAGATGAATATATAGATAGGCAGGCAGACAGACAGATGGATGGATGGACAGAAAAACCAATTAATTTTTAAAAAGCCAGTGAGATACTCAGTCAAGAGAGGAACTTGGTGACGTAAGTTAAATCCCCGGGAGCCATGTAGTAGAAGGGAAGAGTGAACTTCCAATGAATGTCATCCCCTGACTCTCACACATATGCACACACAAAGACACATGAGCACACCCAGGCACGTGAGCATGCACAGGCACATGAGCACATGCATGTGCACTCTCACAGACACACATTCAATAAGTAAATGTATAAAAAGATCAGTTTTAAAGTCAGACTGTCTCTAATGATGATAGCCATATTGACTATTTGCTCTATTGAGTTCCTCATGAACCCATTACTATTGCATGTTCAAATTTGCGCACAGTTCATGTGATTCTCACCAAACACACATCGGGAGTAATGTGCTGTTCTCATCTTAAACATAAATGAAGCTCAAAAGTATAATTTGATCAAATGTAGCAACTACGTAAAGAGGTGGGACTAGGGTTTGAACCCACGTCTCTCTGCAGCCCAAGGATAGACTCTTTAAGCACAGGTATTTTATCCTCTCTTCAGCAAGCTTCATTGTGTAGGTATGTCTTTTCTTTTTGTTCAGATTCTAGATGACTGGGCTGACAGTTTTATTGCATGCATGTACATTAACATCAACCGATGCTTGCCATTCTGTCCCATGGAGTCAATGAACATCTCACAAACAGATGAGCTACAGATTCAGAAAAATCAATGACTCTGGGAGTGAGCGAGTGAATTAGGGAGAGTGAAGGCAGTCTGTGCTTCTCTGGGAGGGAAAGTCAAGCCCCCCGGTAATGAAGCAGACCCAGTGCTGATGACTTAAAGCGGGAACAGAGGCGTCTCTCAGACTAGGAGTCAGGTTGCTGTTCCTCACTCCATAACCTGACTTCCTGGTGGATTTGAATAATTTCGATATTGAGAAGACAGAAGACTGTCTGTGGTTCTTTGTTGCTTAGTTCAAGGCCAGTTTCCCTCCCAGTCACTGTCTATTTAATTGTTACCTCCTTCTGATTTCAGGTTGCCAGGTTGCACATTTTTTGGTGTGTGTGTGTGTGTGTGTGTGTGTGTGTGTGTGTGTGTGTGTGTGTGTGTGCGCGCGCGCGCGTGCTGGTACACACAAACATCTCTTCTTGCTAAGGAGTGTCCATTGGCCTTACAGTTTCCCCCATGTCTATCAAATCTTCCTTGCCAGGGGCCTTTCTAATCAGGAGCCCTGATTTTGCCCGAAGCCTCCTCAATTAATTAATTAATGTATAAACCACCCTTGCACTTCTATGGAGGTCGTCTTCATTCTAGCTCAAGGCCTCACCGGTCGTAAAATGGATTCGCTTTGCATCTGCAGAGTTTTCAGTGGTGAGAATCAGACTTCCCATTGATCTCCTTCTTTCTATTCTCAACAATAATGGAAATACTACTGCAGAGAATTTAAAAATATCTAAATGTACAAGAAAAACTGTGAAGACAATCGTTTCTGTCAACACGCAACAGAAGTATTCTTAGCCTTCGGCTGTGTGTTTTGTTTTTTTTCTCAGTTCGCCCAATCTCAACCTACTGTAATCAGTAGGCTAGTGCTAAAGTGGTATCAGCAGCAGCATGAACGCTTAGTGTGTGCAAGGCCTTAGGTTCAAACCCAGAAGTGCAAATAGAACACACACACACACACAAAGAGAGAGAGGGGAGGAGGGAGAGGGAGAGGGAGAGGGAGAGGGAGAGGGAGAGGGAGAGGGAGAGGGAGAAGGAGAGGGAGAGTGGGAGGGGGAGAGAGAGAGAGAGAGGACACACACAGAACACACACACGATATATGTGTGACTGTATCTTGAATCCTGATTTCTCTTTCCTAAATTTAGACTGTCTAAGATTTGCTTTCTCCAGTTTATAAGAGCCAAGTAGACAGCAGGCACTTTGGCTGTTAAAGGGTATGGTGTAGCCTTGACTCTTAGAAGCCTTCAAGTATTCATAGTTCTAAGTTTGTTTAGGAAAAACAAACAAACAAACAAAATAAAACCCCTTAACTTCATACGGCCATGTGTGTAATTCCAGTGTGACTCTTTTTGCCACCATCATGTGATAATTCTATAATCACTTAAAATCATGTTTAATTACTTAGAAACTAAAGAGTGTGTTAATATTGGGTATTATAATGCATAATAAAATAATACATCTCTATTCTTGAGTCCCAAATTAAGTTATAGGTGTTTTTTCCAAGTCTCCTTTGTGCCTTACGGAATGTGGTCAGTGTTCTCTGTGGGGGCCCCTGTCTCTCTTGAGCATATTAGCTGTATGAAAGATCAGATTTTCTGGTTCACCTCCCACTTCCCAGCTCTCTAGCCTGCTTCCTGCCCGGCCCATTAAGACTTCATCAGTTTTTAATCTGGTGAACATAACACTGCTTGAAAGCTAAGCTTGCTCTGTATGGGCAGACCTGCCCAAGTTTTAAAATTCACTTTTTAATCCATCGGTCTCCTACAAAAATCTTTGCTCTTACTCAATTGCTGTTTTACTCCTCCTACTGATTAACATATTTGATTATTCTACCCAGGTTTAGATATTTGCCTTTGGTATTCATTTAATCACCAAACTTTAAGGACTCCAGCTTTCTCAGAAAGCAATTAGAATGTGGTCCTCAGAAGCCGGTTTACACAGTTTTTTTTTTTTTTTTTTTTTTTTTTATGAAAAACCTTGCCCTGAGTCGGGTCCTGGAGACAAAGCATACTGGCAGCCCTAGGCACAGCATGTCACCATCAGCTGCTTGTAAATCATTTTCGTTTTTTGAAACAGGGTCTCTCTCTATAACCTAGGCTGGCCTGGAACTCACAGCAATTCTCTTGCCTCGGCCTTTCACACGTGATGATTTTAGGCATGAGTGATCACACCCAGCTTTTAAATATAATAACTTTTCTTTTCTTAATGTACTATGCTTGGAACTGCATCAAGGCCCTCTGTCACACATGCTACTAAGTAAGAGCTTCACTATTGAGCTATATCCTAAACCTACTATTTAGTAGTAGGTTTAATTAATAAACTAATAAGTGTAACTATTGAGTTACAAACAAAATAAAGCAAAACAAACAAAAAGCAAAAACAAAACCCTGCTATTCATGAAGAGCTAATGCTTTTATGGCCTCATAAGACACAAAAGTGTTTCATAAAATCTAAAGACTAGAGAGTCTCCTGGTTAGTACCAGATCCTAGAACTGTTGGAAACTGCTAAGTGGATGCATGTAATTGTAGAGTAGATTTCTAGAGAGGTTTAGGACAGTCCCTTCTGGACATCACCAAGGATAAACAGAACGGAGTACTGAAGAGAGTAGATATTCCCCAGGCAAGTGGGGTTCAGGGGGACAATCAGAGATGTCTGCACAATCAGGAAAACCCTGCATTGAAACCACAGGCTTTGCTCATCACGGCAGATCTTGCCAACAAGAGATCTGCCTTTTATTTATGTCTAACTGAATTCTCTTGTTTTATGCTACTTGATGGTTCCTTTGCTCTGGGAGCCTGGGGGACAAAGCAGTGAGGGGCGGGGTGGTAAATGAAGTCAAAACTGGAAAGACCTGTTAAAAAGACAGGGGTGTGTCTCGCTTCAATATGATACATTAGGAGGAGGGGGAAAACCCTGACCGATTCCACAAGAACCACAGCTGATTAAATCAACCTCTAAAACAGGCAATGAAAATTCAGAGAAACCCGACTTACTATGCTATAATATAAACTAATCATTGTTTCATTTTCTGGAAACTGTATTGGCATCAGAACGGGGAGTAGAAGAAAAGACTCTAAGAAAAGCAATACCATCTCTCTCTAAAGCAACACACTTACAGATGAGCACAGAAGCAGACTTCTCAGTTAAGGACTTAATACTCAGGAGTCTGGAGCCTGCCTCTCTGTAAGGGCGTCCCCCTTGAGAATTGCAGTAAGGGGCGCCTGCACGCATCTGCAGGAAGAGGAAACAGAAACATTTATGACTTTCGCACCACCCAATATACACAAAACACATCCTCTCCTAATCCTTGTCTATAAAACTTTATTTACATAGTTATAAATTGGGAAATCTCAGACATAAATTCAATGTCTATTAAATATACAGTGTTTCAGTGAATGGGGACTGTGACAGGCCTGGTTCTTTTCTGCTTTGCTTAGCAGCCTAAATTAAGAAACGATGGGGGTGGACGTTGGAGAGATGGCTCAGCATTTAAGAGCTCTGACTGGTTGTTCAGAGGACCCAGAGCCCATAGTGGTTCACAACCATCTGTAAATCTAGTACTAGGGGACCCAATATCTTCTTCTGACCCTCCTGGATACCAGACACACACACAGTACACAGACATACCCACGGGCCAAACAGGAATGCACTTAAAATAAAAGTAAACCAATCTAGAGAAAGAACAAAAGACATGATAGGGAATCCATATTTCTCAAAGCACAGAGTCATTCTTAGCCGATTGTGACATCACTGGCAATGCTGTGACATCCCTTAAGGATGAAGCACATGAATGTGCTCATGTCACTTGCATGGGATCTCGGGGCAGGGGGAGGGGGGAACTAAAATGAACGTGCCATGTTAGGCCCTAGCTCAACCGTGGAGGAGGAAAAAATAAAACTTCCTTTGAAGGAAACGAAATCAATCACGAGTTCGAATTAAATTTGGGCCATTCTGTGAAGCCCTGAGACCCAGCTCCACCAGCGATCAGTTCTCACAGACGCAAGGTGCAGGCAAATCATACTTCATTTAAAAGAAATTGAGTGAGGATTACTGACAGAGAAAGTTTGATGCTGTTTTGTCATGAAGTTAAATCATGGTGTTATTGGCTCAGCCTTACATCTCAATTCTGGCTCCTTTGCTGCCCCCGCCTTACCTCTCCTCACAGCCCCTCCCCCTTTGAATGCTGCAGGAGCCTTTTGCCTTACTAAAATTCTGTCTTAATTTTATTAAGACCGTGTCCTGCAACTGTGCCGTGAGCATGCTCTGTGGATGTCTGTCTCATACAAAATTTAGCTGCAATTCTCCCGGCATGAAACGCCTTGTTGTGCACGAACCTTCTGTTTGGTTTGCTGACATTCTTCTTAGTGGGCTCTCATGGCGATTCATTATCCTGTGATATAGATTTCCAAGTATCATCTTTGTATTGATTTTTATATCTTTAATAACCACTGCACAGAAGATGGCTCCACTGGTGTCATTGATCGCATCAAAAATTCAAGGCTTACAGAAAGACCAGAGGGCTAATTGGTGGCGGTGCATTTCAGACTTAATCTTAATGCAGCCTTAATCTTTGGCATTAAACCTACCTGAGGGCTTCCTTCTTGCGTCAATGAGGCCAGGTTTAGTGCCTCTCTGAGAAACACCTGGAGACACTGCACAAGAAGGCTAGACTAGATGGATGGCAAGCTTGAAACAGTCAGTTAGGACGTTCTTCAGCTACCAAGTACAATCTGTCAACAGCCCCTCCTCTCCATACAGAACTCCTTCATAGCTTTCCTTTCAGGAACCTCAGCCTCCACCTTGGTTGTCTTGTCCATTCTGGAAACATAGCTATTTAGAAGAAGCCCCCCTCATTCTCCAGTGTAGTTTCCTAATACGTCACCATTTCCCAGTTTCCTAACAATGGTCTTCCTGCCATTGTTCTTGGGTGGTTGACACAGGGTCTCGTGAAGTCTAAGCTGGCTTCAAATTAGTTATGGTTTCAAGGATGATCATTGAACTCCTGAGCCTCCCTTGTCTACCTGCCAAGTGCTGGGATTGTGTGCCTGTACCACAGGAGTCTGGAGCGAGAATCCGAGGTTTGTACATGTTAAGCAAAGACCCTACTGACTGCGCTGCCTTCCAGAGCCAATAGGCATAATCTTTCCCTTTTATTAAAAATAGATTCTTTTCTCATGTAATAGATCATGATTATAGTTTTCTCTCCATCTACTCCTCCAAGTTCTTCTCCACCTACCCTCCCAGCTGAATCCACTCCCTTCCTGCCTCTTATTAAGCTTCTAAGAGGTAATAAAAATATATAACGAAGTACAATTTAATAAGATAAAACCTATCACATCGAAATTGAACCAGACAATCCAACAGAAGTTAAAAGAGCCCAAGAGAAGACATAAGAATCAGAGGCCCACCTGTTCGCACATTTAGGAATTCCATAAAAAGCTCACTAACCTGGAACGCACCTTATGTACACAGAGGACCTGGTGAAGATGCGTACAGACCCTGTGCGTACTGCTTCAGTCTCTGGGAGTTCATATGAGCTCTGTTCATGTCGATTTAGAGGCCATATTCTTCTGCTGCTCTATCCCCTCTGGCCCTTACACTCTATTTCCGATAGGTGTGATTCTTAAGTGACTTTTAAAAATAAATGTAAAGGACTGGGGAGATCACTCTGTCGGTAAAGTGTGAGTTGTAATAGCATGATGACCTGAGTTGATCAGTAGCACCCACATTAAACTTTAAAAAAAAGATGAGGGGTGAGGGTTAGGAAAGATGGCTCAACTGTTAAGAGCACTCCTGGAACTTGCAGAGGACCCAGGTTCAAGTCCTAGCACCCTCTTGATGATATATCTGTAACTCTAGTTCCAGATATATGAGCATGATAAGAAAATAAATCTGAAGATTAATGAGCCAGGCCTGCTGGGCTAAATTTGATCTCCAGAACCCACATAGAGATGAAGGGGGGGGAGGGACATAGTTCACGTAGTTCATTGACTGCCACACGTGTTATGGCACACACACACATACACATGCTTAAAAATAATAATCACAGTAAATAGTAACGACAGTCATAAGACAACACTACACTTAAAAAAAACTGAATATAGACTGAGATGAACCAAGATAGAGGCAGTAGTGCATTTTATGTGGTGACTTTTTTATATTTAGGCTTTTAGATTAGCATGTATGTATGTATGTATGTATGAATGTTTGTATGTATGTATGAATGTATGTATGAATGTATGAATGTATGTATGTATGTATGAATGTATGAATGTATGAATGTATGAATGTATGTATGTATGAATGTATGAATGTATGTATGTATGAATGTATGTATATATGAATGTATATATGTATAAATGTATGTATGAATGTATTATGAATGTATGAATGTATGTATGTATGTATGAATGTATGAATGTATGTATGTATGTATGAATGTATGAATGTATGTATGTATGAATGTATGTATGTATGAATGTATGTATATATGAATGTATATATGTATAAATGTATGTATGAATGTATTATGAATGTATGAATGTATGTATGTATGTATGAATGTATGAATGTATGTATGTATGTATGAATGTATGAATGTATGTATGTATGAATGTATGTATGTATGAATGTATGTATATATGAATGTATATATGTATAAATGTATGTATGAATGTATTATGAATGTATGTATGTATGTATGAATGTATGAATGTATGTATGTATGAATGTATGAATGTATGTATGTATGAATGTATGTATGTATGAATGTAGGTATGTATGTATGTTTGAATGTATGTATGTATGTATGAATGTATGTATGTATGAATGTATGTATTTAGATAAAGTCTCAGGTAGCACAGATTGGCCTCAAACCAACTATAGCGGAAGATGACCTTAATGTTTGTTTATTTAATTATTTGTTTGTTTGTTTGTTTTTGCCTTTTTATTTTTGATTTTTCAAGACAGGGGTTTGCTGTGTAGCCTTGACTGTCCTGGAGCTTGATCTGTAGACCAGGCTGGCCTTGGATTCACAGGGATCTACCTGCCTCTGCCTCCACAGTGATGGGTTTAAAGGCATGAACTGCAACTGCCCAGCTGACCTTTATCTTTGATGTTCCTGCCTTCACTTCTGGATGCTAGGACCACAGGCTAGCCCCACCTCAGCTGGGTGTACTTGGTGCTGAGATGGAGCCAAAGGCTTGCATATGCAGTGTGCTGGGCTCTACCACTGTTAATAGCCTAGGAAAGAATGCTAACTATTGGATACCAACTAGCTTAGCATTTCTGACATTTTTTTCTTTCCTTTTTAAAAAGTATTGAATGAATACTCTCTACCATCATCAAAGATTTAAGTTTGTATTCATTAATTAACAATATTACTATCAATATAATTTTTTGACCAATCTTCAAATAATTGATACAGAATAAGATATCCAGGAGTGGAGTATAAATTTATATTTTTAACTTTAGATTGAATCTATCCTTCTTGTTGAAATGATGTACAAGTGGAAAATAATTATATTTCTGGACCAATCAAGTCTTTAAAAAATTTACTCAGGAATGTTTTATGTGGCACAGATTATCCAGGACTAGAAAAACAGGCCTGTGCGCATGCCCAGCTGAGTTTTTTTTTTTTTTTTGAAACTGTGATTGTACATAAAACACCCTAGAAAAGCCATGTGGGCACTACAGTGGCTTCAGCTCCTCCCCTTCAGCCCACAGCAGAGACTTATAAGACTGCACAGAGGCCCCACACCGTGCCACAGAGGCTACACCTTAGACATCTATTGATCCCATTACTGAGAGAAAATTACATGTGCTTTTCAATTTGGCGCTATGGATCTGACGACGTCAAATTATAAATTCAATGCCCAGTGGATGAACGTGGTCTTCTTAACTTCCATTCCAATCATAACAGCAACTGCCAGGTGTACAGCCATTAAGGTGTGTAAACAGGATGGTCCTGAATTCTTACAAAGACTCCATCAGAGAAAGATTGTCACCTTCCTTTAGATAAGAGAAAACTGCAACTAAGCAAAGCTGCAAAAACTCATTAAATCAGTCATGATACCACACAGACACTCTGCTTCTTTCAACAAGCAGCACTGTGTCAATAGCGAGGAAACGTACGTTTGTTTGTTTGTTTGTTTGTTTGTTTGTTTGTTTTTAATTTTGTTTATTGTAGTAAGGTTTCTCTCCATGAGATCTATCCACTTAAATTATTTGAAGGGCCTTGGGTTGTGGCTCAGTCACTACTGTGCTTGCCCGGTATGCAGGCGGTCCTGTGCCTGATTCCTTCCTCATAAATCAAGCACAGTGGAGAGTGACTGAAGCCCAGCATTTGGGAGGTGGTGGCCGGAGAGTCAGAAGATCCGGGTCATTTTTGCCTGCACAGTGGGTCTGAGGCCAGCTTCAACTACAGGAAAGCCTGTCTTAATAAAATAAAATAAAATAAAATAAAATAAAATAAAATAAAATATAAATACATAAATATTTGATGGGACAGTAGCTTTATCATCTATGTGTGAGATGCCACACGACATAGATCTAGAGCCTATTTGACTTACAGAATTACAACAGCACGCCTGCTTTACGGTAATGCTCCATCCTCCTCTAAACTCCATCTACTCTCCGCCCCTTGAGTCAGAGTTTAAATAACATATCCGAATGGAGTCAAGCAAGGTTTCTCCTCTTACAACTGGCCTGTTCCATGTAAAGTAATCGTCTCAGGGTTCATGTGAATCGTATGTTGCAAAATTCCAGTGTTAGACACAAAATAGCGTCCACTGTGGCTCTTGCTTTGTTTCTTTATCTGAACACCCAGGTTGTCCACATGTTCTGCCTTTTGTGACCTGTGCTGAAATGAGCAAGAGAGTGTTTTTCTCTATAGCATCCTAATTTTAATTCATCTAGGCAGATCTGTTTGACCCAGCCGTGCTGGGCCATATGGTGACTGTAATTTTAATTTTTGAGGGAAGCCTCTTACTGTTTTCCACAGTAAATACACCATTCTGCATCCCTAGCAACGACCTGCAATGCTTCCAATGTCTACACATCCATTCCAACACTTGCTTTGTTGTTTTGATAATAGCCAGCGTCGGAGGTGTCGGGTGAAGTCTCACTTAGGTTTTGATTTGCATCTCCGTGATGGTGACAAGACACAGAGCATCCCTGCTACCTGCTGACCATCTATGTGTGGGTCCTGCCACTCTGCTCCCTGATTCTGTTGCCTGCAGAAGGAAGTGTGGACATTTAATATGATCTCGTATACACACTGTCGTTTTGGGATGTGTGTGTGTGTGTGTGTGTGTGTGTGTGTGTGTGTGTGTGTAGCAAAGGTTAACATCAACAATTCTTTCTTCAGCTAGACCAGCCAGTGAACCCGAGAAACCCACCTTCCTCCCCAGCACGGGATGACCTATGGGTGCCACCATGCTCTGCTTTCGATGTGAGTGTGGAGGCTACAAAGGAAGATCCTTATATTTACACAGCAAACACTTTACCATTGTACAAATGCGTCAGCCTTTGTCTTCACTCAGTAACTTTAAAAGATTTAATTTAGTAATTTAATTGAAATAGTGTATCAGGGGTAGGAATAATGGGCTTCAGAACGTTATATTGTATGTGTGGTTCGTACCAAATAACTAAACAAGGATTTCCTGTCTAATTTTTTAAAATGTATATATTTTATTTCATGTTTTTTGATCATAATCTTTCCATTCCCCAATTCTCCCAGACCATCCCCTACCCGCCCAACCTCATGTTCTTCTTCTCAAAACAAACAAGAAATAAACAAACAAACAAACAAAAACAAACCCTACCAAACTAAAACAACAATCAAAAAGCAGACAAAGGACAGAACCTATTCTGTGCTGGCAGCTGCTCCTAAGGTTAACCCTTAATATACCCAGCATCACTCCATAGGAAAATCTAAATTTACAGAAACGAAGAGTGGAGAGAGGTCTGTACAGTGCATAGCCTGTGTGGGGCCATTGCTTCATAAAACTAAAAATAACAAATATAAAAACACAAATATATATGTATATATTTACAACAGCTGCTTTATCTCTGTCATCTTAAGAAAAATTCACAAGTTGAACCATTTTCAAAGTTAAAACAAAAATTATATTTTTAGTCCAAAAAAACCAGTTATTCCTAATAGATGGATTTGACAGATTGCAACTTTCCAAGGTTTTGTTTTGTTTTAAGATTTCAAATTCTTTGATCCAAGTTAAACAGTCCGAGTCAAGAGCTTTGGCGCCATAGCCGTTCAGGTTGTCTGTGGGCTTTACTGGGGTAGCACTGTGCCAGTAAGACCTTGCTGCCTGGACTGCTCCTCACAGCTCATTCAACTCCCCTGGTTTCCTTCTGGCCTGAGGTCCAGCATGTTCCTCAGGCTAGCTCCCTAGTGAGAAAAACTTAGTTAAGCCCTTTTCTTGGGCTTTCTCTACCCATAAGGCACTTCATTCCTCTTTGTAAAATTAGCTGGGGTTAGGAGAAAGCACAGTTAAGGGCATGCCTTCAAGAGAAAGAACATGAGTTTGGCATCTAGAACCCACATTAAGAGCTGATCATGATGAAATGAGCCTATGATCCCAGACTAAGAGAGATGGGAGCAGGGATGGGGGAAACCATGGGAACTTCGGTGGCCAGGCTGGTTTAACCACACTTGGTGAAGTCACAAGCCAATGAGAAATGCTGTCTTAAAAAAAAAAATCAAAGTAGATGTCTTTTGAGGACTAACACCCAAGGTTGTCCTCTGACCTTCTCATATGTACTATTCACGTATGTTACTGCACCCATGTACATACAAACATGTGCATGCACACACACACTAGTCACTAAGCACTTGTCCTTGTAAACAGCAAAGAAGAGCCCAGAATTTGACAAGAAATAGGCAGAAGGAGAGGGGGAAATGAGAATGTTTCTTTGTGTAGGGGCAAGACATGCACACAGAGTTATGCTCAAATTGGCCAGAGAAGACAGCTATTGCAGCCTAGTCATCACATGGACCATTTGGGATAAAGTTACCAGGCAAAGTAGACTGTCTACTTTTTAATAACTCTTCCTATGGCCCTTGCTTACATCAGCATCTTGTTCCCAACATGTTCTAAGAATATCCACTGGTTGTTTAAGTACATGACTTTCAGGCAATCATTAAGAAAACCAACCATATTCTGAAGAATGAAGAAGAGGGAGAGGAGAAGGGAGGATTGACAAAGAGTAGAAGGAAAAGAAGAGCAAGAAGAAGAGGAAAAGGAGGAGGCAGAGGAAAAGCAGCAGCAGGAACTAAGTTTGTACACTTATTTGCTCTAATGTTTTATCATGGTAAAGAGAATCTAGAAAGAAAGAAACAAGCATATAAACTATGTACTAAGAAGAAAACTCTAAGCTATGAAGAAAAGTGAGCAACCCTTGTCTTCAGGTGAAGATGGAGCTGTGGGAACCTCCTGTCAGGCAGACTCCATCCTTCACCAGATACCTTTAGGTCTCTATGGAGCTTTGTTTCCATCCTGGTAGAACAAGCGCAATATTGTTCAGTTTAAGTCAAATGGGAGAATCCAGAAGATGTGTTGTGTATCAGCCGGCTCTTGTTAAACTTGGTTTTTCCTTGTTTATTTCTCTTTTCTTATGTTTCTTTGAGAGGCTGTTTCTGACAAACAACTTTTATTTTTTCTAAAGCACTTGCGAAAAAAGACAGCCCTGCAAACCAGATGCTGCAGCAGTCCGGTGACTGCAAATTGAAAAGAACTCCTGCCCCCTCTCCTCATCTCGGTCACCTGTAAAAACGTGGAGAACAGTTGGGGCTTGTTTTATCAGGGATTCTCTCTTTGTGAACAATTCCCTTAAAATAGCAGAGTGTGTGAAGAGTGAAAGAGCCTGAGATGCAATAAGCCCCTAGCAACGGGCTCAGCAGCTACTCCCTTCCCAACGTGGTACCCAGGCTGGGTGCAAAGATGAAGGTGTGCATAAGTAGTATAAGTTCTCTAGGGTAAAGACGTAGTGTCATTGCTGATTATCGGTAAGAACAGAAATGTCACAACGGTTGTCCTCAGAAGCAAATGGAATAAAAGCCTATTGTTGATCTAGGTCTCAGGTTTTTCTAGATAATTGAAAACAGGCGTTGGCTTATGTTTCTTTCTTCTTCCTCATGAGTTTTTCAAATGCATGCAAAGCAAAACAAACCCAGTTCCTGATCCTCTAGCCAAAGATGAAGAAGAAGGGCACCGCCACAGTCATGCTCAACGGTGTGCGATACACTGGGCCTTCTCAGACCAGCCGAAACTGAAGGCACTATCATCTGAGGTGAAGGCTCCACAGGCATGACAGTGCCAGCATTTCCTTCTCTTTCTTCTCAGCTTACATGGAACACAGAGTCAAAGAAACTGTGCTGGCCTGCATCCTTTCTCTCTATTCAGCAGTGCCTTCTGCTGCTGCCTGCTCATTACTGAGCCCCAATTTGTAGACACAAGCCACCTCCCTGCCCCCAGCCAGCTCCAGCAGTGTGAAAAGAGAAAAGCCTCCAAGTTTCTGGGCAGCCCATCCGTTTGCTAAGGTTCATTTTAGCTAATCCAGACATCCCGCACAGCGGGGGGGGGGGGGGGGGGGGGGGGGAACTGCTGTATCTAGTGAAACAAGACCATGAATAATTAAAACTCCGTTATTAATGAACTTCCAGTCGTTATGTAAATGAAACTGATTTCAAGTCTAATTTGTCAGCCTGAATTCTTTTTCTGTTCTCCCTTTGTCTAGGACATGAACTCATCATAATGGACTTGATAATAAAATACCAGTAGACATGCTGTGTGCAGTGCCCATCTGAGTTAGAGCTTTTAGCGTGGTTAATTGATACAGTTACTCCAGGACAAGTCTATAAGGCACTTTGTATGGCTGTATGTCTTAAAAGCCATTCCCTTCCCCTTTGACAGGATGCCTATTCTCTGTGCGGCCCTCATTATCATTTACCTTGCCATGAGGGGTGGCATACAATTACCGCCGAGCAAATACTTTCTTTGGTGATATCCATGATGTCCAAAGACAGCAGAGTTCAGAAAGGTCTAAGGGAAGGGAAGTCTGTCGTCATCTTAGAATGACAAATAGCCACCAGGGAGAGAAAGAAGAAAAGAAATAATTGACAAAGCGCAAGCCTACTATGTCTCAGTCGCCTACTGTTCCACCATCAGATGTCACTCATGCTATTGGGGGCATTGTCCAAGTGACAGCCTGATGTCAGTGGTCCTATTTCGCCGTCATTGTCTGCAACCCTTGTATTGTTGGCGAAATCTTCCAGTATTAAAGTAGCAGCCTCAAGTACTGCAAGCTGATTCCTTCTCAATGGCAGAGTTTACACAGTAGCGTCACAATAGTCCGGGCCTCAAAGAGATTTGTCAGTCACATTGGCTGTTTAAGAATTTTAGAAGTCCAGAATTTTGCATTTAAATTTTGAGAATGCATTTTTGTTATGAGGGAAATATACACATAAGATATGAGACATCAGAGTTTGGGATATTACTCATGATTCTTATCCCTGGAAGTAGAATATATATATACACGCGCATTCACATACATACTTTTACTTTTCTTTGAATAGATCTGCTACCTTAAATCATTGATTTTGCTTTATCTTTGGAAGGAAAAAGTATTTTGATGCATAAAATTCTGTATTTTAAGCTGCTGGTGCGAGTAACATTGTTCTTGCTGATTTGGTAGGCTTCTTGTGGTGGGAATCACGGTATGCAATAATAATATTACAAACTCAACACTTCCTCATATGTTGACTGTGCCTCAGAACCTCCCATACACATCTACAGCTCCTTGGTATCCCAGAAATCGGAGCTGTAGTGTCCCATGGCTGAGCTTCCTTTTGTCATTGTGTGCCCTTGCTTTGTTTACAGCACTGAAGAATAAACAATCCCCTAAGCACCTTTGTCCAAGCAGTGAAAAAACGGAAATCTCAGTGTCTGCCTGAATGATGTCACTGAACCCAGTCGGGAATTTCTCATTAGAAGCTTATTGCAAACCCATTCTCCAACACCTAAAATGCTCTAGATCCTGAATAAAAATGGAGAGGATAAAAAAATTAAAAGGGAAAATCATATCATAAAAGGGCAGGGTGGGAAGAGAACATCCAATTAGCCAGTAATTGTAACACCAAGCAATTGGCACCACAATCAGGGTGTACCGTAGTGTACTGATTGTGTCAAATATCACAGAATTGCCCCTCGGCAGATGATAGGAAGCTAGGAAGAGACACTATCTGGAGAACTTTCTCTTTGTCTTGTGGCAAAGTATCAGGGTATTGTAAGTTTGCTGCTGTTGTTCTCCAGTGCTAGGCTTTGCATCTCCCAAATGCACTGTCCCAGGAGAGTTGGCCTCAGTTCCCCAGTTCTTTGGAAGTATGTCTTATTTTCTGGATCAAAGTACAAGTTGAAGGTATGGGTTAGATGATTTCAGTCCCTCATTGTTTCACAGAAAGTTGACTGGACCGTGACATCACAGCAGGGATGGCCCGTGCTGGTGTCTGATGGTGTGCCATGAACGTGCCACTGACGGCTCTGCCCATTCGTCATGCACAGAGGATGCTCATCTCTACTGAGCCTGTGCCAAACCTCGCTATGACCTTTCTCTCTCAGCTTCTCATTGTGAAAAATGCTTACTTTCTCTAAAACAAGGGAAATGAATCTAACAGCTACCTACATTCAGGATAGATAGATAGATAGATAGATAGATAGATAGATAGATAGATAGATAGATAGATAGATAGATAGAGTTCCAGACCCAGATGTGTGATGGTTATATGAATACTTCTAATACACACACATGAGTGCACCCAAGCACACAGTCTTTCTGCCTTCTCTGGAGAGTATAGCTCGTGAGGCTAGCAACTCTGTTCATTCTAATTCCAGACAACTCCAGGAGTCATAAAAATACGTAATTTGAAATTAAAGTCAATTAAAGTACGTTGCTTCTTCGGAAAGCTAAAAGGAAAATACACATAAGTAATAGAAATCAATTATTGTGTATTCCCAGTCCTGTTCTTACAAACCAGAGAGGTAATCGATCGCTCTGGAGACTTCTACAAGGTAATTACTGTTTATTCTTTGGTGATAGCCACATCTTCCCTCTCCTTTCATGCCAGCCCTCCGCAGCCACCGTCTTGAAGAAAGCAAATAAGTTGTGTGGATTTTATTTAGGTTGGGGTTTTTATTTGTTTCTTTAATTTTTTTTTTCAAAAAATAAAAAATTAAGGAAAGGGCTGGAAGAAAGTTGGCGTTCTGCCTAATGGGGACAATAAGATCACTTAACTGAATTCCTTCTGTGACCCCAGGCTTCACTACTTTAGGCCCATGCTTCATGCCCATCATAACTGCCCTCAGAGATAAACTCAGCCAGGGCTTGGAGGAAGGGTATTGCTACAGTGTGGTATTAGTGGGAAATGGCTTCCCTGTGCCTGCTTGCTCACTTGGAAAAAATAAAGTTTGAAAATAAAGAGCAATGGAAAAATAATGTTGATCAATCAAGAATTTTAAAACAACCAGTATCCAACTAAATCCATCCCCTATCTTAAAAAAAAAGGAGGAAATAAAAAATTAAAAATATAGGCTGCTATCAAAGGACAAAGCAGCTCACCGAGAACCTCTGCTGCAGTGCAGTGGGTGGGTAGCTAGTGAAGACAAGTTACCTTAGCTGATTTTCACTGACTTTCAAATTAAGATCCCAGACCTGGCTTGTAGGGAGAGCTGAACTGGATCAAACTGAACTTAATAAACCCCATTGTGCCCATAGGCCCCTGGTGAGATTTTCTGCCCATCCATGACCAATCGGTATTATTTTTTTTCAGTGGCTGGTACTTTTGTGAGCAACATTGGGGTTTCTGGGAGTGATTAGCACTTTTCACTCTTGATTGACAGGTTCAAACAGAAATGAGACAATGGGAGGGGCCATTAGAAATTCAGATGTAAGGTTGGTGTGCGCAGGCTTTGGGGTTCATCTTACTAGAGAGGAGCAACATATACAGAGAAAGGACTCCATTGCTAAACATGCGAACACAAGAAGGGCAGATTAACCCTTTTGAACTGAAAACCAATTTTTAATTAAAAAAAAATCAGACCAATATAAAATAGTAACCTATTAAGAGTTCTTCCTAAAAACTTCTCTCCCAACCATGGATATTCAGCTTTCTGCTTAGACGCTCAAGACCTAAAGGTTTAAAAATCATAGGAAAATCCTCAATGGTAACGATTGAGATTTGCTTTTCTCGCAGAATTAAAAAAAAAAAAACCAAAAACAAAACAAAACAAAACAAAAACAAATAAAAAACCTCACAGAATAAATAAATAAATATATAAATAAATAAACATATAAATA
Organism: Mus musculus; assembly: GCF_000001635.26. NCBI lineage: Eukaryota > Metazoa > Chordata > Mammalia > Rodentia > Muridae > Mus > Mus musculus. The sequence goes on along the minus strand of NC_000069.6, from coordinate 149,292,171 downwards.
CCAAAAAGTTAAAAAAAAAAAAAAACAAACCACTAAGTATTGTTTTTCTAAGGGAAGCAATGGGATGGACTCTTTATTACATCCATGGATGATACCTTAGGGAAATAATTATGGTGAATGATTCTAGCATTGACCAGTAATTGATAATTGGCCACAAATAATTAGAGCAGAGCGTCTTCACTGGTGTAAATTATGCTCACAGCTCAGCCTTCTCCCTAGATGCTGATGTTGGCTTCTTATAAGTAATTTTGTTTTAAATTTACATTATAAATTTAGCATACTGTATTTGAAAATTTAATCTTGTTTGGCATCAAAGCAAAGTGGGATAATGCAGAACTGAATGTGCCTAATCAGAGGAGAAAAATAAGAGGCGTCCCCTTCCTTTGCTGAGCCTCTTTATATTAAGGTTCGACGACTTCTGGGAAACACACTTTCATGTGGCTGCACTGAATGGCGACTCCATTTGTTCGAGCAGAGCAAGACGAGTTACTTGAAGTCACCTCAGACATTCAAAGGAAAGCGTTTCTGATACCTCATGAGTTGTTAATATTTACAGGATGTTAGCACAAATGCAATACCCTGGGCAGGAAATAATCACAGCCCTCCTATTTTCATGCATATCCTGCATGAGCCTCAGAGACAGGCTGCATCTCTGAATGTGCTGTGACTAATTTATGCCAAGTGTTCATCAACCTAGCATTTCTCTTTTTTTTCAGCTGACATACAGGGTTCTGTAATTTGTGTGCTCAGGATGTTAATATACTGAAACAGAGTGGGGAAATCCAGTGTATCACAAAAAAATAAAATAAAATAAAATACCCTACAAGGAAGTCTCTATGGAAATAAGAGATCAAAAAGGCAAGAAGAGGTGCGTGTCCAGACCTGGGCCTATGATCCCTAAGATCAGAGCTCTCAGAAGGCTGACTTAGGAGACACTCCATTAGTTTGAAGCCAGTCCTGCTGCAAACTGAGTTCCAGACCAGCCGCTGTTACTTAGCAAGTTGTATCTCAAAGAAAAGGAAGTCTAGTATAATTCTGTCTAGTATTAGGGTTGTGAAGGTTCTTAAAACACTAATAAGCCACACCTCCCACACCACCAGATGACTTCTTTTCATTTTGAAACAGGTATCCACACAGCGCTGGCTTTTTGATTCCCCTACCGATGAAAGTGAGGAGAGACTATAGTCCCATTTAGCAGAAGCACTGTGGAGGTCAGCACTGCCTGAGGTCTGCTGTTCTCACACTTGGCTGCAAAATGGGCTCACCTACAATTCTAAAATTGCTAAAGTTTGGGGTGGAGCGTGGTAGACCGCTTGTCCATGGTGAGATTTGCCCTGGATACCTTCCAAGGCAAAAAAGAAGTAGGGGGGGGGGGGTGGAGAAAAAAAGAAAAGAACCTGGCAAAGACTTAAGCCTCAGGCCACACCCCATGACTTGGAAGGCTTAGGTCTCAGGCCACACCTCCCAACTTCCAGCATTTCTCCATGTGGAATAAAACCTTCGTGTCCGTGAATTTATTTTATTTGAAGGGAGATTTTATGTACAGCAAATTTGGGTAACACTCTTGTAAATTTGTTCTAATTTGATGTGAAGAGACACCAGTCTACTTTCTCATACAAGACTTGCGAGCCAGTTTGCCACTGAATTCAGAGCCTGGGCTCCTTTCTGCACTGTGTGGATCTTGTCAGCATACCTTGTGATCCTGTTAACAGTGACTTACAGCCTCTCAGCGCCTCTCAACTCCTTTCCCGGTTCCTCTTTTATACTCCTTCATCCCTCAAATTACCTCCGACCAACTGTTACCTCCCGAGTTTTCAGCTGTCCTTCGATTTCCCATATTTAACTGGCTTTGCTATTTCACAACCAACGGAAGTGTAAAAAAGTTAGCATTTCAAGGTTCCCCATGCACCACCCGCCCTTGTCCAAAACCCTCAGACAGGCAGGCGCTCTTACTTTCTTCAATCTTCAAGCAAGGGCTGAGGTGAGATCCTTAGTGATTTTGTATCTCATTAGGGAGAACTCCTTTGCTGCCTCCTTCTCACAGGCTAATGGCTTCCCTGTCTGAAAACGTTAGCGTTCTTACTCCTTCCCTTGCTCGTTATAGCGACCTCATGACTGTGTTTCCTAAGGAGATAGATCGTGCCTCTCGAGCTCTCTGTTTCTGAAAGATTCTTCAGTCCCCAGCTTTCCCTAGCCCTAGAGATGGCTTCGTAAAGGTTTCCCATCAATGAGTGAGTGTTAAAAAGAGTTCTCACAGCAGAGAGGGCTACAGGAAGGGATCAGCCCAGGATTCTCCACCATTCCTAGAAATACTGCATCCAGTAAAATAAACATGTCCTGTGACATGGTTCACTGAGCAAACATGGAGACCTGAGTTCAGATTCCTAACACCTATATAAAGAGTTAATCACATGACTATCATCCTGACACAGAGAAGATCGAATCCCTGGATCTTGGTAGCTGATTAGTCTTACTGAATCAGTCAGGTTTATGTCTAATGATAAATTTGTCTAAAAAAAATAAATAAATAATTTTTAAAAAAGTCGAGTTATAGGAAGATATCAACTCCTGGCCTTTACACATATATCTCTCTCACACAGACACATGTATACTTAAACATGTATTCAACACACACACACACACACACACACACACACACACACACACACACGCATACACAAGCAGTAAAAATATCCCTTCCTTGCATATGTTTTGTATTCTTGAACCACAAAATGCACGCACATGTTATACAATTCTATTTGTCGTCTGACCTCCATGGACATAAATGGCTGTTACACATGTATACACTGCACATATAGTCAACAAATAAAGGAAGAAAAGAACAAGAGCCGTGTCTGCCATGATCTGTATGCATCATTCCCCTCCTGTACCCCCAAGGCAAGCATCTCACACTGAGCTGTGTCATCAAGACACAAGAAGGGCGGTGGGGCTGAGAGCTGTACATACGTGTGTGCTTACTCTCTACTTCGGGGTGTGTGCACGCAGAACCCATCACCAGAACAACTATACAACTGGTCAGTCTTCCTCCAGCCACTCTCGATCCTTACACAGAGATTCTGAAGACCTGTCGCTCCACCTCCTGCTGCCCCTCGAGGAGCCCTCACTCTTTCCCTCCCATCAGACAGCCTTCCCCCAGCACATCCTTCACACACCAAACCCATAACTATTTTATTTGTTTGCATTTCAAATGTTGTCCCCCTTCCCGGTTTCCCCTCTGCAAGCCCCCTATCCCATCCCCTTTCCCTCTGCCTCTATGAGGGAGCTCCCACACCCACCCACTCCCCCATTCCCACCTCACTGCCCTAGCATCCCCCTACACTGGAGCATCGAACCTCCACAGGACCGAGGGCCTCCCCTCCCATTGATGCCAGACAAGGCCATCCTCTGCTACAAATGTAGCTGAAGCCATGGGTCCCTCCATGTGTACTCTTTGGTTGGTGGTTTAGTCCTTAGGAGCTCGGGGTCTGGTTGGTTGATACTGTTTTTCCTATGGGGTTGCAAACCCCTTCAGCTTCTCCAGTCCTTCCCCTAACTCCTCCACTGGGGTCCCCGTGCTCAGTTCAATGGTTGGCTATGTGCATTTGCTTTTGTCTTAGTCAGGTGCTGGCAGAACCTCTCAGGCGACAGCTACACTGGGCTCTTGTCAGCAAGCGCTTCTTGGCATCAGCAATAGTGTATGGATTTGGTGTCTGCCAATGGGATGGATCCTTAGTTAGGGCAGTCTCTGGATGGCCTTTCCTGCAGTCTCTGCTCCACTCTTAGTCCCTATATTTTCTTTAGACAAGAACAAATTCTGGGTTACCCACCCATCTCGAAAATTTTAATCCCTGCTTATATTTAAGGCTTTTGTCTGCAGCCTTCTTTTCCAGCCAGCCATCCCATTGGCCAGGTCCCTAGCTTACATTTTATCAACTTCCTTTATAAGCTTCCTGGTTCTTACAAATGGTCTTGGGAATAGAACCCTGACCCTGGATTTATGTCTTGCCATGATGCTTTTCTGTGACAATTTTTCCCAGATTTTGTCACTAGAAAAGAGATCCGTACAAAAGTTTTCAAATTGGAAATATACATACCAGAAGACCACCCTGTTTCTTTGTAGGTATGTTGTATTTCCAAGCTATAAGATACATGTGTTTGTTACACGATTATGTGCCATTAAAATAGAAGGAAAATTGTTTCTCCAGGGGAAAATGAAAGATAAGTTTGTTACAGTTTTTAAAGGTGTGCTAGGTAAAATGATTAATATAATCATTTTTACTTGTTAATTTTGAATGGAGGCAATAGCATAGAGAACTGTTTCTGTGTTTATAAAGAACTGAAGCTTGGCTGAGTTCAGGCTGGGAACTTGGGCAGATCTAGGTTTAAACTCTGAGTGTATTTCTGTAGTTACCCAACCCCTAACAAGTAACCTAGCCTCTCTCCATCAGTTCCCTCATTAAAAACGAGAAAGTTTAAAGGTTTGATTTGTGTGGTATTTCAGTTGTAAGCGTGCCAAGTGCTGTTAAGGACATTGCAGAATAGTGACATAGGGGACCTTTGAGAGTGCTAGGTGGTAATACTGTGATGTATAGAGCCTATGAAATCTTACCAAATGTCTGGGATGTTTATTTATATCATTAATCCCAAAGATGCGAAAAGAATAATGGCCAAACTTTTTAAAGTAAGCTCTTTTTTTTTATTCATATACACAGGCTATCTTCCCCTTAAGACAGAGTTCAGAGATCGGCGTTGGACTTGGGGAAGATAACAGCTTTTATATTCAGGGAGCAGGGAGGGGGTTTCCAAGTGGAGGATTTAGTAGACAAATAGGCAAGGTTGCAGAAGCAGAACATAGTCATGAGAGGTATGGTCATGAGAGGTGGTCATGAGAATCACCTTTGAGTCAAAGGCGTGGTTGCTGTTTCAGGGAACAGGCAGTAGCGAGCCATTTGTAGATAAGGTTACAGGTGTAGCATAGTTCAATCTGTGAGAAACAGAGGTTTAATCACAAACAAGAATGGGCATAGTTTGCCTTTACTGTAAGATGGCTTTCAAGCCTAAGATGGAAGCAGACTGGTTCATCCATATTTCTCAGGTAACCATGAAACAATTCTTAAGATCATTCAAAACCAATCTTTGCTGTTTAATATACCAGTACAAAAAAATTGCAACCCAGTATTTGATATATTCTTTGCCTATTTTTTATTCAAGAGATTTTTAAGATGGAAAATATCATAAGACAGATGCTTACAACATAGATCTGTTATCAGCCTCTGTTGCCACTAGATGTCAATACAATGTTTATCTGAAAGGCTTAATAATGACTCATTAGAATCCTCTTCGATGGCTAAAAAATTCCCTTTCCTTTTAGAGCATTTCAATATCAAGAAGATTCTGAAAAAATAATGTGCTGCAATATTATATAGATGAATATGAAATTTACCCCACTGTGTATGTATGTAAAGACATGGGACATAGATACAAATCCAAATTAACACACACACACACACACACACACACACACACACACACACACACACCTGTTTAAGAATAGGACAAAAGTATCCACTTATTACAGTCTTTACAAGTGAATTAAAATAATTAATAGGGTTATTTTTAATTTGTTAGTGTTTGAGGAGGCGTTACCGTGCGAGCTGCTGCTGTTTATATGAAGAGAGAAGGGGTCTCTCTACACAAGCCTCACCTCTTGTAGGTTTAAACCACTGCTGAATAGCTTGAAGCCTGGATCAAATCAGGAACTACTCCTGGGAGGAACGTAATTGCCCTAATTGTGGTTCTGCTGTTGCTGTAGCTGTAGAAACTGCAATTGAGATCTTTATTACTTGAAGTTGGGGAGGACCAGCCCTCTCTTTCTTTTTAGAGCTAACATCTTAACCTTACCATAGAAGAGTAGCCATTTAGATGGAAGACACCATCTAAAGCCTTTCTAAACTAATTTCCTCCAGGATATTGGCTGGTTTATTAGTGATCTAGGAAGAGATAACTAATTCCTGTCACCACTGCAGTTCATGAGCCTTTGGTATTTATTCTTCAATCTGTAACTCTCCAATTTGACGCTACAGCTTTTTTTTTTCCTCCTAAACATTCAATAGCCCTTACATATGGAAAGACTGTGCAGAGAAATGAAATTCGACTCTCTTACCTTTGAAATAAGGGAACATAATTTACAGGAAAAATAGGGAGGAAATAATGTTAAAAACAAACAAAAACTATGAAACAAAAATAAAGCGTACTACTTTTATATGAGAGTGTGACTAGGTTCATGGGGGTTTTTAAAACTACAACTATTTTTTAATTTAATATTTTTGTTTGTTTTCAGCTCTAGTTCCCCATCATTAAGTCCTCTGTTCATTAGTGCCAAGTAAGCCAACAGTAGAGCCTGGAAAACTCCCTCATCTGAATGTAATCTTTAATCTCCAGTACATCTATCTCACCATACTTACCACAGGATAGTCCTGTGTTGCCACCACACTTCCTCACAGTAGAAACATGGCTACACTAAAGAAAGTGACACTTCGTCCCTCCAAGACGACTTGGAGAAGCCTCTCTGACTTTTGGTTGATTGTATTGTTTTGTTTTCTGCTTGTTTCTATATCCACACAGCATGCTGGCAATATTTTACATAAAATTTTAAGTTAATATATTACATATTTCAGGGATTTAAAAAAAAGTTGAAGGAAGAGAGAAGGAAGGAGGGAACCGAGGGCAGGGGATCCGTGTGAAGACTTAGCTCTTCCTAGCCACTGCTGGAGACAGTCTTCACAATTAGGACCCCTTGACTGTGGTGTGAGCGAGAGGGCTAGGTGGGGATAAAGGGTGAGGAAAGAGGAAACTGATGATAGAGTAAGAAGGAAGAAGGGATGAGAAAGAAGAAAGAAGTTGTTGGAAGATTCTCAATGAGTAGAAGCAGGAGAAGAGGGAGAGGAGAGAAGAAGTCCTCAGTAGGTAGGAGTGACGTGAGGAGTGGATGAGTCATTTGAAGACCTATAAACAGTTTTTTCAGAGTTCTCGTGGAGATTCTGTGGAGGTGCCCAGCAGGATGGCAGAGCAGTTCTTATTACATTCTCAAGAAAGAACCGTCTCTGAGCAGTGACCAATTGAACTGGAACATGCTGGATCTCTTCAATGGGATCTGTTCTTCAAAGATGGAACCTGGAAAAGGAAGAATGAGAAATATCTCATCGATTCTTTCTGTGGTGACCCTACATTGACATAATAAGATTTGGATGACTTCAGTTGAATAGAATAAATTTAATGGATTTTTTTCCATTTAATATGATTTTTGTTGTACATTTGTCACAGTTAGGCTTTATTATACTGAGGTATGTTTCTTCTATTCCGTGTCTTCTGGATGTGTATCCTAAAGGGTTGTGGATTTTATCAAAAGCCCTTTCTGCGTCTGTCAAAATGACCACGTGACACATTTGCATGATGTATCATAACTATTTATTTGCATATGTTGATCCATCCCTGAAACTCCGGAATGAAGCCTCCTTAATCACAATGAATGATCCCTCGGTATCTTCAAATATTTGGTGTGCAAGTTTATTCTTGACAATTGTTGCATCTGTGTTCAGGAGATTGATGTAGAATTCACTTCTTTGTTGTGTCTTTATCTGGTTTTGGTGTCAGGACAATGCTGCCTTCTTCTTCCTTTCCCATTTTATAGAGTGTGCTGAGAAGTATGTACACTCTTTTGTATTTGAAGGTCTCATAAATCCAACTTCATCCGAGCCTTCTGATTTTCTTCCATTTATTTAAAGTGTTTTTATTGTTCAAGCCCTCCAGACAAATTGATGCCAGTCGGTCAGAGACTGTAGCTGACCCCTATTTCCATTTGGCAGGGGGAAGCCTCTTGAGTCCATGGGTGGGTTCAGCTCTCTCAGCATTTGCATCCTTTCTTCCCCCTGAAGATGCTTAGAAACCACATCTGCTTTCTTAGTGAGGTGGTAGAAATCCTTAGGAAGACCGGGACTGAGTCCTTTGGATTTAAGGCAGCTTAAGACTTTATTGCCCAACACAAAACGCACTGCTATGTGAGTCCCTCAGGATCACACTGATTTGTGGGGGAGTCTATCCTTTCTTGGACAATTTGTAAATATGCGTATTTGGGTTGTTAGACTTCAACTTCAGCCTAGTGGGGATGCCACTCTGATAGCTCAGAGCCCACTGGTACAGGCCCTTCCCTGGAGCATGAATGCATCCCATGGCTACAACAGCCTGTTTTGTTTGTTTGTTTGTTCCTTTTAAACATGCTTATCAGCAAAGTGCAAACTGTGTCTCTCTTGAATGGTATTCCCAAGGAACAGTGCCATCTATACCAGCCTCAGGAGATGGCTAGAAGATAGGAAAAATGATTCCCTGACTCTTACATCACATGCAACTTCAGCTTAGTAGTGTGAACCCAGAGAATAAAAACATGCTTTTCAAATAAAAAAAAATATGTTTCGAAGGGTAGAATCATGGATCCCCTGTTAGGCAAGCGCTGTGGATGCTTTCACATTATAAGCTGAGCAAAATCCCTAAAATGAACCATTTACTCAGATGTTCTTAAATGACGCTCACACAAGGCAAATGTCCAGAGGGCTGCTGACATCCTCAGAGATCTGCCCGACTGTGGGGAGTTATTATCACAACAGAACACCAAGATAACTTAACCTGGCCATCTGGGCATCTGAGGAAAGTCCTGCGAGAGCCTGAGGAGGCGTGAGGAGGAGAGTGCATGCTCTCTGTACTCTGGAGCTCCTGCTGTGCTTAGACTGCGTCAGGCTGCATCAGAGGAGAGCAAGCTGCTTTGATTTAGATGAGAAACAAATATTTTAATTTGCACTGCATGAAATGTCCTAATAGAGGGACTAAATGATAACTTGAATACACAAACTGTGGGATAAGCCTGAGTTCAGAGATGGGGAAAACAATTATTATGTTTGCCTTACCCCTTACCATGATTATCATTATCTTACCCCTTAAAAGGCTCATCTCTTTAGCTTTGTTTTAACCTATGCCCTAAAGGGCTTAAAATATTGCATGGCCTATAATATCTAGGCAATAAATACTTGTTGAGTGACTGAATCTGACACAATCTAGCTGAAGCTAATATGAGAGAGAGAGAGAGAGAGAGAGAGAGAGAGAGAGAGAGAGAGAGAGAGAATGAATTCCTTTTGTCTCCACGAAGTCTAGCATGTTCAGTAAACCAGACCCAGGTGGCATGAGGATGAAGTCTATGGTCTGCCTTGAGCACGCACAGTGCTTGGTAGGTAAGGGGTGTGTGCCTGATCATTTCCACAAATGCTGTCCATTTTAGAAATTACAGAGTCTAGTCAAAGCACGGCATGAGGCTAGGCAATCAAGGACTCTTACATTCTCCTTGCCAATAGACTCAAACGAGGGCTTGTGGTGCCTAAAATATTTCCAGTGCTTTGGAGTTATTGAATCTTTTCCAGTCAGTAAGCTCCTTGGAGTGAGATTTTGTCTATCATCCGTGGCCAATTACCTCGGTTGTTTCAATTACTGGTCATTTTGTTTGAGATTGAGTTTGGGGCATGATGAGCGCTTTGCATCGTTACTTTATGTAAATTCAAGGAACAGCAAGAAAGATTGTCACTCTGACAAAGCTACAAGCTCCCATCTATGGGCCTTCTAACCTTTGCCGAGAAAATGCCTTAGTGGGTAGTAAGTGCCGGTGCACTGAAGCCAAGGCCTAAAAGCAATCAGAGGCATTTCGGTCTTAGTGCAGACTCCTGTGGCCTTGCCTTTCTGTTCCTCTCATTCGCCAGTGCTTGCTGACATCAGTGGCTGATCTGTAAAACTGGGGCTACAACAAAATGTTAAGCGTCTAGTTTTTTACAAATTCCTGCCTGAACACTTTGAAGATGAGGCAACATCAGCCATTTTTCTTATCAATGGCTAAGGAGGTCCTGATTGTTGACAGGTATGAATTTGACCAAAATGATGTGTATTCAGCTTCTTCCCTGACGATCTGACCATTGAGTTCTCAGAGCTGCATCCAAGTCCTGACCACTCTTCCTCCCGCTTTGCTGCCCTCGTGCCTGTTGCTCAAATGTACCAACTACCCCCCAAGCAACGTTGATGCGTTTGTTTTTTTCAAGAGCTTAAACACGTGCACACTATTTTAAAGTGCTTTCCAAAAAGGGCATTTGGCATCCATGTTTTTGGTTTCTGGATTAAGCCAGTTTGGGACAGCGATCTTCCATTATTGGATGGGTTCTGGAGAAAGAACAGTAGAGCCTTAAGAGGCTTTGTAAATTCCCCCATCTTCTGAAGGTGTAAGCAAGGTCTTCTCGGCGCTAGGAATATTGTACAAAAAACCCAAAACAGTCAAAAAGGGTAATGGTCAAACAAAAGTGTCTCGTGGCAGAGAAAAGAAGGAGAAAGGAGGAAGAATTTTTCTCCAGTGTCATCTTGACTCAGTAGTGGCTTCCCAGAGAATGTGCTTAGCAAAACGGTTGACTCTGTCACAGTCTGTGAGGAAAGAGTGTGGCACTCAAGTCCTGTTTGCTTCTATTTCTGCTTGCGGCCAAGTAAACCTGGCAGTCTTCAGAAAAAGGAAGTTCCTAAGTGCAAGAGAATCTTTCCAATAGCAAAGTCCAGGAGCTGGGCTCAACTGGTTCTTCCTCCAGAGGAGGAAACTCCTCACGCTAGACACCTCAAGCAAATGCATGGCTTGAAGACCCACACAGTGGAAGAGAGCAGGAAATGGAAATCTGCACAGGAAATTGATCAGAAGTGAAGCAAATGTTCTCCCATGCTCGAAAAAGAAAAGGAACCCTTCCACCTGACGTCCTCATGATAAAGCCTGTTTTCCTCAGTAGCAGCCCTCTCCTCCTCATCAGGCTCCCTGAATGGGGAGGGAGAGTGTGCCTGCTTCCATGACTTCACCTGTTCCAACTAGCCTTTCCACACCTCACAGTGGCCTGGCTTCTCTTACACAGGACTCCCACAGAGTGGCTGTTTAAAAGAAAGCCCTGTTACAATGGCTCATTAAGCATTGTTCACTGTTGGCTTTCTGTACTGGACATTTTCTTCGTTGCTGCAACAAAATCCTTGACCACAACAACCTAAAGAAAGAGGAGTCTCTCTGCCTCACAGGACAAAGGGAAGTCTGTGTTGGTAGAGAAGGCACAGCAGCAGTCATGTGAGGCAACTGGTCACATGGCCTCTGCGCTCAGGAAGTAGAGATCAGTGAGCAGGCATGCTCAGTGAGCTTTCTCCTCTAGAGGCAATCTAAGACCCCTGCTGACGGAAGGGTGCTAAAGACATTTAGGATGGGTCTTTCCACCTCAATTAGCCCAATCTAGAAGTGGCCATTAACATAGATATATCCAAAGATTTCTCCTTCTAGAACCTGTCACCATAGCACTCAATATAAACCTCCATGCTTCCTTCTCTGCCCACCACTCCTGATGCCTGATGACACCTCATATTGTCACTCCACTGTTCTATATGGAATGGTCATCCACCATTCTCAAACTCATCTCTAGAGCCTCTTGCTCTGGCTATAAATTGTCATTTTTCCTTTTGTTGTTGTTGTTGTTATTGTTTTAAATAACATTGTTTTGAGAATTTCATACACGAGTACTGTATTTTGTCGAAGGGCAGCTTTGATATCTCAGGGTAAAGTAAGGGGTTATGGAGTCAGTGACTGGTCATTCTGCAGGCTTTTCTCTGAGGGAACAAAGCTTGATTCAGTGAAATACTTCACTGGGGCCAGGGAAACACTCCCTGGAGGGAGGTGGGGCATCAAGAAACTCTTTGTGGTCGGCAAGAAGAAGGGGGAATGAGAATCATACACATATACATATACATATACATATACATATACGCATAGGTATACGTATAGGTATAGGTATACATATACATACACACCTTTAGTAGATGAAGCAAGGCTTCAAGGAGCAAGGACCAACAACTTCACACATACATACATGCATGCATGCATGTATGCATACATATATACATACATATGTACACATTTGGTAGATAGAACAGAGTTCTAACCAACTTCACACATATGCACATATACACATATATACACATACACATTGGGTGGATGGAGCAGAGCTCCAATGAACAAGCTTCAACAACTTTGTTTTTTTCAACTACAGCTTATATATCAAACAGTACCAAAAAAAAAAAAAAAATCACAATGTGGTTACATTCTATCTTTATTCCAGTGAGTGATTACAATGAGTATACATAAAAAAAAATGTTCCCTAATACCCCCACATGATCAAATGTTTTACGTATTAAGGATTAAAAAAAATATTCTCCAAAACCCACACGAATTTGTAACTAAGCAACTTGTTATAGATTAACAAAGCATGAGCAGGCAAGGTGATTTTCTCAGCCAGTTCCTCTTACTGACAGGCAGCAATTTGCAGCTACAAAGAAAGGATCGATTATTTTATTATTTATCTTAAAAAGTAATCTTATTAAAATCTTAAAGAGAATCACAAATCTAAACCTTTATATATAAAAACATCATTCCTTTCTCTTTTAACTCCTCGGGGTGCACATCTACTCATTAACCATTTTTTGTTAAATTCTATCAGGACACTGAGGACCAAAATGGGCACAAGAAATTAATCATCAGCTGATCACCAGGCCAGCTTTAGTAAGAGAATCACGTCAGTTAGTGCTGGCTCGGCTGCCATTGTTCTTGTTCCCTGACCCAAAAAACATTCCTCGCTCAATATTAAAAGTGTGCCTTTATTGTTCCCCAAGATTTTCTACATCAGAGACACTAGCAAAAAAATATATTAGCCTAACTTTACTAACAATCGACATCACCAAACTCTTTCTAAGGATGGTGGTCGTTGCTAACACTCTGTACCTTTAATACCTTTCTGAGGCTGGTGGATGAATCATTAACCTGCATTAATCGGCAATAATGCTTAAAATGGACCAGTCACTAATACTGTAAGTACCAATGGCATTGCCCAGTGAGGGGCTGGAAGCCCCCTCAGAATTTTCACACAACTCCTAGGTTTTGAGGGATGTGTAGTGTGAGGGCAGCAACCAGAGCAAAACTCTTTAACAGCATGAAGACTTCAGGACACATAGTCCTCGGGGCTCTGCCTCTCTGAGTCTCACCCATCACGGTTGCGCTAATCAGTGGGCCACACTCCACAAGTTCTAACACTGTGTTGCTCTTCCTCTTGTGTGACCCCACCAGTATTTGCATCATTTCCATCCTTTACTCTCTTCCCAACTCCTCCTGTGTCTCTCTTCTATTCTCTTTCAAATTCATGACCACTTCTTTAATATTACTATTACATGTATAGACACATGTTCATATATCTACCACTTACTAAGTCCCTTAGTGTTGGCTGTATGCATATGTGTTAGGGCTGACCACTTGGGATTGGCTAACCTATTAGGAAGCTCGCCCGTAAAGAAGACTGAGTCTCCTTAAACATGGGAGACATGAACGGAACAACCTCACATTGTATCCAGAACCAGAGAATGTCACCTGTATGTTAGAAGATTTTTCTTTTGTATTGTTTACTTATTTATTTTAACAGCAACTTCAAAAAAATCAAAATAGACCCCCAGACTTTCACCAGGGGCCTGTGTTCCCCACTTCATACATCATATAACAATTACTGCTCAGCAGAACTAAATAAGCACAAGAGGCCAGAGGAGGCACCATCATGAACAAAGCCTGTAGTCGGAGAAAGCTAGAGGTGAGACAGAGATAAAAGACCCCAGTTCTGGGCAGGCTGGGCTGTGTGCACAGGGTTGTAGCTACTTCTGCAAAGGTCCATGACCACTGCTTCAGTGAGAATGTCTATTCCTTTTAACTAGCACCTCAACACTGTCACCCTGGTTGTCACCCAGCTGGCTAGAACCAGATGACACCTCCAGCTTGAACTGGGATCCCTTCCATTTTCTTGGACCTTATGAAGACTTGTGGCTCCTTAAGTGTGGCTGGTGCTGGCCCTTGCAGCGCACTCAGGTCTCTGTTGGGAAAAGATGAGAAGAGTTGGTTTCAAGTCACTGGTGTTTAAACCTTAAGCAGTTCAAAGCGAACACATCCAGTGCTCCTTCTGGCTTGATTGGCTAGAATTTGTCGTCATCATTGATAGCAGCTGGGCTTAAATTCCCCTTTGTACTACCCACAGGAAGGAAGAGTCTGTGGCCAGCACTGCTCCCTGTAGTTCAGAGCTAGTGCTGATTGCTTCTTAGCATGTATTTACTTTAGTTACTTAGTTAGTTAGTTATTGGTAATCAGTGCAAGTCAGTGAAATACTACTGGCATCTGCATGCATTTATTTGAAGTATTTTTTTCTTATTTCAATGAAACAAAAATTAGATGCTACTGGAAGTTTTCTGTTCTGTTATACTTATCTGTCCATTACATAGAACGTCAGGGCCCAGCTCTACACAGTGAGCTTCATGTCAGAGCTCAAGGCTCTTCTGTGTCCCCATACAGACTGAACCATCAACACTTACTTCTTTATCAAGTATATATATATGTGTGTGTGTGTGTGTGTGTGTGTGTGTGTGTATGTGTGTGTATATGTGTGTGTATATATATATATATATACATATACATACATATATATATGTAGTGCTTGAAAATGTTCTGTAAAAACACATTTAACTTTTATTTTTCATACACATAAATTTTGTACTTCACTCATATCCACCCATCCAAAATAATATTTCAGTGTATCTTGAAGGCCACTCACTTACACATACTTAGTTTTTGTTTCCAATGTTGGCAGAGTTTAAGCAACATTTTGGAGACAAAGAACTAAATAAGTCAAATTAAAATTACTTCCTTTTACAGGAAATTACATTTTTACTTTTATTGATATAATTCTTATATTTATGAGGCAGAGTGGCATGGTTCTGTTTGTATATGCAATGGGTTTAAATCAAACAAGCATACTCAGCATCCAAAACTGCCTTATTCTTATACTATATTCTAAGTGAGCCATTCTACATCTTCATTTCACATAACTTTAAAGTTGTCATTTTCACCACTATTCATTCTAAGCTCTCGTACTTACTTTCAAAGAAAACACAGGTAAATCCCATCAAATGTGAAGGAGGTAGGTCTCAGCCCAGGTCCCGTTCCTCAGCACAAGGCCAATACAGGCAAACAAACCACCACCCACTGCTGCAGGAGGCACCAGGCCCCAGACTGGAATTATGAACCAGGTTCTTTGAGCTGAAGGATTCACACCACACAGAGAATAAAGTCATCATTTGTGAAGTATGGAGTCCTGGCAAACCCCCTTGAACGTTATAAAGAGTAGATAGCACAACAGTTTGAATAGGTAACATTGGGAATGTTCAGGGCAAGAAGATGGAGTTTAGATGCATCTGCAGCTATATCGCCAACATTGTGATGGCCAGTTATATGTCATCTGTTGATGTGCCCATGGCATTTGTAGACAGCTATATCTCACCTTAGAAATCCTCATTTCACTTGGGTAGTGGTGGTGCATGCCTTTAATGCCAGCACCCAGGAGGCAAAGGCAGGGGGGTCTCTGAATTAGAGGCCAGCCTGATCTACAGAGCAAGTTCAAGGACAGTCAGGACTACACAAAGAAATCCTATCTTGAAAAGCAAAAGCAGACAGACAGAGAGACAGACAGACAGACAGAGAGGTAAAAGGAAGAAAAAAAAGGAAGGGAGTGAGCGAGGGAGGGAGGGAAGAAGAGAGGGAGGAAGAGAAGAGAAGAGAAGAGAAGAGAAGAGAAGAGAAGAGAAGAGAAGAGAAGAGAAGAGAAGAGAAGAGAAGAGAAGAGAAGAGAAGAGATATCTTAATTTGAGAACCTATGAGCCTATTTACCCTCTATAGCGCACAGATGGGATTTGTTTTATTTATTTCCTGACTCGGTCTCATTGTGTAGCCAAGTCAGAACTCAAACTCATGACCTTTCTACCCCAGCCTCCTGAGTCAGAGATTACAAGCAGAAGTATTTTCTTTTTAAATACATAAAGACAACCCTGGAAAGGCAGGCTACTTTTATTTAATGAGAGAACATACAGGCCTTCTTATCTGCCCTTGATGTAAGAGCATGGCTCTCCAGATGTAACGATTTTTAACACTACTGGCTTTACTATCACTATACTCATAAAATAAAACAGAAATAGAAACATTTATTGCACAACCACAAAGTCATTGTATCAATTCATTTCTTCTTGAGAACAATATAGTCTGATACCTTGTCCAAGTTCCATTTCCTGTTGCTCTGATAACACACCCTCGACAAAAGAAAAGTTAGGGGAGAAAGGGTTTATTTTAGCTCAGAATTCCACATTCCAATCAATCATAGTGGAGAAGTCAAGGGAGGTTGTGGGAACTTGAAGTAGATAGTCACCCCAGATCCCCTTAGGAGAAAGAAGAAGGAATTCACTCATGCGAACTTAGGCTCAGCTTGCTTTCAGCATTGTTACATAGTCCAGGATCCCCTTCCTGCCTGGGAATGGTACCGCCCATATTAGTCAGGTCTTCCCACTTCAATTAACATAATTAATGTAATGGCCCACAGTCGTGCCTATAGTGCAACCTGATTAAGACAAAGCCTCAATGAAATTCTCTTCCTGGGCAATTCTAGACTTTCCCAAGTTGACAGTTAAAAACGAACCACTACATGCTTGCTTTTAAAATTCAACACTTCACAGATGGGGAGACTGAGGTAGACTTATCTAGTGTAGGAATTTAGGGCACTGTTCTTATTACAGGGCCACGCTCAATTGTTACCAAGGACTACCTTCAAACAAGCTAAATACTAGGTGTGAAGATAACTAGATCCTATCTGAAGAACTGTAAGGGAACCCTGTGTTCCCCGAGAGTGTGAGCATCAGCATAATTTCAATACTTATGTCTTTCCTTTATCTGTTAAAAGCGGCCACTACTCATACAACCCCTTGCTAAAATTGAAAGTAGATGCAAATTAAGAACTATAATTTGAACTTTGCCTACCTCCAAACACAGTCGTTCACTGAACGATGTTTTGTTTTTAAATTAAAAAAAAAAATCTATTTCCATCCAGTGTACCTTTAAACATATTAAAATAACTCCAGATTCTGGAACATCATTTTGGAAATAAGTGGAGCTAATTAAGTTTTCTAAGCTCAAAAACTCCATCAATAGGGAAATAATCTCACAAAATCCGAGCTATGGAAAAAGAAAACCGCTGCAATCAAATCCCACGAGGTTCTCTCCGATGCGGCCTTGCAGCCATAGGAAGAGAGAAAAATGAGAGGCGAGCAATGAGCCTTTGCCATCCTCGTTAGTACAGCCGCCATCAGTTCAACGTAATTTTCCTGTCTCCGCTGAGACTGCAGGGTGGAGCCTTCGCCCTGAGCTCCAAAGCTCTGGTTCAGTTCAGACCCGCAATTGCCTGGAGGCCCACCAGCTAGAGCCCTAGCCCAGAGAACAACCCCTCCTGATTGGAAGCAGGGGACAGAGTCGCGTTTTGTCAATCTGGGTAACCTCATTTTCATCCCATTTAACTAGTAGAAGTTAATTGAACTACCTGCTGAGATCCCTGGCACATAGCTAAATAAGGTGAAATGAGGTTACAGTGTTCCCTAACCCACTTTGGGCCCCATTTACCGTGTGGGCTGGTTTATAAAGAAGAGCCTCTCTGCAAACAGCAGATAACATCCGGCTGCTTGGGAGTCCTTATCCGGGACATCCCCGGTCCTGCGCCTGTGCTCCTGATGCCATCTCTTCCTGAAGACTCAGCCCTCTCTCCTTTCTTCCACTTCATTCTCACACACATTTACCTCCCAGGTGGTTTCTTTTTTTTTTTTTTTTTTTTCAAGCCCATTACCAACATGTCCTTAGGACATTCCCGCCCATGTGAATGTTCTGTTGATAGTTCCAGACATCCTGTGTTCACAACTGCCATCCTCGGCTCTTGTAAATAGCTAATCTCCATTTCGGGCAGAGCAGACAGACTACCTGTACAAAGTCAAATATGACAGCCCCGCCCACTAGTTATTTCAATTCTTTTACCGTGCTAGCTCTGCTAGGGCTGTGCTGACTAATGACTTGGCTGTTAATAGGAAAGGATTCTGGTGAATTCTGATTAAAAAAAAAAAAATAGACCACGGGGCTGGAGGATTGAGCTAAGTTTTAGAGCGATTGCCCAGCAATCTCTTTAGAGGTTTTAAATGTCACCATATATTTCTTCCTGAAAATTTGCTAATTAAAGATTTATCACAATGACAAAGTGTGTCCTTTAAAATGTATATATTTTATTTATTAAGTAAGCATATTTTTCTTATAGCATCTATAATCACTGTTGGACCTCTTATCTTAAACCTAGAATCCGGACCATTGCAAGGAAAGGCCGGGAACCACATAGACCTCACTTTACTTGCAAAATTCTGACAATGAAACCAAAATACCAAATTATAACAGCTCTATAAGCCTGTGAACTCAACTTCGGCTTGGGAGAATTAGCTAAGCATGTTCCCCTTATTTTTAATTCATGCCTTCATTACTATTACTGACTATAAGCTATACAAGTGTGATTTAAGATTTAAAAACTATTAAAATACAGACAAATTTGGAGCTCAGGGGTAGCAAGCTTCCCCAACATGGGCAGAGCCCTGGCTTTAATCCCTAGCACTGCGATTGAGTAAATAAATAAATAAATAAATAAATAAATAAATGCAAATAACCGTCAGTATGTTATGATATGATATATCTCTACTTCATGTTTGTGAGCACAATAGGCATTAGATGACAGACATCTGTTTCCAGATGTGATATAAATAATTCTCTCCTATAGATTATTATTTATGCCCTATTCCTTTATCATATATCTCCTCATATTTATATTTGATATATATATGTTACATTTATACATTATACTTTCATTTTATAGAAAACATTTTACAGCTAAGCACATAGAAATGTATAAATATGTCACTCTAGTTTTATTTAAAATGCTTAGCCAGGAACAATCAAGACCCTGTCAAGAAAAGAAAGTGGATAAGAGAAGAAGAGAGGACAAGACACAGAGAAGGAAGGCAGTGGAGGGAGGAGGGCATGAAGGATGGAAGGAAGGGAAGAAAAAGAAAGTCAAGGCTAAGCAAGAAGTCCATGCTAAAACTACTTCTCCATTAGGGCTATTCATAGCAATATATGAGCCTTCAGCATGTACAGGGATACTGTTTCCCAAGTGTGATTATAACACAGACTCAGCATCACGTAAGCAAAGCAATGAGCCAGGCACGAGACATCTCACCCATGTTTCCTTGTGACGACAGTCAAAGCCCGATTACATTCTAGAAATGAGCTGTTGAGAAGGTGATTTTTCACGTTGGATTTCGAGCTTCAGCAAGGTATTTTCAAACATGTTTTTTGTCTCTCACAAAATCTTGAATAGGCACAGGGAGGCAGACAACACACGTTTAACAATAAGACAGGCTCATTTCAAAGTCTCCTGGACTTGGGCTCGCTCTGTTTCTAGGTATCTGTGGTTTTGAAAAGACTAAATCAAACCCTCAAATGAAAGCAATTGTGGTAGACTTAATCAGGACATATTTGTGGCTATACTTGATCGTTTAGAAAGGGTACACACATTTTTAAAGTTACCGGCTTCCACATTTTAAGTTGTATGTCTCCCATGTAAGGAGAGCGGCTTTCCTCTCCAGCTGGGTACCGGCTGAGGGCTCCTGGCTTAGCCTTGCAGACTGTGAGGGAGTCAAAGCTTCAGTCACTCTGTTGCAAAACTGATTTCAAGAGTGAAATTCCAAGAGCAATTGATCAACTCTGTACAAGGTGTGAGTGTGTGTGTGTGTGTGTCCTTAAGTTGTAAAATCTAACTCCTCAAAGAGTTGATTCTTAAATCTTAGGCCCTTCGTGTAGTAGAAAGAGCTGGCAGGACTGTGGAAGGAAACAGACTGTCCATGGCAGAAATCCATTTCATTTGGGCTCTAGGTTTCTGAATAAACTCCAACCCAGACCCACGTAGACATCTCAATTCTTAAATCCACAGGTGTCTGAGCGGCCCTATGCTCGGGTCAGAAAGCTGACATGTTCCACCATTACGTTACAAGGATTCATACTGTGAGCAGCAGCATCTGAGAGAGCTCTCTTTACCACTGAGTAAAACCAGTGGCAGAGAGAGTCAGTGCTGGTGCTTCGTACTATGCTGTTTATTGTGTATATGCCTCAGATAAAGAGGATTCGCTTGCATGGCGTACAGATAGTAGTCTGGGTTTTGCTTTTTTAGAAAGGTTCGCTTACTGAGTTGCTTAGGTCGGCAGGCCTGGGACTTGTAGGCCAAGTGATCCACTACCTCAGCCTCCACAGAAGTGTGGACTGAGGTCATGCATCACCTCATTGAGCACAGCCTTTTAAAATAATAATAAATAATAAATAATAATAATAATGATGATGATAATAATAATAAATAGCTGCCTTGTAAGAGAAAATGTATTGTTACAATTTATAATGCCTTTCCCATCATTTTATAGAGTATAGTGTAAAACAGTTCCTAAATTCCTAAGTATATTTTGTTTCTTGGTTAAACTAGAGTTTACATATGTCAGGGACCTTTCCCCTAAGCAACATCTTAATCAGTGTGGGTATATGTAATTTTCTAGTCATAAACTAGAAAAGAGGGAGGGTTTTTGGTCATCTTTTGTTCTGTTTTTATAATTCAGCTCTTGGACTGAAGAGAAGGCTCAGCAGTTAAGAGCACACACAATTTTTTCAGCGCCCGTGCCTGTAAAGCACTACTTTCCATAAGAGTGGTTCCAGGTTACACCGTGGGCACCCACTCATGTATACACACTCAACCACCCTGGAAGAGGGGATAAGCGTAATAAAGATAAATGTTAGCCATTTAAAAAATAACAGTAAGTTGAGTCAGAAACATGATTTAAAAGCAAACAGGATAAAAACTAGAGGTCTCAGCCGGGCCTGGTGGCGCACGCCTTTAATCCTAGCACTCCGGAGGCAGAGGCAGGTGGATTTCTGAGTTTGAGGCCAGCCTGGTCTACAGAGTGAGTTCCAGGACAGCCAGGGCTATACAGAGAAACCCTGTCTCAAAAAAACAAAAACAAACAAACAAAAAAAAAAAAAAACCTAGAGGTCTTACAGATAATAAATATATAGTCTACTCGAAATCACATTCAAGAACTAAGAAAGAAAAAGCCTTGTGTTCAAGGGGCTAAAACAAGGTTATCCATCTGTGTGGTGTCCAGCAATTAGAAAGTAGTGAAAGAAATCAGACTGATAAAGGAATTTTAAAGATCAGAGTACAGAGAGGGAAAATGCAAAGGCCCTTGGGAGGCAACACTCTACACAGATCTAATTACCTGAAGGGACTGGAGGGTCCACATTGCTCTGGTCTTGGAAATTTGAGGGATCATAAAAGCATATTTATGGGGGGCTGGAGAGATGGCTCAGCAGTTAAGAGCACTGGCTCCTCTTCCAGAGGTCCTGAGCTTCAACTCCCAGCAACCACATGGTGGCTCACAATCATCTGTAATGAGGTCTGGTGCCCTCTTCTGGTGTGCCTGAAGAAAGCAATGGTGATGTACTCAGATACATAAAATAAACAAGTGAGTCTTAAAAAAAAAAAAAAAAAAAAAAACATGTTTATGATATAAGAGTTCTGTCACTAAAATTGTGTGCTTAGAAGCACATCTGATATGGAGTAAAGCCAGGAACTTCAGATTCATTTACATGCTATCGGAGAGTCCACTCAACCATCTGACCTTGAGACTCAGCATCATAAACTACAGAGTTTATGCTAAGAATCCATGAGTTACAAAAACGAAATTGCAAAAAGATAGAACCTTGTGATATTTTAGGTAAACTTAACACCTTGATTCAAGCCGTGTTTGTAGCTGTTTTTGTCTTACATGGTATCTGGGAGCCTTGACTTATGTTCTGGCTTATTTTTTCTAAGAACAATGCACCTCCATCCCTGAAGGATAGAGTCCATCCCTTGGCAGACAGTGCTGTTTTCTGTATGGTACACTCAGATGCTACAGTCTTCCCGCCCTCCGCCTTAAGGTCACTAAAGAATCCTAGCCCTACCTACAGGTAAATAAAAAGCATTTTGCAATAATGTTTTTGCTCCAAAGAGAAGAAATGCACAGGTATAAAAATTGATTAGAAGTCCAGCCTGACTCCCCTATCTGTGAACCATGTATAAATGATGAATCAAGTGAAGGACTGAAGATCAAAGTCCATCAGTATGGAGAACCAAGACGGAGAAATAACCCCCACAGGAGGTGGACCCGCTGGGTTAACCCCATGGCCTCACATACAGCAGTCTCCTCAGCCCCAGGCTTTTGGTTTTGCGGCTTTGAGTGTGCATGTATATTTTGTTTGGTGAGTGTGTGTGTGTGTGTGTGTGTGTGTGTGTGTGTGTGTGCATATCTATATGAGTAGACATAAAATACGTGCAGGTACCTGTATGCACAGGCAGGTGGAAGACAACGGTTGAGATGTGTCTTCCTCTGTCACTTACCACAGATATATTAGGGCAGGGTCTCTTGATTGACCCTAGAACCCATTGATTTGGCTTGTCTAGTATCCAGGTTGTTCTGGGTATCACTTCGATCCTGTCCTGAGCCTTGGGATTGTTGAAAGGCCACCCTGTCTACCGTGCATGGATCACGGGGATCTGAACTCACTTATGTAGTCTGTGTACCACTGAGCCATCCTCCCAGCCCCTTTCCTCATGCTTTCTGTGTGTATTTGGCTTCAGCAGACTTTTTTAATACTACTGTCCGTGTGCAAGCCATTACTGTTTTGTACAGTCATGTCTAAGTCTTCCATTCAACATCTTTAACAGCAGGACACTATGCAAGAAGAGTTTATTTCTCGGTTGTGGTTTTATTTTATTTGTTTCTTAGAGGAGAAATTTCTTCAGTCAGTAACCCAGGTTGGGCTCAGAGCTCTGGTCTCCTACTTTAGCTTTCCAATCACTGGGACAAAAGTGTGCACAACTGTGTCTTTCTGTACATTAGTATCTATAACGTGTTTACCAGCGCACATGAATAATCGGGCCAGACAAAGTGGCATGGTCAAAGTGAGTCTGCACGGCCCCTGACCCTCGCTGTGCTTTATTGACGCCCTCTAGTCACAGGCTTATATTCTCAGCTGACTACTAACGCCTCAGAATGAGGAGACAAGCTGTTTCTGTGATTCGATTCCAATTCCTGCCCACCGGTTAAAAAGAGCGAGTATTTTGGGGTGGTCTATAAATTGTCTCTAAAGTCAACCCAACAGAGAATTGCCCGTTATTGGCATCTTTGCCCTAAGTATTAACTAATTTGGAGAAAAATATTGTACCCATGCTGAGCTTCAAAAGGCTAACTGCAGAGATTTATGGGATCATGCACAGAATGGCCTACATTTAGAAAAAGCTCACGCATTATGGACAGTGCGATTAGGTAACTGGAATTCATTGAAGTGGGTACCGAAATGTACATTACCTTTTCTCCCAGAATTACATATATGGTTTCTGAAATAATTTCTTGTATCCAAATTCATAGAATCTGCCACCAGGTCCCTTCTTGATCACTTGTTGGCCCCTGGAGATTTCATACATATGACTTTAAGATCTATTTCATGTTAGGAAAAATTTCTAAACGCTTGAGTTATTTTGTAGCTTTTGTTTTCTAAGGCAGCTTCTTGTTAAGCATCCTTAGATGCCCTGAAACTTCCTATGTGGCCCAAATTAACCTGAAATTTGTAGTAATCCTCTGCCTCAGCTCCCCCATTGCGCTGTGATTACAAGCATGCACCACTAGGCCCAGCTTCAAGTAGTTGAGTTCTTTCACCTCTAATTCGTCCGTAGGGTATGCCTGTCCTAAGGTGTTACAAAGGTAGCAAGAAATGATAAGGCCACAGCATTGAAATAATGAGTAGATGGAATGATATAAGAAATTAAAACAAAATAATACTAAAGAGCAAAGCACACTTGAGGTTAAAACCTTACAAAGCTCCTAAGAGTGGATTAGAGAACAGCAGACACTCCTGAGATGTCGGGACGTATATTTGGTGACACTTTTCGCGCATACAAGAGTTTCCATCTTGAATGTGACATGAGGATTATCTGAATGCTTGTTGAGGTGGGAAATGGAGGGACTATCAGAGAATGCAGAAACCAGTACACGCATGCCTCTTGACCCAAAGCAGATTTTCCTCACAAACACTAAGAAACTGAGAGTCTCCTAGGCATACATAGTAATATGTTTAATTCAGTAATCCAGTTTAGTAAGGGGGCCTATTACATCCTGCCCTCAGGGATTTCTGCTCTAATCACAGAAATCAAAGCATGCAGATAGGTACCAAAGGGTGGTCTACTCCCCTTCTGACTAACCGGACTTGTAAGGGGCTTCTAAGCAATGTAAAGAGCCAGCAGTTCTTGTATCCTCTCTCTCTCTCTCTCTCTCTCTCTCTCTCTCTCTCTCTCTCTCCTCGCCCCCCCCCCCCCTTTTTGGGAGTCAGGAGTCAGATACTAAAAACTAGGACACAGAAATTTGTAAATGTAAGAAAAATTATAAAGAGACTATACATTCCCAGAGAAAGGTTCAGAAAATACCTGGAAATGTGTTAAATTTAAACTTCTGGCTGATTTTTGCCAGAGAGACGACCAACAACAGTAAGAGAAGTCAAATAAATGCTACAAGCAAAATCATTAGCAAGCAGCAACAAACTCCAGAAAAAGAGGGAAATGTGATTTTTCAGAAGGAATATATTGGTTGATGCGGGCCGCATGGGCCAAGATGTTTACTGCCTTGCCCGAGCATGCGCAGTGAGGCTGCATGCGTGGTCTGCCTGCCAGGCTGTACTTTCCTAGTGATCCAGACCTGTCAGCCTATCAAGAACTGACCTGAGCTCGTGCCTGGAGCGTGTGTGAATTCTGATTGGATGAGGTGAGGTGGAGCTAGATGAGGTCAGTCAGGTGCCAGTAGAGGAGGGTTGTTGTTGTTGCCATTGACAAAGTGGAGAGGTTGTTGTAAGAAAAGCTGCAAGAAGGACAGAGTAAATGATGAAGCTGTTGTGTGAACCTGCCTTGGTGTCCCTGTCGTTCCTGTCGCCACGGAGCAGAGACAGCGACAGGTTCCTCTCAAAGACTACTTTTGAAGAAAAAGCACACACACACACACACACACACACACACACACAGAAGAAAGAACTCTGGTCCATCTCAAAAGTGAAAAGCAAACGCACTTTTGCAAAGACCTAACAGCAAATTAGTAGCTGAACGTGGAAACTGCTGCTTAAGATGAACAACAACTCGTGTATGAAGAAGATAGAACCGTCAACTAAGAGGAAGAAACCCTAAAGAGGACTAAAAAAGGATGAGGGACATGGAGGAGAAAGGTAGCTAGGGATGGGAAGGGAAGATGGAGATGGAGAGAAAGAAAAATGGAGACAGGAATGAGACATTGGGAGAAGAGAGGAGACAGAGGTGGGGGAAGGGAAGGAGGAGCAGAAGTTAAAAAGAGCAATGGCCAAAATGTTCAATAAAAAAAAATCACTAGAGAGTTTCAAAGGTGGATTTGTTCAGTATAAGAAAAGAATTAATAATCTTGAAGAGAAGAAAATAGAAATTATTGAAGAGCAATGTCTCTAATGGGACGGTGGTGGTGCACACCTTTAATCCTAGCACTAGGTAGGCAGAGGCAGGCAAATCTCTGTGATTTGAACCCAGTCTGATCCACAGAACTAGTTTTAGCACAGCCAGGGCTAAACAGAGAAATACTACCTCAAAAACAAACAAGCAAAAAGGGTTTTGTAAGGTGAGGGAATCAGCAGAACCAGGACATGTGTAGGATGCCCTTGAGTGGAGCAATGTAAACAACACAGTGGGAATCCAAAAACAGAAATGACAAAGAAATACTATCAAAGAATGTATGAAGAGAGGAAAGTGTAAAACTGCTCAATTTTGATGACACGTGACTACAGACACCAAAAATCTCAACTGAGAAGAACTCTAGAGTCCTATCAAGACATGCCTTAATCAGCTTTCAGTAGACAAAGAGGGAACCTTGAAAGACAAAGAGGTTAAACACAAGCCCCAGAATTCACAAAATAATTATGTGAACAAATATCAGTGGCCACTAGACTCAAAATTCTAAAAGAAAACACCATTGACCGAATTAATGGGTACTGAGCCAAACGTTTCCTCAAGAGGGCAAGAGCCATGATGAGTTCCACAGACTATACAAAAGCTTACGTTCACTGCCATTGAAACAGCAAGAAATGTCCCAGCCCTGCAAATGAAATGAATCCATGGTATTAAGTAACTTGGGCTATCTGAAGTCTAAAAATGTCCAAGGACAAATTTAACCAATAAAAAAGAAAAGAGCATCTGGAAAAAAAAAAAGTCAAGATGCCCATAAAGGCAGACACAAGGAACTTTGGAAAAGCCAAATGCTGCAGGGACAGCTTGTATTCTATATTTATTTTCTACAGTATTTGAGACTCTTCATACATTTATAAACACACACACAATGTATTAAAAGGAAAGCAAACTACCTGTGCAAAAGGATCAATTGACCCTGATAGCACCCAAATGTTGTCAAACAGTCATAGGCATGAGGAATGGTCACTCCTTCACCAATCATCAAGAAACTACAAATTAAATGTAAAATTGGAAGCTATTAATACTTGTACAATGGTTGTTAAAAAAATTATGACACGTTCAAGGATTTATGAGAAGACAGAGAAATGGATTACATCTGTAATCTAGCATATGTGTACGTGTGTGTATAGAAGTGATTATGTAGAGGTTAAAGGTCAACCCTGTGGAATCTGTTCCAAGCTTCTATCTTTACGTGGGTTCCAGAGGCTAATGTGAAGTCACCAGGCTTGTACCAAAAGCACCTTTACCTGCTGAGCCATCTCACTGGCCCAGCACAGTCATTTTAAAAGACAAGAAGGTGATTCGGGGGAAGTAGAATGTGCCTCCATTTTAATCCTGTCTACCATGAATTGAAGTGTAAGGTAAGGACATATGTGCCAGAATGCTCTCTGCTGCCTACTCCTGAAGACAGCAAAAATTTCCCGGCCCTGAACAATGAATCAGATAAGTATTGCAAAGATAGATGTTCGATATTCTTGGTTAACCGGGAATAAGTAAATGAAACAGTATGTGTTTGTGAACATGGAGATAAGGAGAGCTATCTTTTTAGACTAAGAAAGATTTGTTAAGATTATTCTAAAAATATAGACAGAAGGTGATTCGACATCTTAAAAGGGAAGAGAAAGAAAGTAAATCATGTTAGAACCTAAGGTAGCAGAGACCTGATGGATCTGAGGAAGGATGGAGAGAGGGACAGAGGGGAGGAAGGAAGGGAGGGAAAGGAAGAAAGACAATGTAATCTAGGTTTGGAAGGTAAAAGGCTCACCATGTCAGGGACTTTATTTCTCAATCCTCCTTCTCACTCCTCCATTGAAACAGAACCCTAAATTTATTCTATCCTCACAAAGTCATAAGTTTTGCCACCATCTGCTTCAGTCAAGGTTGTTCAAAATGATATAGATACGGAAACTGATAGTACCATGTGATCTGCGCTGATGTTACAGACCGATCCTTATCTCTGGTGTTTCACATGGAAGGAAAGAAATGTCTCCTTTGTTTGAAAACATGTATGCATTTGTCACCAATGTTTTTGTTGCTGTTGCCTTCTTGAAGGAAATGATAGCTGCTAAGTATCCAAGAGTAGGGTTTGTTAGGAACCAGGTCCTACCCCACCTCACCTTCACCTGTGCTCCCATCTGAGACACATCATCATCAGCTTCCAAAGGTAACGCGCATGCGATTAAAAGGTTCCTACTGTTACCTCCTCTTCTGTCTGTCTGTCTGTCTGTCTGTCTCTTTCTCTTTCTCTTTGCCCCCCTTCCCAAGTCTGTCTCTTCTCTGTCTCTGTCTCCTGCTCATGTGCTCTCTCTCTGTATCCTCCTCTTTATCTCTGTCTTTCTCTGACTCTCTGACACCTTTATCTCTCTCTCTCTCTCTCTCTCTCTCTCTCTCTCTCTCTCTCTCTCTCTCTCTCTCTGCCATCCCTCCTCCTCCCACTTAGAGGAAGCCTTTCTCCCCCTTCCTCCAACCTCATGTGTGAGATCTGCTGCACACTGTGATTTCTGCAACATTCCTTGACCCCTGATATGCTAATTTCTCTACATAAAAACCCTAACAGTGTTCTCTTCATTTATATTTTCACAATCCAATATTTTCATTATCTTTGAAGACATCCATTACTTTGTGTATACAGTTTGAATTACAAAAAGAAAAAATCTAGAAGAGAAAGGGAAGAAAGGGGTTAACACAAATGAGCTTCGTAT
This sequence comes from Mus musculus, assembly GCF_000001635.26. Taxonomy (NCBI): domain Eukaryota; kingdom Metazoa; phylum Chordata; class Mammalia; order Rodentia; family Muridae; genus Mus; species Mus musculus. The sequence goes on along the minus strand of NC_000069.6, from coordinate 149,263,829 downwards.
GTAAATATCTTTGCAAAATGACCAAAGAAGTGAGGCACACATTGCATTCTACCCACTTTTTAAATAGCACTTTGTAAGTAGTTTTGTGTATATTTTATTCCTGATCTTCAGTTGCATGCAGAAGTCTTCAATCTGCTAATGACAGAGTATTGAGTGACGTAAAACAGGAATGGAAAATGCAATAAAACAAAATACTTAGGCTATTCCTTAAAAAAGAAAGTAAATTCAAAATGAGAGGTATTATACTTGGGCCTAGGCTTACTAGAGTCTAAACGTGTTTCTGGTTGAAAGTGATCACTATGTGGGATTTAAACTTAAGAATCCTTCCTTTCTAATCCGGGGAAAACTGATTTTGAATGAATACAATCATCCTTAAACTTGGATAAGGAACTCACTATTTTGGGTTGGGAAATTAGTTTTAGAAGCACATGTGGCACTCGATATCGTGGACCAGAGACTGTCCCGAGTTCCCGATACAGAGGGCTCTGCTGACGTCAGTCCTAAGTTAGCTTGCATAGATGAATTCCTGATACAGAGGGCTCTGCTGCCGTCAGTCCTAAGTTAGCTTGCATAGATAGATGTACATGAGTTTAAGTTTGGTTCTCTTTCCCAGGCCAGAGTCAGAACAGGAAAGGCATTTACTCTGAGTGGAAAAGTCTAACACAAGTGAAGCCTGCTGATGTCAAACCTACACTGTGTGCTGGTTGGTCCAGTACTAAAGCCATGCATGCTACATACACATTAAACAATGCCTGCAAAATGTATTGAAACTTTATCAAAAAATAGTGTGATCTACAAGAACACAGTCTCATTAATAGGTTATTCAGCTAGAAAAAAAATAATTAAGAGACAGGATCATCTAGCCTCTAGGAAATTTGGAAGAAATTTTCAGAAACAATTAAACACACCAACAGTCCACAGTGACATATCTCCCCAGGAGTAGAGATATAATCAGTCACCATGTCCCACCCAGTCACCAGTGTGTCCCAGCAGGGAAAGAGACTCCCACGGAAATGGTGTTTACTTGCAAGCAGAGGTTGTGGGTAGCAGTAAATATTTCCTTCCGTGCATCCCTGGCTACCTGCCTATCTTTAATTCCAAGCCCTTGAAATTTTAGCTCATGAAATATTAAGGCCTGTTTGTGCTTACCTATTTTTAGGGCTGCTTCTCCAAAGGATTCTGATTGTGTAATACATTAAAGAAAAAAAAAAAAAAAGACAGAGTGGCTATGTGTTTCTTCTCTTTGTTGGGATATGTGGAAGGAAGGGAGTGAGGGTTGTTTTGGGGTGTGAATTTGTCTCTGGTCAGCTGAGACATGTCAGTGAAGTCATTTCTATTTAAGTCTTGGCTTGGTCATTATCAACAAGAAATCAGAACACAAATCACTACTAGCTGCCAGAGAAAATGTCCAGAGAAAGAATCTCATGGAGAAGGGAGGGGAAAGGAGGGGGTCGTACACAGTCAGGGGCTGGGTGATGGCTCAGCCAAGTCAAGTGCTTGCCATGAAAACCCAAGGGCCTGGGTTCTATCCCCGGAATTCACATTGAAAAACCAAGGTTGGTATCAAGAACTCACAATCCTAACGGGAGAGGTAGAGACAGGCAGATAGCTGTGGTTAGTGGCCAGTCAGTATAGCCTACTTATTAAGTAACAGGGTAAGGTTGGAAGCAACCGGAAAATTACTACCAAGGATATCTTATGGTCTTCAGGTCCATATGCGGACATACGCACCTTTACACAGACAAAGAAAATTCTGCTGCCCAGATTCTGTGCTTTACCACTTCCTTCATGAGAAGTCTCTGTTGAAAACATGGAAGCTGTGAAGATAGTCTTAATCTTAGTCTGAGTGTGAGGATGAGAAAAGAGGAAGCAGTTACTGTGAACGGAGAAGGAGAGAGATGCTTCCAGAAGCCATTTGAGCAGTAGCAGTGCCTTTGCCAGATCAGGACCCCAGAGTCAGCCTTCCCAAGCGTGTTTCCTTCATGTTTTGACAGTGTTCGGTAAGCTAATGGCACCTAGTTTTGCCAAGTCTTTTACCTACATGTCAATCTTTTACCTACACATTAAGTTGGTGCTCTCTGGCCAGTAGTGTCAGATTGTTACAGAATTTTCAGTCCCTTCAGACCTGATTCAGCCAATCAGCAGTGCGATCCTTACCCATTTCTATTTTACCCTAATCTGAACAAGATAAAGAGTCTCCCCTCTGGAATCTGATATGTATGTGCCTATCTTTTTTATTTGTCAGTTGGTTATTTTGTTTGCTTTTTGTATTTTCACTTTGGTTAAAGAGACTGGGTACCACTCTGTTGTCCAGACTGCCCCAGAACTCAAAATCTTCCAGTGACATCGTCCTAAGTGCTAGGCTGCCTTGAGTGTGCAGTCACCCTGCCGATGCGCATGACGAGAACCTCATTGGGTATCTTTCAGTCCCTTCTCTGAAGATGGACAGGTTTTTCTTAAGTAGCTTTTCCCAGGACAAGATCACAAAAGCCACCCCATAAAACAACTTTACCATCACCTCTAATCTTTTTTATAGAAATAACACAGTCACAATTTTATTGGTAGAGAAGACTTGAAAGATCGTCTACAGCTGTATTTCATGTCACCAGTGAGAAAATACCTCTGAAAAAAAAATAAACAAATGGCCCAACAGCACAGAATGCTTTGGTTATCAGTATAGAGTGTCATCGAAAAGTCTACAGGACTAGCCACCCCTTTTAGAACACCTACAACTTGCTCAGAGAAAGCAATACTATTTACAAGACCACACACACCTCCTCCACGCACTTTTCCTTCACAATGCGATTTTTTAAAAAATCGTTTATTAATTTTTACCTTATGCACATTGGTGTTTTGCCTACATGTATGTCTGTATGAGCATGTCAGATCTTGGATTGCTGCCATGTGGGTGCTGGGAATTGAACCCTCATCCTCGGGAAGAGCAGCCAGAGCTCTTAACCAGGGGCCATCTCTCCAGCCCCCACCCTGTGATATTTTAATCCATTGGTTACATTTACTTTTGTTTGCAACATCTAAGCTCAGAGCCATTAGTTAAAGAGCGTTCAGCGCTGACACATTCCAAGGAAACGAAGCTGCTTGCCTCTGTTTCCAGCTCTCACTTAATACAATTAATTTGCCCAAGTAAATAGGAGCAGGCAAGTTTACACTGCATCACAGAATCAACCAGTGACATAGATGGACATCTCTGATGAGAGTTTAAATGCCTTTTAATATTGGAGCAAAAATCTCTAACCTGAGGGTCTTACTCACATGAACGCGGAGGCAGCAGATGGATGTTGAAGCAGGAATGGCAGAGAGGCAGTAGATGGATGTTGAAGCATGCGTAGCACAGAGTCTCTTCTCTCTCCTTACTGATTTACCCACAGAGGACGAAGGATTCAGAGAAAATCAGTAATCACGGTGGATGGCATTAGCATATGCTCAATAAGGGTGCCTGCAAGAAAATTCCCAGAGACAGTGAATAAATGAAAGGCCAATGTGAAACACATTTTCATCTGCCTCTTTCCCCTCTGTAGAAGTCACTTATGACATCTGAAAACTAAAGGTTGTAAAGGATACAAGCAAACAGCAGCTGTTCCATGAATTAATATGTGACCATTGCAAGCAAACCAAGCCAGACATATGTATGAGCCTTTACAATAGTGAGAATACTTCTGAACCTAATGCTTTGTGTGTCTAAATTCTATGTTGTCTGACACAAAATCCAAAGACTTACTAAAATGTTGACTATTCCTCTCCCCAGCCCTCCGTAGAGGAGGATTAAGCTAGCTGCTGGGCAGAGTTTCCATTGCTTTATTGTGAGCCCATGTGGTAAAGTGCTGTCCGTTTCTCCTGACTAATTGATGGAAATCATTGACATAGCAGATCCACACTAAAGAAGAACTTTCATGAAGTAATTTAAAATGAAGGTAAATAACGTCTCTGGATTTAACTTCCAGATGCTGAGAAAGCATTTGGGAGCCTATCTTTTTAATTAATGTAGAGTAGCAAAATAATAGGCGCTCGCCTAAAGTCATATGCATCCCACCTGGCAAGAGGTGCCATTGATGTGCTTTCCCCCTGTGTATACTTCCTAAATTTTTAGTCCTTACGAAGCTCCAAGCATCCATTGTTATTGTCAAGCCGAAAATTTCCCTAACCCAAGATGAAAGGACTCACTTTTATCAGAGGAACAATGGCCGATATGCAAGTCCCCTTATCAATAATAAATCTTCTTTATAAATTAACCATGAGACACAATATCAGTGGGTCTTCTTGTTAAATAGAGACTACCTAGGTAAGGCCATTATTGCTCAGACCAGCAGGAAGCAGATGGTTAAATACCACAATAGAAAATGTCACACTCGTTTTAATTTTATTATTGAAACCCAAACTTTGAGTGGCGGTAGACAGATTGCATTCATTTTTCATCCGTAAAACAACCATCTTGAACATTTCAAGGAAAAGAATGTCTTCATACACTGGTGTTGCAACCAATAAACCCTTTATGCATGGCAAGTTGGCAGAAACTATTAATAACATGTCTGTCAAATGCATGGCCTTCTTTTTTTCTGTAGCATAAAAAAGGGGATCATTAATTATTGTTCCTGCCACATTCAAAAGACACTATGATTGTCCTGGGTTTCTTACAGCCCAAATTTACCTAGTGGCCACTCTTCTGTGGGATTTGAAAGCGATGGATCCTTATCCATTGAAACAAAAAGCTGCCGAGCTTACTAGCACATTGCCTGTCTCTGCCTGGGCAACAAACGTGGTATTTTAGGTTGACTCTGAAAGAGGATTATGAATATGGATAGAATGCAAATGCTTCATCTATCTTCATCAGAATACAGGAATTCAAGCTGTTGAGGGGGGGAAGAGACTTTAGAATTCCCATACAAGGAAAGAAATTTTATAGCGCTTATCGCATGTTAGAAGACAGAGATTCAAGGAGAGCGGAGTGACTGTTCACAAGAAAGCAAGCAACAGACTTAGCAACAAGTGCAGAATAATTAGTCTGATGACAAATATAATGAACTTTCCAAGTGGGGAAGCGCGGTTCAGCACAACTGAAAGTGTGGCTCTCACACAGGGATTCACTTGTTCTGTCCCTGGCTCCCCGTAGGGCTGGCTTCTTCTACTGACTACTTTAAACACCCTCCTCCTAAAAGGGTCATTCGCACACAAGTCTCCTAGGATGGAGGAGAAAGGTGCTAGGACACGTTTTTTCCTAACAAAGGGGTTGGAACCACTCCTGTAGGTTCCTTCTACATTTTCAAGGAGGTTTTAGCTATAACTGAGTGGAGAAAATATCTAGTCTTACTATTTCAATTCGTCTGCAAGTCAACAAGGTATAGGTAGAGAGGGTTCATCTCTGCTGGGCTCGCTATTTCCTTTTCCTTGTAATGAATGCGCTTTCGTTTCCTTCTGTTGCTGGAGGACTGAAGTACACAAGGTTTCTTTGTTGTTTAAAGAAATCATCCAGTTTCATAAGACTGTGATGCTGTGGCTTTTGTTCATTGGGTTGCTTGATTTGAGGTTATGAGACAACATCTTGCTATGTAGCATTGGCTAGCCCCTTCTCACTGTGCATACTAGCCTAGCCTTGGACACGCAGCAATCCTCCTGCCTTTGTCTCTGACTAATGTTGAGAATTTAAATATCTATGTATAATGATTTGGTGTTTGAGTATTTGATCTGTGCTGAGTGGGAATTCGAGGTCTTGCAGAGCATAAAAGACTCTCATATCTCTAGGTCAAAGACGGTAGCCATAGTTTCACTTTTAAACTGATGCACCCATATTGTTGTATGCCTGCAATCATGTGTTAGTTCACCTGTTAGGACCTTCTTGGCTTTAAGCAACTGGTTGCCTCTTTGTGTACCTCCGTGTCCTCATCCACAAAAGAGGATGCATACAGGGAATGGTTTGGTTTGTAGACTTAAATGATCGGAAGGATATTGAGTAACCAGAACTCTCTTCGGACATTGGAAGCACTATCCAAAGTACGATATAGGTGTTAGCCATTATAATTAATTTGTCTATTATCATGGGATGTAAAATCAAAACCGGAAAAGGTATAAAGTGAGTTGAATAAGATGACGCTGAAGGGCACTTGTGTACCCACTCTTCTCGGCTGCTAGATCAGGCATGGAAATATTTTTACCGACAGTTGTACCCACTGAGAGCAGAGATGCTTCTTGTGAATGGGCCGGTGTGAGCACGGGCTCCACTACAGGGTTAAGATTTAAAAAAAAAAAAGCAGTCACCCTGGGAACATGTAAATAAGTGGCATTTACCACAAAAATCCAGCGAGCACGGCAAGCACATTCTAAGAAAGCGAGAAGGCCAGATTCCGGGGTGAAGGGAGATCGTGCTCTTTTTCACTGCGTCTCTCACATGTGTGGACACATATTACTCATACGGAATTATGAATATGATCTCCCTATAATCTTTTTTAAAAACCTCTATTGAAAGGGACTTTTTATTACCACTGGCTAAGAATGTCCTATCGTAGGAATCTGGCAACCATTCAGATCCGTTTAATCTTTCACCAGGGTTTAATCAGATGAGGTTTATATCTCTTCTGTGCATTGTCAAGTGCCCACCACGACTTGTCTCCCCCACTCCGGACTGACAGATTGAGCGAGTGAGCAGGGAGCCAGAACACTGGAGTCTAATTGCAGTGTCAGCGCTGCTAACTGTATTTATGAGAAGAGAGTTCGCACTATGACATTAATAATTTCATCAGATTACACATGTTTGCTTGACAAACAAGTAAGCTATTCTCTTTAAATTATCTGTGACTGGGGCTCTTTGCAGCTGGAGAGCAGCCATGAATCCCAGTTTAGAAAGAAAAATAAACTCACCGAAATGCTAAGCAACTTACGCTCTCGCATTTGAGGGGAGAAATTAAGCCTTGAAATATTTGCATCGTGCTAGACTTTATAAATCCTGGTTTCCTGTCAATAGGAAAGAAAAATTGCTTAGGAGCTTACAATAAAAAGGAAGGGTCAGGAAGTGCAGTAATTGTGTCTTGCTGCAACTGTAGTTCAAAAATAGCTTCAGGCAGAGACATGAAGTCTTTTAGTTTGCCTTGACTTTCGAAGCCACTAGATGCTCACCTGCAGTGGCTCCTGTGATTTGTGGCAGCTTACCAAAGGCACAGGATAATAAAGACAGTTTGTTACCCTCTAATTTTGGAGGGGCATAACACATGAAGCTTGAACAGCAATCTCTTTCCTGCATATTTCACTCCATAAGGGAAACAATAAGAGAGAACATGACATGTATTAGAGAAGTAAATTACAATGTTATACTCTTTGGTCCAATAAACTATCGTGGGCTGTCATGTGCCTGACTACTGAAGTGTTGTTTTATGCTACAGCTTAATCAGCTGGGTCTAGGCTGTGCTTTCTTATGCGGGTGCCTTAGGCAGCATAAATGCTATGATTCACACCCATGATCACAGAGGCCTAGATGGTGAGGGCCGTACAACCTGCCAGGTATGTTATTGGTCTGGGTGATGGATCTTCTTGCAGTTAATTTAGAAGAGGGAACGGGACTTGAACCCAATTGTTAAAATGATCACAAAACATCCAGCCACCTGTTTGTCTTATTTAATAGGAGCATCTTGCTGTTGTTGGTCCCAACAAAAGCAATGTTTCATCATTTGAGCCTAGAATCTGTGCCCTTGTGAGAACCCCACAGGCAGGAAACTCCGTATTTATGAAGCTCCGTGAGGCTGCATGATATGAGCCCAAATGTAAAAAGTTACAGGGAGATATATGGATCCCATCACCAGCAAGCCCCTGAACAGACGCCCGCCTGCTATAAATACTAACAAAATTGGTGTCAGAAGAAACTATTTGCCCTTCCTTTTTATATAATTCAGAAAGCAGTTTTCTGTTTGTTTTCAGTATTCTGTGGCAGTAGGCATTGTTAATATAAGGAAACAAAGAGAACCCCTGTAATAGATTTTTTATCCTTGCATAATCTCCATTTATGAGTAAGTGGGATTATTGACAAAGCTAATAGATCTGATTAGAAAGATGGAATAAGTTATCCTTGGAAAGGAATAGGATAGGAAAACTTACTTACTGCCAGAATTTTACACAGAATAAAGGGCTGGGGGGATATTCATGGACCTGAAAAGCTAAAGCAGGCTTCCTCGTTAGAGTGGCTAATATGAGAAGAGAATCGAGTGCAGGCAAGGCTATGGAAATAGCAGACTCCTTAAGCTGCACCCACGGGAACTGAATATCGTAGAAGAGAGGGTGATAGCACTCAAGATTGAATACAGGATTGCCCGAAAAAAATCGCAAGGAAGCATAAAGAGAACTTCGCATGCCCTTATTAATGACAACATGTTCTAAACAACCAGAAGGTAGAAGCTACCCAGGATCCATCAGTATCCCACTGGATCTAGAAAAATGTGTTATGTACACACAACAGAATACCATTCGACCTTCAGAAAGAACCAAAATCCTGACACGTGTCGCAACAAAGATGAACACTGAAGACATGAGTCTAAGGGAAATAAACCAGACAAATACTATATGGTTCTGCTTACCTAAAATTGTATGGCCTGAAATAGTTCAATTCATAGGCAGGGACAACAGCAGAGTGCTTTGCAGGACCAGGGAAGAAGAGAGAGTGGAAGTGATATGCTTAAGGTGTGAGAGTCTGGCCAATGAAGCTGGCCTAGAAAGAGATGCTGGTCATGTCCCACAACAGAGCAAATGTACTTGCCTCTGAGCTATATAGTTTAAAGGGACCAAAGTGGTCAATTTCACGTTACCGAGTTTTATAACAATAAAACAGATAAAGTGAGTATATTGAAGAAAAAGAGGGATTCACCCTAAAGAAGACATTTAAGACCCAAAACTAATCCCTTAACTCTCTGAAAAGAAGCGTAGCACAAAAAGAGGTAAACCTTGGGGACTGAGGATGTGGCTCAGCTGGTAAAGAGCTTCTTGTCTCAGCATGAGGACCCAGGCTTGCAATCCAGTGGTCCATATAGAAAGCCAAACTTGTATCTTGCATCTATAACCTCAGCACAGGGAAGGCGGAGACAGAAGGATCTTTGAGGCTGTCTGGCTAGTCAGTCTCGCTGAACAGCTGAGGTCCAGGTTCAGTGAGAAACCTAACTCGAAGCATTAAGAAGACTATTAAGGAAGACATCTGGCACCGGTGGCTTCCATGTGCATGCACATGTATGGGCATTAACCTATGCATGTGCACATGTGCGTGAGTGCGCGCGCTCACACACACACACACAGAATCATTTCTCAAAGATGTGAGTTTCCAATTAAATAATATTAGGTTCCAGCCCAGTGCTGTAGGGCATGCCTTTGTTTCCAGCACTTGGAATGCAGAGGCAGGTGGATCTCTGTGAGTTTAAGACCAGTGTAGTGTACATAGCAAATTCCAGGACTGCCAGGGCTACACTGTAAGATCCTGTCCTGAAAAAAAATTTTAAAAAATTATTATGTATATATAAATATATGTATAATATATATTATATATAGAGAGAAATATATGTATATTATACTCCCTCTCCCTCTCTCTCTCCCTCTCTCTCTCCCTCTCTCTTTCTCCCTCCCTCTCTTTCTCTCTCTCTCTCTCTCTCTCTCTCACACACACACATACACACAGACACAGACACACATACACACATTGTGTTTCTTCACCCTGGATCCACAGTCATTCCTGGTCCCAAAAACAATGGCAAATCAGCATTAACAGTGAACCATCAGAAGCAAAGATTACTGCTGCTGCGACATTCAGCCATTAAAGACACAATGCCATTACTATAGAAAGGCAAGTATAAAAGTCCTTAGTGTCACAAAACTTATTCTGCTCACTTTGATACACAACAGCATTTTTACCCTTAAAAAAGAGCAGATCTTTTTGAGATAAGGTTCTAAATATGGGTGTGTGGCATGTACCTGTAATCCCAGAGTTGAGAAGGCAATACAGTAAGATCTCTGGGGGCTTGCTCAACAGATAGTCTAGCCAACCAGTGAGTTCCAGATCCAATGAGAGACCCTGTCTCAAAATGAAGGTAAAGAAAGATTGAAGACTGATTACTTCTGTCTTGCACATACATGTGAACATATATGTGTGCACAAAGGTGATCCTGCTAACACAGATACGTAAAAATTCATTTAAAGAGCACCATATCATGTGTACATAGGGAGATGGGTGTGCCAAATGACACTATTCTGTGTCTCTTGAGTCCCTTCCTTCTGCCATCAAATTTCTCACCCTATTCTGAGGGAGTTGGACTGGTGGGTACAAAGAATCGTGGGTAATAATCAGAACACACAGAGCTTCCAAAACAGTGGCCTTTGTTCCAACGACCATCTGGAGTAAAGATACTTCAGAGTAAAATGCAAGGACTATTAGAACCTGGAAAAAGTAGGATGGGAGTGAACGGTTCTATCCAGCCCAGCCAAGCCTGCCTCATAAAGCATTATGCACTTAAAGGAAGAGATGGCTCTGCTTCAGTAGAAGGCTCAGACTTCTGCGATATCCGTAAATGCCATTAACATTCCATTTCCCCAAATGTATTCCAAAAGAATGCTTGCTCCAAGTATGTGGGGAAAGCTTCCCAGACCCTGCGGTTTTTGTCCTGTGTCTGTCAAATATTGTACTACCAAAGGCCCCGTTAAGTCCTGTAATCACAAAGATAGTTGAGTTTTATTTAGTATGGTCTAGTCCAAAATGTTTCCATAGCATTCCCATTGTAGGACGCAGTGTAAGGAACAGAGAGCTGGTTTAAAGGCTGGGGATGCTAGCCTAAGATATGGTCCAATTCTGGAATATCTGAACTTACTGGTACATGCAGGGTTCCTGGAGTCAAGCCCTCAAAGATACCCAAAGCAAACTGTATATTATATCTGCAGTGTGACAGGGACAATAGGGAGAAGTGTGAACCCTACAACAACCCATTCTGGAGGCTGGCGCACTAGGGTCACTTGAATGCGTTAGTTTGAAGCCTGCCTAGGCAACATAGCAAATGTGATAAAGAATCCTGAGATGCTTTGAGCCAAGGTGAAATGTGCAGATGCAGTCAGTTGCTGGGAACCCACCCTGAGCTTCCACGAAGACATGAGCCACACCCTGCACTGGTCTCCTTGTCTTCCCTCCCTCTTAGCCAGACATACTATGGACGGACGTGAAGAAGTTCAACCCCACGACACTACCATTAAGCAGTGCTAACAAGGGATTGATTTCACAAGTGCAGAGGGGTAAATTGCCCATCCTCCAGAAGCAAATGAACTCATTGGGGCCCCTAGGGCATTGTTCATTTACTAATTCATTTACAAATTGTTTGCTTCTTGGCCTCTAATTAGTGGTATTCTCCTTGGTGGCCATGTGTGTGGGAACAGTGCGCATCTCAAGTCTTTTTCTCATTACTCGGTGGCCATTTATCTCCCTCCTCGGGAGGGAGGCAGCACGTGGGAGCCATGGCTATACATCATGTGTCAGGACCAGAAAGGCATCCATCAGGCTTCCAAGCAAAGCTGAATAGAACAATGACAGGGGACTGACAGGTTTGCTTTCTAATTCAATTCTTGATGCCCTAAGAATAGGTTCCGATCTCTATTGTCATTGAGATATCAGAGATAAAGTCATTCAGAAAAGATGGGAAACTGATACTACCTATACCCATACATGCGCATCCCAAGCATCCCAGTTACTAGTCTCCTGGGAGAATGGTTCCCACTCTCGGTGCCAGTTGTAATGTGTGTTGGGTTCAGGGTGAATTAAAACACAGGGTCTCTTATTCAGAGAACAGTGAGAAGTTAGGCATCCCTGAATAGAAGGCTTTCCTGGGCTCTTTTCCTTCACCGCCTCTCTCCTGACATCGCATGGTTTCTATCGGCAGACAGTGTCCTAAGAAAAAAACTGTAAATCATTACCAAATTTCTACTGCTTAAGTTTACTTCGCACAATGTCAAATTTAAATGCAAATAGGTGTGTTTAAGTTGAGTGGACTTGCTAGGACTTCGGGACTAGTGTTCTGTTGATTGTCTGGGCATTTAATTCTCCCCCAAACAATAAAAGGAACCCACAAAACAAGCCCAGCTGCTTTTATTTCTTTTCACACATGTTGTCATTGCCACCCAGAGGAGTAAGGAGGCCTGGAGGAAACAGAGCTTCCTTGTCTCACAACTGAGTTTTCCTCTGCATCTCCATCCTAGTTCTGCCCTCAGTCACAGTTGCAGCATACTTCCCTCACGTCATAGGCTCGCACGAGTGAAGAACACCAAGCAGTCTTGTGCATTCCCAGGGCATCCCAGACGACTTAACTGAGTAAGGAGACGAGGATTAGTACACACTTCATCCAACGTCACTGGAAAACGCAAACTGGGACAGAACGCCATTCCAGATGTCAGGCTGGGGAACACAGAAAGCAGAAGCTGGTGCGAAGGCTTTCAGACACGAAGAGCAACACAGACTGGACACCTGTGACACTGACTGACATAGCCACCATGCTGTAGGATAGAGACTGCTCACCCAAGGAGGGCTTGGCCATCTTACAAGGAACGCTGACCCTCCGTCTTCTACATACACTTCAAATACAACGTTCGTAAGTAATCTGGAGATGCATTCAGCAGTTAAAAGCACTCGCTGGGATCTATGTTTGATTCTTAGCACCCGATTGCTAGCTCACAACCATCTGTAACTCCAGTTCCAGGAGATCCAATGCCCTGTTTGGACCTGCACAGGTCCCAGGCACTCATGTGCTGCAACTCTCACATGCAGGTGCTCTTAAAAATATAAGGAAGCTACACTATCTACAAAAAGTATGCAGGGATCAGCTGAGGGTAGCTTTAGGGCTCACTCAGTTTGAAGAGCTAACCTTAAAAAAGAAACCCAGGCTGTGTGTTCTTTTAAACTCAGTTCACAGCACTGTTCATCCATTAATATCCTCCTTTAACATCTGTGCTGCTGTGTCCACCCTGCTTCACCGCCTTGTCAACCCCCCCACCTCCCCCATCCCTCACCCCCACTGTCTGTCTGTCTGTCTGTCTGTCTGTCTCTCTCTCTCTCTCTCTCTCACACACACACACACACACACACACACACACACACACACACACAGAGCTCCCATTGTGGAATGACTTAGAGATCATTTCACAGATGCACATGATGCCAACAAACACGTGCAGAATTCTGAGCCCCTCCCTGGCTGCCTCTCAGAGGAGGAGGGTCTTGTCTTCCCACGGTGAGGCACACAGCTCTCCTTTTGCTCAGAGTAGACTATCCTCTTCTCCTAGGACATCATTTGGTGTCACTGAAGAAGGCACAGCAAAGTGACATGTGAGAAAGGCTGCTTCCAGAACGTTCTTTCTCCCTCCCTCTCTCCTGTAGCTTCTTGCATTGACCTCCTACCCTTTTCAGATGCACATTTGATAACTGATGATGGAATATGTGGCATTTTGACAGACAGTTCGCATGAGGTTATTATAGTCATCCCCATGCCTGCCTTGGCTACTGTAGAAATCATATTACCAGAGTCCTAACTAGACACACTACGGTGTTAGAAGCTGTAAAAGAATGTCTGTGATAAACAAGCAAACAAACAAACAAGACCCTTACACAGAGCCTGAAGGACCAGTTCAAGGGACAAAGGCCAATTTTCCAGCTCCTGTATCAAGGAAATGGATTCGTGACAGCTGGTCCAGGGCTGAATAACACCTTGTCTCACAGCACCCGCAGACACTCTACTGAATGGCTCCTACCAGGCCCTTCTTGTGTGCAAAGAGAGGAACAGGAGGAAGTCATTCAGGAGAGGCCACTCTGAATGGCATGCAAGGACTTAGTGAAATACTCACCCAGGACAGCTTTTTTAATCCTCACAAGTCGGCCCAGCATGGCAACTGGAAGAAGTTGAGCGAATGGTGGTGATAAACACCTTGGTCTTGCCTGCTGATTAAAGTGCTGTATGTGTTCGAGATACCTCTTTAGAAATCAAAGGAGTTATCCTGCTAATGAACTAAATTAGACTGAACTAACATTCACGTTAATAATTATTACTTACAGAAGTAGCTGTGTTCGAGACATTAATGATAACGTGCATACTGAATGTATAATATTTCTCAGGTGCAGAGTCCCCACTTGAAAGCAGACTTGACAGAGATATGCAAACACCCTCCCAAGCCCACATTTGAAGGCTAGGAGGAGTTTCTCTTAAGTAATGATGGTCAATTAGTTCCTACGTAAATAATGAAAAGACATTAAAGCCAAACGTTTGGACTGGAGAGGTAACTCAATGGGTAAAGACCTTGCAGTGTACGCTTGAAGCCCAGAGTTCAGACACCCAGAGCTCACACAAAAGATTAGAACAGTGATGTGTGTCTGTCACCCTAGGGCTGGACAAACAGTGACAAGTGTGTCTCAGGGGCTCGTTGTCCAGCTGTGCTAGCTCAGAGAGCTCCACAGTTCGTGATATAGCTTCTTTCAAAAACTAAGACAGAGAGCGATAGTGGAAGATAACATTCATTGCTGGCCTTTACACATGGCACTTGTACCCGCACACACAAGTACTCATATGCATATAACATGCACACACACACACACACACACACACCAGAAGAATTAATCGGAAAAACTCACATAAACTCTCTAATATTACACATGAAATTCATATGGTACTCATTTTCCCTTAAAATGAGCCATGATAAAAAAGAAAAGCAATTTTGTGTACTCGAGGCTAGAAATGAAGATACGCATTGGTGGTAGTATTGATTTTTATTTTTTAAATCTACTAAAAGGCTGTTAGTAGGCACAGGTCATGGTTGCAGTGACCAACAAGAGCTACCTTTGCTTTGCCCCTGGGGAGGAGGCAGCTCCACGGGTCCTGTTGTCTGTGTCGAGGTGTGGGGAAAAATGAGAAGTATTTGGTGTAGATCATCATTGTATCCATGAACAGTTTAATGTCCCCATGGTCGTCTTGTCCTTTGGTTTTCTTGTCCTTTGTCTAAAGTAGGTACCATTCTCAGACTCCTTAAAACAGCAAGAGCAACAGCCAAAGCTATTTGACAAAGGGGAAGTAGCCTTTGGGGTCTAATATGTGAGTGTGTCCAAGTTCACACAGGCTCTCACCAGAAAATAAAAGAGGGACTTTGCAGAGATGTGAGCTGCGTTAATTCAGTCTACAATCAGAGCGTCATGAGTTATCAGCATGGAGAGGCAAAACTAAGCAAAACCTATGTAGGGGGATGTCTCTTCTTCCCTGAGGAGAAAAAAAGACCCTTTAAAAAAAATAAAACTTCATCTGGACTTTGTGGCACCGGCACATGATGAGTCCCAGCACTGGGAGGCAGAAGAAGGCAGATCTCTGAGTTCAAGGCCAACCTGGTCAACAAAGTGAGTTTTAGGACAGCCAAGGCTATACAGAGAAACTTATCTCAACAAACACGAACAAAGAAAAAGCAACAGCAAAATATTTTTTAAAAATAATGAAATAAAATCCCTTACTTTCCCTGGCAGTGAAGTTGATAGTATATCTAACAGTGTGAAACCACTAGGGTTACATGACCTTTTCAGAAGACTAGAATCCTCCCAAAGTCAAGATGGACAAACTGCCATGGGTACGTTCCTTCTCAGGCTCGACTTGTCTGGGATTATTATACAGTACGCAGTTCCTCTCATGGCTGCTTTTCCTTTTATACCAAGATGCGTCCAAAAGAAAGGAAAATGAATTTTTCACAGGAATGTTTGTCTTCAACACTGTTTGGTACAAATTACAGAGAAAGGGGTTTTCTGGAAGTCGTTATGTTTTTATTAAACATTTATGAGGCATTAGGACCAGCCAGTATGGATCGAGATAGCAGATTTTTCAAGTATTTCTATCAATGGTAGGGAGTTAGAAAAAAAATACCTTTTTTTTGAAGTCTCAGTATTTTATCATAGTTTGTACTACCTCCACCCCCCACGGGCAGTGCCAGCCATTGAACAGCTGAGTGTTTTCCATGGTGTGTGTCCTATCAGACTCAAGGTCTGTACAAGTGTGTGTCTCACCTCGTGTACCCACAGCCTGCTCGTCTTCCCAGTTACAGTATCGTGATGGCTCACATCAATTAAACAGGGAGGGAGAATGGCTTCATTGAGGAATCGGCTTCCTTGTAATCAACTGTAAAGAAACGAAGGTCATGTGGCAGATTTTGCCTAACCCCCCCCCCCACTCCCCCGCCCCTTACTTAGGCAGAAGACTGTGTGAATGCAAATTGCTTTATTGGTGAAGGGAATTAAAATTATAAAAAGCCAGGCATTAAAGAAGTGCAAAATCAGGGCTGTGTAGAAACAGGGACAATATAATTGTGGTATGGATCCCCATATGGGACTAAATTATCTAGATTTTAGTAATGTCAGCAGTTCTGTGCAGTCGCTGGAACGCAGCCAATGGACCATGTTTGCCTCATTTTTAAGACGGCTCTGATTCGACGCAATCTTAAGTATGCAGAAAGCTAAAATTGTTTTGGGTAGCTGGGCGGCACTTCTCAGATACATGTCCTTGCATGTCAGAAATTCTACATGACTACTAAATAACACAGAGAGGGCATTACATTTCTCAGCAAAGGGCTGTTTATTACCATTTCTACCTTACCTATACCATCTTCCCCATAAGAGAAGGAAAAAAGAGGCACCCTCTTCCGGAGTCCATACCAAGGCTCTCTTCTTTTACAGCACACCGTTCAGTAATACTGTTTTGTAACAACTCAATAAAGCTGATAGTTGTTCTGGGTAATTACCCACAGCCCCCTGCAGGACAAATTAGCATTCACGACCTGAATAATGCTTACTAGAAAGAGTTCAATGGAATTTACTTAATCAGAGTCAATGCTTTCTGTTGGCTAATTTTTTTAACCTAGTCCCCAGTGCCTGCTAATAGCAAATATCTATCAAGCTAGTATTTGATATTTGATAAGGGGGGGGCAGTGCAGTCATTTTTAAGTTAGTAGTGTATTTGGTAGAGGGAATCTAGAAAATAATTGAGTTTTATTTAATATCTAATATGTGAAAAATGCCATTTTCTTTTAAAGTTTCTAATTGTTATTTTTTCTCTTGTTAATACTTAATTTTTAAAAAAAAACCAAAATCAGATTATTTCATTTTCTATTTATCCCTCAGTATATTCTCCATTCATTGAGAATGCCAGAATAATAATCATAATTTTAGGATGGATATTTTATAATCACTCTGTAACCTTGGTCATCAATGATTAGAGCAAGAGGCACTGTCTTTGATAGTTTGATTTTTGTTTTCTTTAATTCCTTATGATTTTCTGGGTATGGATCAAAATACCACGGAGTCATGTCAGACAACATGATGAGTCAGACTTTCTATCTACTGAGCATCAGTCGCACACAGAACATTCTTGGAAGAAAATAATTGATTTCCTTTTTTTCTTGAAATGGCTCAGTGAAGGAGGTGCCACTATCCCCATACTTATAAAGGAAGAAATGGGGTTCAAATGTAAGATATGGACTCAGGTATTCAGTAAGAAACAGAACTCAAGACACTTCAACCAAAGGAGTATGTGTGTGTGTGTGTGTGTGTGTGTGTGTGAGAGAGAGAGTGAGAGAGAGAGAGAGAGAGAGAGAGAGAGAGAGAGAGAGAGAGAGAGAGAGATTTAGAAAAACAAATCATAAGCTGATTTTTATGACTGGATTTATGATTTTCTCTTCCTGAAATAAGATTTCTTATCCTGGGTGAGACTTCTCTAAACTACACTCCTTGCCTTTGAAGAATGCTCCTGTAAACACCAGGCCATAATGGCATTTGTTTGAGTCCAGCTGTCCATCTTCCTGACATATTGTATGCAACTCCATAGTCCAGCAGAACAAAAGGCAGACTTGACTGGATTCCATAACAGAATGTCAGATAGTCAGACCAAACTCCTGAGGACCAAGGTCTGAGCTCTTACCCCACACAACCAACCAGCATCAGAGGAGTACTCCTCTGTGATTCAGTCAGCAGAGATGTAACAACTTCTGAGGATGTGGAGACAGCCTAAAAATCTTGAGTTTCGAAGCATCATTTCAGGTTTTGTTTAGCTAATGTGTTCCTGCTTCTATTTTGTATTTATTTAGAGGGTGTACTCCTTGAGGGCAGCTTAGGATAGGGACATTATGTGAGTGGTTAGAACCCCAGAGAGAAAGGCCCTGAACCCTCCACTGATAAAATTCTGTATTTTAAATGTATATAGCAGTTCAGGACCACAGAAATAGAGGTTTTGCCCACACCAGCTCCTGGGCCAGACGACGCTTAAGAGAAAATTTGGTCCTTAATTAAATTTCTCGGGGTACAAAATGGTTACCCTATTTCTAAATCGAAATAAATAAAAAATGTTTCTTCAACTTTCGGGGTTTCAGAAAGACTGCGACACATTTTTGCACAGATTTCCCTTTCAAACGCTAAAGTGCTGCAAGGGAAACTCAATCCATATGTTTCAAATTTTCTGAGGGTTGTATCAGAATCTTCTGGTGCAGTTGACATTTGATGTTCATGAAGTTTGCTGAATGCTTTCGATTTGCCTTTAACTCAAGAACAGAAAGTTGATTTGTCAAGCCTTAAGTTCCCAAACCCCAAAGCATTAAATTTGGGTGGAAGAGAACAAACTTAAAATTCTGCATCAGGCATTAAATTTAATAAAACATTTGTCTCGTTATCTCTATAATTCTGCTTACATGCATATGCCTACGCCTGGCCATAGAATTACATGAACACATTTTGTATAGTGGCATGGTAAAGAGAAAGGAGGAGAATGGAAAGACACTAGATATGTTTCTCCTTATGAACTTATATATTAATGGATAATGTTTATGATTCAGTGCAAAAAATATCTACTGAGCATTATCACCTACATAGTCCCTGTGTCAACAATCATTGTTCATTCTTCGGCTGGTATCTGCCAGACCTTCATCACCTTAAATATCATAGTCATGTAAAAGACATTGACCTTGTGGCCTTCGCCATATCAGAGGTCTTTAAAATGAGTAAGATGGTTCAGCGGGTAAGAGCACCGGACTGCTCTCCCGAAGGTCCTGAGTTCAAATCCCAGCAGCCACATGGTGATTCACGACCATCTGTAATGGGATTGGATGCCGTCTTCTG
This sequence comes from Mus musculus, assembly GCF_000001635.26. Lineage (NCBI taxonomy): Eukaryota > Metazoa > Chordata > Mammalia > Rodentia > Muridae > Mus > Mus musculus. The sequence continues at coordinate 149,244,697 of NC_000069.6, read as the reverse complement.
GTGTGTCTGAAGACAGCTACAGTGTACTTACATATAATAATAAATACGTCTTTGGGCCAGAGCAGAGATTCTGAGCTCAATTCCCAGAAACCACATGATGATTCACAACCATCTATACTGCTATAGTGTACTCATATACATAAAAATAAAATAAATCTTTTAAAAAATAAAATGACAGCCTCCTCTGATTTGAGATTTAAAATGTGGTTGGTCTTGTGTTTGAAGTATAGTAATGTCACCCCACCAGAATCAGTTCCTGGGGTAGGGTGGGAGGGGTGTCGGTGGTCCTGAGTATACAGGAACTCTTCCATTGTGTTTCTCGGTAGATGGTATAGGAGTGAGCTGTTCGTTGCAGAGTCTGATTGGAATGTGAAGTTCTTTATAGCTACGGTTGGACCATGGTTAGTGTGGAAACTAAGAACATGATTGTAACCAAAAAGAGCAAAAATTCATCCTGAAACCTCAAAGATAACTGTGTTTCACACTGTATTAAATTCTTCTATTTTACGCTTGGTATATGTGCATTTATTGTGGGATTTTTATTTTCATCTTAAGGTTTATATTGCCTTAACTACTGGTGATATAGACCAGCCACATATTGGACTGTGCTTTAGATATAGAAACAGACAGCTCAATCAAATATTCAAATGCAATTATTGAGATGTGATCTCTAAACATTTCAGTTGTCCTGGCCATCACACTCCTTTTGTTAATACTGCAGATGGTGTCTTTGCCAATGTCAATCATATTCTCTTTTTTTTTTCCATTTTTATTAGGTATTTAGCTCATTTACATTTCCAATGCTATACCAAAAGTCCCCCATACCCACCTCCCCGAATCCCCTACCCACCCACTCCCCCTTTTTGGCCCTGGCCTTCCCCTGTACTGGGGCATATAAAGTTTGCAAGTCCAATGGATCTCTCTTTCAAGTGATGGCCTATTAGGCCATCTTTTGATACATATGCAGCTAGAGACAAGAGCTCCGGGGTACTGCTTAGTTCATATTGTTGTTCCACCTATAGGGTTGCAGTTCCCTTTAGTTCCTTGGGTGTTTTCTCTAGTTCCTCCATTGGGAGCCCTGTAGTCCATTCAATAGCTGACTGTGAGCATCCACTTCTGTGTTTGCTAGGCCCTGGCATAGTCTCACAAGAAACAGCTATATCTGGGTCCTTTCAGCAAAATCTTGCTAGTGTATGCAATGTTGTCAGCGTTTGGAAGCTGATCATGGGATGGATCTCTGGATATGGCAGTCTCTAGATGGCCCATCCTTTCGTCACACTTCCAAATTTTGTCTCTGTAACTCCTTCCATGGGTGTTTTGTTTCCTATTCTAAGAAGGGGCAAAGTGTCCACACTTTGGTCTTCGTTCTCTTGAGTTTAATGTGTTTAGCAAATTGTATCTTATATCTTGGGTATCCTAAGTTTCTGGGCTAATATCCACTTATCAGTGAGTACATATTGTGAGAGTTCCTTTGTGATTGGGTTACCTCACTCAGGATGATGCCCTCCAGGTCCATCCATTTGGCTAGGAATTTCATAAATTCATTTTTTTAATAGCTGAGTAGTACTCCATTGTGTAAATGTACCACATTTTCTGTATCCATTCCTCTGTTGAGGGGCATCTGGGTTCTTTCCAGCTTCTGGCTATTATAAATAAGGCTGTTATGAACATAGTAGAGCATGTGTCCTTCTTACCGGTTGGGGCATCTTCTGGATATATGCCCAGAAGAGGTATTGTTGGATCTTCTGGTAGTACTATGTCCAATTTTCTGAGGAACCGTCAGACTGATTTCCAGAGTGGTTGTACAAGCTTGCAATCCCACCAACAATGGAGGAGCGTTCCTCTTTCTCCACATCCTCGCCAGCATCTGCTGTCACCTGCATTTTTCATCTTAGCCATTCTGACTGGTGTGAGGTGAAATCTCAGGGTTGTTTTGATTTGCATTTCCCTGATGATTAAGGATGTTGAACATTTTTTCAGGTGCTTCTCTGCCATTCGGTATTCTGAGAAGGAATAATTACCAGCATGTCAGGGCACTGGACACACACCTACAAGTACCTACCTGTGCTTTGCTTCTTTTTCCTCTCAGAATAACAATGAGTTTGTGCTTCAGTCAAGGTAGTTGCTAGAAAACCAACAGTTTGGGGTGTAGAGTACAAAGGATGGCCACCTGGGGGGCTTTGTCTGGCGAACAGAGGGTAAATGCAGGTAGTCTCCCAAGACGTTTGTATGTCTTCATTCCTTTCCAGCACTCCTGCGAACCATCCTCTTTGTGCATCTTTCTCAAGAGGCCATTGACTTTTCTACACGAGTACCCATATTTTGTTTTAAATTGGTTTGGTGATGGGGGGAGTTGATTTGGTTTGGTTTGGTTTGGTTTGGTTTGCTTTCCTTTCCTTTCCTTTCCTTTCCTTTCCTTTCCTTTCCTTTCCTTTCCTTTCCTTTTATTGAGGTGGAAACTCATGTAGCCCAGGCTGGCCTCCATCTGTCTATGTAGATAAAGATGATCTTATACTTCCATGCCCAAGTGCCAGTATTGAGGGAATGCATCACAATGCTAATTTTTTTGTGATGCAGGAAAGCAGACACATGCTTGTGGAGCACTCTACCAGGCAAGCTTTATCTGGGTCCTGTCTAAGGTGCTCATTACCATCAAATTATACTAGTAATTGTGTTCTGGTGCTGGCGATTAAATTGGGGTCTGAGGCATGCTGGACAGGGGCTTTACTATGAAACCATACCCCCAGCTCATAACTCTGCAGCTGTGTTATAGGCCAGGGTCACCCTTACTCCAGGGACCTTGAGAGGCTTGCCTCTCCATTCCAAAAGAAACTTCCAGCAGCTTACTGTCTGCCAATAGTGCTTTGGTCTTCTTGTCTGGTCTTTCTTTCAGGTCCTAGGTGTGGCAGTAGGAGAAGCCAGCAGGATTTAAGGATTATGGCTAATCCTGGCCAGTGATCCCTCTTCCTCGACCACTTGCCAGCGTACCTACAATCTCAGTATCCATGATCTGAGCTGCCACCCGCTCTGTACTGCATTCAACAATCATGGCCATGTGAATGAAAAAAAAAAAAAAAATATATATATATATATATATATATATATATATATATATATATATATATAATTAAACTCATTACTTCATATGCAACCTGAAAATTTTAATTTAAAAATTCGGATATGTCAGAGAAAGAGAGAGAGAAAGAGAGAGAAGATCACTCTGTTTCATTTCTGCTATTAATGTGATCAACACGTTCATTGATTACTCCCACCAAAGAGGAAATTGACAGTAGGTCCTGAGCCAACGACATCACCCTTGAGGAAAGATAGAGAGCTTAGTTCTGCACAACTTCAGTAGCCAAGCAGTTCAGAGGGAAACTCACCTTGCGATCAGAGAAGGTGAGGGCCTTGTGAAGGAACGGAGGGAGGGAGCAAGAGAGTAGGGCTGAAACAAAGGAGTTTCTGGAAGGACTCAGTGGTCAAGGTCACTTACTGCTCTGACAAGGGCGGGTAAGGGCACAGTTCCCACTCAGCAGCTCACAACTATCAATAACTCTAGTTCCAGGAGACTCCTTCTCTTCTGACCTCCAAGGGATAGGCTGTTGGGGGTGGGGGGAGGTGGAGTTTAGACAGAATACCAACAAAGTCTACAATGACTGTGGCAACATATGACCAGCTCTGCACTTCCTTTATTCCTTGTTTACTGTAAAGAGCAAACCACACAGTGTCTAACCTGGGCATGGTGGCACACATATTTAAGTCCAATACTGAGGAGGCAGAGGCAGTTGGATGTCTGAATTGAAGGCCATCCTGGTCTACAAAGTGAATTTTAGGATAGCCAGAACTACATACTGAAAACCTGTCTTGAAAAGCAATAATCAGTTAAACAAAAAAACAAACAAAGAAACAAACAAAACCCAGGCAGTTTTATGTAAGGACTAAATATAGGCAGGAAATAGAGAGACATTAGCTTTTCTAAAGGAAAAGCATTATTTGATATGAACAAGGTGCCAAATGAACACCTGTAGTCCTGTCTCGCAGAAGCTGAAACAGGAGGAGCATTTCTCCAGTGCTCCAGTCACTCTCTCTCCGGGAAGCATCTCTCCATCATATCTTCCAGCCTTAGAGTTTGTTGCTTTGTGATTTACACTTTATAAAGCCTTTCCTTAAGTGTTTTCGAATTTGGGGAAGGTCAGCTACAGCCCTCCTTCCCACTTTCCAGGCAGCATGCTCCTGCCCAGGGTCACACAGAGGCAAGTCCTGTGACCTTTCTGCTGTGCCACATTGATTTCTATTTGTACGAACAGAACTTATTGGTCCCGGTGATAAAGAGTACAGTGCAGCTGGATCTTGCCTGCAGATGCTCACAAGTCCCCAATCCTAAACAGCTCGGAGGCAGCCCCACAGGCTTGCCCGTGCACATGACCACGTACTTGACTTCCAGATGTATCTGTGGTGCCTGTACCAGCCCAGGAAGATCACAGCTTACTCCATTAATAGTGGATGATCATTAATTATGCTCCAAGTGTTTACCCATGAGTCCAAAGCAGTGAAGGTAGAAAAAAATTGTATAGAGAAAGGTACTGATTTTACCTTTATAAATAGTAGAGCCCCATGCAACAAATAGTGTAGATATTAGTGGTCTTGGATCAGTTCAGTCAACTGTTAACACACCAGCTTATGGAGAAAGAAGTTTCCTAATTGATCCCTGGCACCCAGCAGGGGTGGCATAGCTTACAAGTTTCTTCAGATAACACTTCTTGATTTCCTAAGAACTGGGCATTACCATGACCCCATTTCACGGAAAATTCCACAAAGCCAAGGTTCAATGACTATTACAACACATATAATCAGTGACTCACTCTTCTGTCATTCTTGCTGGGATTTGGACAAAGACCCAAGATTTTCTTTAAGAATTGTCACCAGTCTTAGGTGAGCAGAGAGTGGCCCCCTACCTGGCCGCAGTGGGTTCCGCCCCCTTGCAATGAGCAAGTCTTGTAGTGCCCTTGACTCTGTGGTATTGGCTTGTGACATTCCCTTTCCTTTTGTTTTCTGTTTCCTGATGCGCACATACAAATGCTGGCGCTCCTGCAGCTGTACTGGTCCCAGTGACAAGGGTGTGCTCCTGGGCTGAAGGACCTGAAAGTTTGGGTTTTATAAGGGTTTCATGCAATGTGCTGCACTGCCAGGTTGCTTTCATTCCTGAGAGAATTGTGTGTAAATTTCACTCAGGCTGCGATGGAGGTTGAGTCTCTCATGGCTGCTTAATTCCTAAGCAATACAAACGTTCTCCGTAGCAAACAATGCACTTAGATGGAGCCAGAACTTTTCCCATCCTGCTTCCTAGAAACAGCCTCAGCTGTGGTGACCATCTTCAAGAGAACAAGAGAAATGGTCTGCAGGAGCTCAGGACTCTGCTAAGAATCAGCATTTCAATCAGTAGGGAACAGAGCCACAAGAACCATCAAGGAGGCACCTACTGAATACCTTCCTATCCTGGAAGCCCAAAGCTGCTCGCTTCCGGGTACCTGCCATGAGTGTGTTCCGCACCTCTCCACCCTAGCATTCAACTGTCCTCCAATTAATTAGCTAATTAGCTCTCATCAGGATGTGAGAAACTGATGCCACCTTTCTTTCAGTCCTGGATTCTAAAGCTACTCACAATTAAAATCGAGTGAAATGTTTAAATACGGGATGAAGTTACATATGTGGCATATACAGGTCAAATTATGATTCCAGCATTTCAAGGGAAAAGTTGTGTTTGATTTAAAAAATAGACTGACTCACAGATTTGCTCCCTTTCCTTGTTTTGGGCTTTAAATAAATAGTTTAAATAAAATGAATGCTTTGTACATGCATTTGTGTTAAAATAATATAAAACATTCAATATTAGAACATTTTTTTAGACATGGACACTTGAGCAGAATCTATTTTATGTCAGAGAAAAATGACAAATAGCGTATCATTTGATGCTTCATAATTTTTGGTTTTCAGCTTTCTGGGTCACCGGTTTTTCAGAGTTTTCATTCTTCCCGCACATTAGTTATGTGATTGAGGACGGTGTCAGGCTGCTCAGACATGGGAAAGGATGATGGGCCGGAATTAAATCCTTCTTTTCTTTTGGCTGAGTGTACAAAACACAGTGTGATTTAGTAGCCCTTCCCGTGTGTAGCAACTGCTCTCTGCTGTGGGCAGAGTTGAGAAGACACTGTCATTGATACCCTGATGAGCGTCACAGATTGAATAGACTCAGCCCTGAGCAATGGTGGAATGGTGTGCAGTTCCTGCAGACAAGAGAAGAGTGGGAGGCAGTTGCTGGTTGACTTTAATGAAGGAGTCTGTTCACAAGGGGATAAGGACGATAAGACTGTATGACAGATCAAGAGCACTTCGTCTCCAAGTAACCCATACACAGGCATGGGAGACCAATGGAGTCCAGAGAGTGAGTGACAGGCCAACCACACAGCCAGGAGAACAGGAAACCCAGGGTTGGGCAGGATTGTCCAGGAGAGAGAGACTGGGAGGGGTGGGTCATTCCCATCTGAAGATCAAACCCTGGGCTTCACACAGTTCTGTCGTGTGTCCGAGCACTGAACATTCTTCCAGCCCCTGTGCATTATAAGAAATTCCATGTGGTTTAAGCTATACTGCTGACTATTTTCTTGACATTTTGTTATTTAGCAGCTAATCAATTAATTACTCCATTCTCAGTGATGGGGATTATGCCCAGAGCCTTATACATGCCGGCAAGTCCTCGACCAGTGAACTAAATCTCAGACTCCTCGCATTTTTCTATATTTAATAAATGACCATTGCTGACATTTTAAGGAGAAAGGAAGCAAAATTTTTACATTGACAATTATTTAAACCGGTTAACTAAAAAATAATTCTGAGCTGGGCATGGTGGCACACGCCTTTAATTCCAGCACTTGGGAGGCAGAGGCAGGCGGATTTCTGGTTTCAAGGCCAGCCTGGTCTCCAGAGTGAGTTCTAGGACAGCCAAGGCTATACAGAGAAACCCTGTCTCGAAAAAACAAAAACAAAAAACAAACAAACAAAAAAATTCTGATAATAATGAAAGTTCATCAGACCTTTAAATTATTACTATGATAAATCTAACTCTTGCTTGATTTTTTTTCTGTTTATTTGTTTGTTTATTTGTTTGTTTGTTCTGAAACACACTCTGTAAACTAGGCTGGCCTTGAACTCACAGAGATCCACCTGCCTCTGCTTCCCAAGTACTGGGATTAAAGGCGTGCAGCACCAACACCTGGCTCATTATTCATTTTAATGTACTGAATCCTCTAACCTGCTCTTCCTTAACAAGGAATTTGTAGCTCATTTATTATCATTATTATTATTTTTATTTTACTATTTTGAAACAAGGTTTTATGTTCTGAAGGGTGACCTTGAACTCATTCTGTAGCTAAGGATAACCTTGAATTCCTGATTTTCCTGCCTCCACCTCCTGTGTGCTGGGATTATAGGCATGAGCCACCATGCTTGATTTAGGTTCTGGGGATCAAATGGTAGGCAAGCACCCTCTGAGCCACATCCCCAGCCATCTCTTGTTCACTTTTAATCATAGATTACACACTAAGATAGCTTCAATTCTAAGGGATCTGACACCCTCTTCTGACCTCCTCAGACACAAAGCAAACACATGGTGTACATACATGCAAGCAGAAAAAACACTCATGCACACAAATAAATCTAAAAGAAGTTTACAAATTACATCCTCGTCTTGATGAACCACCAGTGACCTCTAATAAGAAGAGAAATGAAATATTCTACTCATGTAGTTTCCTAGGTCAAATAGAGTTTTTATTTTTAGACAATTAGTCAAAGGCTATAGTAACAAAGAGGTTGGGGTGGGGTTAGATGACTCTGACAGCAGAGGGACTTTCTGCCCAGAGTGACGTTAGAAGGAAAGAACCAACTGCACTGTGTTCTTTTCTGATATTTGCATATGCACACTGTCATACCTCACACACTCACACACACACACACACACACACACACACACACACACACACACACTGCATACACATGCACAGACACATATAAAACAGTAAATAAAATTTTACATTCAAATTTCTTAAAGAAAGAAAACCAAGTAGATTTTCAAACTCATTTCGCTGTCTTGTATCACGGAGTCTTTTCTCTCTTAATGTTTGCTTGTTTTATAAATAATTAAAAGCAACGTTATAACACATAGATGTGAGGAATACCGTCTGGACCTGTGGGAGTTGCCGTCTAGCCAGGATGGTCCAGAAATGATACTGATAATGACTGCAAAGCTCACGTTGGCTACGCTGCTCCCTTGCAGTGGTCTGCACACCGTTTCCTTCCTCGGTGCTTCCACTGGTGATTTCCATGACAAATTCATCTCAGGGTTACAGCTTGATAATTAACAAACTGCTTATAAACAGGTAGCCAGGAAGGAAAGCACCTTTGTAAGTCAATAAGAAGAAACAATGTCATTATAGGTCTTCAAAACTTTTTTACCTTGAGTGGAAGGGGAAAAAAAAAGATAGTTAATGTTTAACATGACTTTCTGTTTAAATTTTTATAAGGCCCAATTAGGAGTTCCTTCTATTGAGGTTTTTCTCTGTTTCAGAGGGGCGATACTGTTTGAAAAACAGTGCTTACATTTTTTTCTGCTTTAAACATACTTTCTACTTATGTAAATATCTCTACCTTGCTATTACCTATGTCAGTGATACCCAAAGGAAAGTTTATTTCAAATGTATAAACTTTCCATATTTGGGAACAAGAAAATTAAATCCGATTTTTTTTTGTCTGTTTGTTGTTTAAAATTCTAGCATAAGTTTGCCCAAGGGCTAAGCTAATACAAACATACTTATCCTGCTACAATGTATTTATTTACTGCATTTTCCCTCTCTTTCTCTCCTCCCCCACCCCATCTCCCTCTCCTTCTTCCTCTCCATCTCCCTATCTCCCCCACCTCTCTCTGTCTGTTTGCGTGTGGGCCTGAGAGAACTGGTGTATATGAGTGTGTGTGGTTATATAGTTGTGTGTGTTAAGTAGAGGAGTGCACATGTGTGTGTGGTTATATAGTTGTGTGTGTGTAGATAGATGAATGTATATGTGTGTGTGGTATAGTTATGCGTGTAAGTAGGTCGATGTACATGTAGAGGCCAGTGTTTAATGTCAGTCATCTTCCTCAATCATTTTTCCACCTTAATTTTTTCTGAGAATGGGTCTCTCACTTGGAGAGTCCTTGGAGCTCATGGATTGACTAGAAATACTGGCCAAAACTCCCCAGACATCCACCTGTCTCTGTCTCTCCAATGCAGGGATTTCTGGATCCTGACACCACAGCTGGATTTTTATGTACGTCAGCTCCTCATGTTCATGTAGCCAGAGCCTTACCAACTGACTCATCTCCCTGACTCCTCAGCTTTACCTAATGTACTTTTGGAAGTATTGTTGGTGACCATTTGAGGCATCTCTGGTTTCAACATCTCTAACAAGTTGATGGGTAGACTTTAATGGAATTGAAGTCAAATGTCAAAAACTTTCAATCAGACTTCATTGTGATGGTCCAAAGCCAAATATGAAATCCATATAAAAATGGTAGGTTTGGGGCTGGAGAGATGACTCAGCAGTTAAGAGCACTGACTGCTCTTCCAGAGGGCCTGAGTTCAATTCTCAGCAACCACATGGTGGCTCACAACCATCTGTAATGGGAGCCAATGCTCTCTTCTGGTGTGTCTGAAGACAGCTATAGTGTACTCATATACATAAAATAAATTAATAAATCTAAAAAAAATAACTGAAATATTTTCATTTAAAAAGTTCAAATTGGGGATTTAGTCTGTTGGATATGATTACGGTTACCCAGAGATAGGAGTCTGGCTCTTCCCTTAGAGGCCCAAAGAGAACAAATAACACTGTGTACTGAATGTTTTACACCCAACCCTATGGTTACCTACAGCCTCCTTATCTCAGAGTGCTCCCAATCTGTGTTGTCATTCAAATATATTGACAACCTCTTCCTGCAGATGCTCACAAGTCCCCAATCTTAAACAGCTCGGAGGCAGCCCCACAGGATTTCCCGTGCACATGACCACGTACTTGACTTCAAGATGTATCTGTGGTACCTGTACCAGCCCAGGAAGATCACAGCCTATTCCATTAATAGTGGATGATCATTAATTATCCTCCAAGTGTTTACCCATGAGTCCAAAGCAGTGAAGGTAGAAAAAAATTGTATAGAGAAAGGTACTGATTTTAGCTTTATAAATAGTAGACCCCCATGCAACAAATAGTGTAGATTTTAGTGGTCTTAAATTAGTTCAGTCAACTGTTAACATGCCAGCTTATGGAGAAAGAAGTTTCCTAATTGATCCCTGGCACCTAGCAGGGGTGGCATAGCTTACAAGTTTCTTCAGATAACACTTCTTGATTTCCTAAGAACTGGGCATTACCATGACCCCATTTCACGGAAAATGTTTGTTCAAATGTTTGTCCTTTCAAAATCCATATGTTGAAACTCCTGCTGTGTGGCAATATTAAGAGGTAAGACTTTCGGGGAATGACTAGATCAATTGGGATGCGGGTCCGCGTGAAAAGGCCTGGTGCCTTTGAGAAGGGAAGGGAGGTGTGTGTTCTGTATGAACAAAGCAGGGAGACGCCTTCTGGGAAACAGAAAAGGAACTCTTGCCAAACATTGAATCTGCAGGCACCTTGACCTTGGGCTTCTCCGCCTCCTGCACGATGAGAAACAAACTTCCATTATGTATAAATCACTCACTGGAAGATATTTTTAGAGCCATCTGAAAAGATTAAGAAGACGGGGCGGGGGGGGGGGGGTGGTGCAATCAGAAATATGTAACTAGAGCCAAAATGAGTCATCTTGTAAATACTACAGCAGTTAGGAAGTGGGGAGCTGAGAGTCTTCAGAATAGAGTTGACCCCCATTCTTCCTGGTAATCTAACACCTACCATATTGCCTGGTCTATAGTAAGCACTCAATAAACATCTGTGACAGGATTTAAGTGAACAAGTCTGTCATTGTTGGCTGATACAGAAGGAAAATCCCGTGAATAAAATGGGCTTCTAACTCTATCTGGAAGGACGGGCAGGATTTGTACCGATGGAAAAAATAGAACGATGTACTGACAATGGGAACACAGCAGAAGCCAAACTCTGGAGAGAACCTAAGAAATGGGCTAGAAGAGGACTGTGAGTGAGTTTTCCAGACTAGAGCTGAGAGCGCACAGAGCCAAGCATTAAATCTAAATGTTTCTAGGAAAGGTGGGAAGAGATTTATGTAGAGCCTTAAAAACTGGACTGAGGGCTGTGGGCTTTCTTAGGTAAGTGAACAAGCAGAGGCTGAGAGAGAGGCTTGGAGGAAATGCTGTTTGGGGGAGTTAACCTGGAGCTGGTGGGAGGAAAGGATTCAAGGACAGATGCACGAACAGCTTGAGTGTGGTGAGGAAGTGTGGGAAGGGGATAGAGGCGGTGAGCTCTGGGCTGTGTTAGTGCTGAGGTGAAGGTAGGAAAGCCAGCTGGAGCAGATCTGGAAGAAAGGCTGACCAAGAACTCCAAGTGTTCTAGTATAAAAGACGGAGGTGAAGGGCCCAGAGGAGAGACTAAAACTAGGGCCAATAATGAGCTGTAGCAGGAAGAAAGGATACAACCCACTTCAGAAGGCTCTTGTGTTTTTCTGAGAAGTGTTGTCGTTTGGGTGTTGCCAATGGTGTCCAGTGGACTTGGATTCAATTAGGTATTTCTCAAATGCTTCTTTTTAGTCTAGGATGCACTAGATCTTAAGACAAGGCACAACAAACAGTCTCCTGAAGGTCACAGTTAGCACAGCCCATCTCTGACGTGGTCCGAACATTTCCACCAGCTTCCAGTTGAGGAAAAGCAAGTAAGTATAAAGGCCAGTTTGAGTACAGACTGCCTCATGCTGGTCTTTGGATACTGAACTGGAGGTTAAAGGAGAATCATTCTATAGTATGCTTTCCCAACCACCGAAAAGCTGAAATTAATTAATTAAATAAAATCACTGCTAATGGTGAGCACTGTGTTAGGAGGAACTCAGTCAGCGGCTTCAAATCACTCAGCGCGCTGGCTGAGACGAATGGTAGTGGCTATCAAGATACTTGTCACCGAGCCTGGCAACCTAAGTTGCTCTCAGGACCCAGTTGGTGGAACCTAGGTCTGCAAATTGTCCTCTGAGCTCCCCACCCTCTCACACTGAGTGTGACCTCTTTCCTTCTTCCTTCCTTCCTTTCTTTCTTTCCTTCTTTCTTTCTCTTCCTCTCTCTTTCTTTTCCTTTCTTCCTTCCTCTCTTTTCTTTCTTTCTGTCTGTCTGTCTGTCTGTCTGTCTGTCTGTCTTTTTTCTTTCCTTCCTCCATTCCTTCTTCCTTCCTTTCCTTCCTTCCTTCCTTCCTTCCTTCCTTCCTTCCTTCCTTCCTTCCTTCTTTCCTTCCTTTCCTCTTCCTTTCTTTTCTTTTTTTTTTTTAATTCACCTTAAAACCACTAAGTTGTGGTATATCAAAAGCACATAGCAGTATTGGACCCATTAAGCAGAGTATCTTATTTAACCCTTTTACAACCTCATGAGATAAACACACAAACCCTGCATCTTATAGTGGAAAATAGTTGCCTGGATGACAGAGCCAGTAACTGAGTAGATCCACAGAAAGTCCACGCAACATGACCTTAAAGATTACAGATACATTTATGTTGGCTAAGAAATAAATTTCTATTGGCTCCCCATAACGTTTGCAATGCTCCAAATAGAGTGAGAGGGTTGGGGGAGCACCAACATGGAGTAGGACTAAAGTGACTGTTACTATGAATGCTCTAGGACCTGGAAGGCATAGCTGAGATGCTTCAGAGTCTATCCTTGTTTGTATTGACCACCTGGTACCTAACCTGTGGCCTTGTGCATAGTAAGCAATCAAACATTCAGCAAACATCTGTGGAAGGCTGAAATAGACCTAATGTGTAAGCACAGCTTTTTGAGATTGCAAAACTAAGGACTATCTGCAACAAGCGTGTGGTATCATGAATTTTTGCTTCAGAGCAGACAGTGACAAAGAGCTTGTCCAGGAAGCCATGATGAAGGGAAGAGGATGCAGATGCAGATGCAAGCCCGGTGCTGGCCACAGTACTAGACACAAAGACCTTCCCTTAGTGCACACTGTGCCCTGACCACTAGCTATATTTCCATGGTGATAGCAGGACTGCGGATGCAAGTTCCTCCCCTCCCTTCCAGTCAGGCATCTTCTTTAAGAACAATTCAAGTTGTTCCTTTCCCTAGAAACATCCCTAGGATTTTCTGTTCATTCCTGTGTGCTTCATTGCCTTCAGGGCCAGAGGGCCCACTGAGAGATGAATACCTCTTAGGACCAAGTAGAGTGTGGAGAGTAAAATGTCTGATGGTAGGATGAAGTGGAGAAGGAACGAACCATGGTTTAGCAGGATGGGTCGCTAGCGTTCTAGCACATACCTGGGCACAGTTGGGCTTATTGAAAGAAGGAAGAACTTACAGGTTGCATATTAACCCAGACTTAAGGGGAGTGCTTATGCTATTGAAAAGGAATATTAGGAATGAATCAAAACACATTTCAGAGACAGGAACGTGGTACCGCCCATGTGCTGATGGAAAGGGGCGAGCCAACCCCACAGCTAGCCTGGGAAGAGTCACCCTCTGATGAAAAGTCTAAGCAGAAGTCTCAAGGGGTAAGGATTCTCTCTCTGGTCCTCTGTGGTAATCCAGAAACTTGTCATGAGTTTAGGAGGGAGTAGAGAGACTGTAAATAAGGCATTTTAAATATCGTCTTCATGTGTATACTTCCTCGTCTCTACATGCACATGTCCATGCAATACCATCAGAAGGCTGGTGAGGCCCTAGAAACAAAGTTACCAATGCTCAGGAAGCTACCCAGTGTGGATGCTGGGAACCAAACTCCAGTCGCCTGCAGGAGCAGCCAGTGCTCTTAACCACTGAGCTGTGTTTCCAGACACCATAATGTATTCGTTTTAAGGAAAGAGGTAAGCCCACCTTTACTCAAGCTGAGGCTCATACAATGATCGATGAATCAAAAAACTGGGAACTCACTTGTACCTTTGGGAGCATAAAACACTAAATGGGATAAAAATGGAGAGGGAAGAGTCTAGATGCCACTGTCCTTAATGCCCAGCACAAATGCCAAGGGGTACTGCTTTAGGTTAGGCCTAAGACTCAGGTCCAGAATGAACCTGCGTCAGTTGCTAATTTTATTTCTTCTCCTCCTCTCCTCTCGCTTACCCACCCTCCCCTTTCAGACAGTAGCCCAGTTTCTGTATGTGACCTTGAACTTCTGATCGTCTTCTGTCTCCTCATCCTGGGATGTCAGGCTCAAGCTGCATTGACTAACTAAACTGTTTGGTTTGGTTGGTTTTTGTTATTGTTGTTTTGTTTGGTTTCTAATCTATGGTTCTCAGAATCATACCCCACATTAGCGACACTTTGCTTAGATTACATCTGAGAATATTCGGGAATTGGCAAGAGTTAAGTGAGGCCACCATTATGTAAAGTGTTTTCAAAGATTAGCCAATCAAGTGCAAGTTCTTCTTAAAGACTTTATTAATTTGAATACTGGCTGAGTGTTGTCAAGTTTTATTCAATGACAAGAGTATGCATCTAAGGACCTCCCCCCTGTTTTCACGCTACAATGAGGTTTGTGGGTTCAGTCATTCTGCATCTCTGGGTGGGTTTTACAAGGCTTAAAATAGCTGCTGTTGAGCTGTTGTTTTGCCTTCGAGTTCCCTGAGTGTGTACACTGAAGAAAAGGCATAATTCTGAGGACTGACACTCGGTTCCAAGACGTGCTGAAGGGTGTGGCTTTCCCAGCGATTGTCCAGGTTTCTTTGACAGGACCAGACAGAAGCCACAAAGGGAGTGGGTTTTTAATTAAATATTTCTTTGGTTATTCAGTCTTTTTAAAATGAAAATTCAGTTGGTAACCACTCAAACTGAGTGCCTCCATCTTTGAGTTGTTGCTCTATAGAGATGGTATGGTATCTTTTTGGTCTCTCTCTGTCTCTCTCTCTCTTTCTGTCTGTCTCTCTGTCTATCTCTCTCTGTCTCTTTGCCTCTCTCTCTCTCACACACTTCTCTCCTCTCCTCCCCCTCTTTCCTTGTCCTGCATGTCTGTAGGTATGTGTTCTCTTTTTCACTTCCGATGTTTTCTCTAAGTGCAAAAGATTTATTACAGACTAAAAACGTCATTCTAGGGGCTCAGCAGGTAAGAGCACTGACTGCTCTTCCAGAGGTCCTGATTTCTATTCCCAGCAACCACATGGTGGCTCACAACCATCTGTAATGGGATCCGATGCCCTCTTCTGGTGTGTCTGAAGATAGCCCGAGTGTACTCATAAACATAAAATATATGATTCCTGAAATAAAATAAACTTTAATAAAAGTAGTTGAATCATAAAGTATAGAAACAAGTAGGGAAAGAAACACTGAAGGAGAAAGCAAGAGCAGAGGTCTTGGGCAACAGTCAGTGGACTGGTGCACATACTATGGAGCTTCATAAGGTTGTGTTTCCAAAAGCGTGCAAATGCACACCAGGATACTGACAGATGACATGCTGTGTTTACTTCTAAGTTCTCCAGGATGAGAAATGCTATGTAGCTGAAATAGAATTCCCAGTGCTGCAAAGAGCATGGGATTCAGCACATCGCTGCAAAGCATGTTCATAACCTAACTGCAAACCAGGAAACAGAATATGAAATTCCCTGAAAAGGCTGACCATTTCAGCACAGAAGCATGCCATCAGAGACCTGGTGCACATACCTTCAGAGAGAGACCTGGTGCACATACCTTCAGAGAGAGACATGGCACACATACCTTCAGAGAGAGACCTGGTGCACACACCTTCAGAGAGAGACATGGCGCACATACCTTCCAGCCCTGACTGCCACACTTCCTGAGTATCATTGCAGCCAGAAACCATCAGCACTTCTTTTGAAGTGAAGCGGAGTCTCAGTGTTATTACTTTCAAGTATTAGTGCTATCTCTTTCTAGACTACAGATTTGAATAGCATGTAAACTGTATGTGTCACATAGATACATGAATATATAACACACATATCTTTGCAGGTAGTCCTCTTGATCATACACACACAAATATATTTGTGTGTGTTGTGGGTAGTTCCCTCAATGATACTTTAGTGCAGCCCTTAGCCTCAGTCGTTGCCATTGGCTCGTTGGCTCATTTTATAAAAATGTTTCACTTTCTTTTTTTTATTGGGGGAATAGAAAAGTGAAGATGTGCTGAAAAAAAATCAAATGTGCACAATCTCTCTACTCTGATATCTTTTTTCTTTCTTTCTTTTTCTTTTTTTTTTTTCAAGACAAGGTTTCTCTGTGTAGCCCTGGCTGTTCTGGAACTCACTCTGTAGACCACAGGCTGCCCTCCAACTCAGAAATCCCCATGTCTCTTCCTTCCAAGTGCTGGAATTAAAGGCGCGCGCCACCACCCGGCTACTCTGATCCCTTGAAGCAAGAATGACTTCTATTTATTTACCAGAGATTGGTGCTGATAATTTTGCCATATATTGATTCTGGAGAGGGAGGGGGACGGTGGATCAGCTCCACTGCCATCCTCTCACACGGTCTGAAGCTGCAGTGTCTCTTCTTATCCTGAGCACGAGACTTCCTTCCCTTGCAAATTCTGCGCTTCTATGAGCCCGGTGAACAGTTGCTGTGCTGAATTATCCGCCTATAGTAGTTGCTTTGACTGTATTTTTTGTTTTACTTTTTGAAGCATGTTCTCAGGTACTCTAAGCTGACCTGGAACTTCTTACAAAGCTGAGGATGGCCTGGTATTTCGGATATTCCTGCCTCCATCTCCTGTGCACTGGGCTACAGGCGTGCACCACCAGAATACTTGTGCTGTGCTAGGAATCGAACCTAGGGCTCTGTGTATACTAGGTGTTCACTCTGTTCCCTGAGCCAACTCCCCAGCCTCACTCTGTGTCTCTGATAGACACGGTCCAGCATACAGACAGGCTCCATGGCACTCTGGCTCAGCCCTTTCCTTGTTTTCTCCTGTAAACAGAATATCATGATACAGTGGGAGGCAATACCTTTGATCAGGCTGAGGAATGCTGTACAGTTTAAGGGTAATGCCCCCCAAAATATCACTATGCTTTTTATTCATAAAGAAAAATCTCTATTTTTGGAAATGCTTGTCAAACACATAAACCATTTCAAATCCCGTATGTGTTTTTTAAAATTCTATTTTCAAGTTACTGTTTTTAAATTTATGGAATATGTCCATTGTATATATTTGGAAAGTTGGATGAGCATGTATATTTATATATGTATATTTACATATGAATATAATTAGAAGAAAAGCATAGTGCGTCTGCCAGAAGCACATACATACTGTGCTTTTTAAAATTGTGAATTAAGCTCACAGCATCTCTGTTTCTAATGAAGTGTGCTTCCCCTCCCTGGATGTGCATCTGCTATTTTCTCCTCCTTCATTTTTATGCCAGGTCTGTTTTCTTGATTACAGGGAGAGACAGAAAACAAAATGAAATGTCCATTTCAAGCTGTTGATTTTATTATCATGCTGAGGGTTACCCCCACCCACCCCCACTTACCACTAAAACCAGTTTTAAGTTTAGATATCCAAGGGGAAAAAAAAAACTTTGAGACCTACGCTAGGCTTTATTTATAGTTTGGTTATCTCATTTATATTACTAAGGACCTCCGTTAGGCTGCTGTGACAAACACCCAAACAGTGGCTCAAATAAGATAAAAATATGTTCTCCCACATATAACGGCCTGGATACTGAGTGTTGGGCTGTGGCAGCTTTCCAGCATCGTAGACATAAGCTCCCTCAATCTAACTGCTCTGCCAACTTCAACTGTTGCTTCTGCCTCCTGGCCCAACACAGCTGCTGCAGCTCCAGCCATCCTAGGAAAACTCACACATCTCTCTCAAAGGGCATAATCTGAAATTTGTATGTATAACCTCTGTAATGATTCTGTAATATATATAGTATATTATAGTACATAGTATATTTAAGACACAGCCATACTAGCAGGCACAAAGGGGTGGAGAAAGGCTCGCACCTGTCCATGTTTTTGCTACAAATAAAATATCCCAGGCTGCAACCTGTCTAAGGGCAGTGGTTGCTGATGATCTGCCACAGGCAATGGATTATAAGAAATCATTTATAATAATATTTTTATTAATTATTTGAGAATTGCATTGATATTTTGGTCACGTTAACTCCCCAATTCCCCCAGATCCACCTTCACCTTGATAGATACGCAACTTTGAATTTTTTCTTTAGAATTCTTTTCCCCATCCTCAAGTCCAGTTTTCATATACTATGCAATACAGATCAAAGTTCAGAATAAAACAGCACACAGGTCCTCTCCGTGTATGTCATCTTAGGATTTTTTTTAAAAGTTTATGAAAACAACACAATACATTTATTGTTGTTATTGTTAGTCAAAAAGAATTAGGCTTGGATAATTATCAGTTATGCAGAGTTTCATCTGCATAAATACTGAAAAAGAGTATTTGAGAATCATGAAAGATACAGATCCACTTTATAGGCAAAACTATCTTAAGTTTTCTGGACAATTGTGGTGCCGGGCTCTACCCTATAAAGTCCTTTCTAGCGTTGTCATAACCAGCAAGTTGACGGTCAGAGAGCTACAGGAATCGTTGGCCCGTGGTCTAACGTTCAGCATTTCAAGATAACACATCACCCATATCACGTGATGGCTTCCCACAGTTACCACAGTCCCGGCCTCACCACCTACACCTTCCCCACTTATCACCAGACGCTGCCCTTTCTGAGGACAGCCTGTGGTCTGTCACCCATACGCTTGTTACGTAGACTCTTCCCACACAGTGATCCTAAGAGACA
This sequence comes from Mus musculus, assembly GCF_000001635.26. Classification (NCBI taxonomy): domain Eukaryota; kingdom Metazoa; phylum Chordata; class Mammalia; order Rodentia; family Muridae; genus Mus; species Mus musculus. Next base: position 149,225,769 of record NC_000069.6, on the reverse strand, counting down.
CAGAGGTGCGCGTCCTTTACACGTAAAAATTCTCCTTGGCTCTCCAGGACCGACACGGCTGACTGAGCATGTCGGGAGGCTGGTCACGCCTCTTCTTTATTCTACATTCTGAAAATAGACGGCTTTCTTCTCATGGATGCAGTCAGGTTGTTCTTCTAGCTATCGGGCCTGTGAAACATCAATATAATGGGAAAAGTTAGTTTTTATTTGTTTGAGTATGGTCCCACTCTTTGAGGGCAAATCTCAAAGCTTGGCAACTTCTGCCACCAGAAGGCAGAGCGTGCATTCTTGCAATGGTAGATGTGTTCTTTCTTTTTAAAGATTTATTTATTATTATATATAAGTACACTGTAGCTGTCTTCAGAGCCACCATGTGGTTGCTGGGATTTGAACTCAGGACCTTTGGAAGAGCAGTCAGTGCTCTTACCCACTGAGCCATCTTGCCAGCCCAGGTAGATGTGTTCTTGCGGGCTACTCTAAGAGTGTGGTAGGCATGCACTGTGAATTAATCCCTAAGTGAACTCTAACTCCAAATGCTCTGAGATCCACTCTTGTAGCCCCATGAAGGTCATGTATCTTCGGGAATTCTCTTTTCCCCTCAATACAAGGAAAGAGCTAGTGTTGGAAGCTGATTTTAGTTCCCTAGTTCAGGAACACACTAGAATAGGATCTCTTGCTCAGGATTTCTCCTGAGGATCCTCATATTATAGTGTGTGTGTGTGTGTGTGTGTATGTGTGTAATATTTTCCATCTGAAGAAATTATTTTTCTCTTAAGAATTAATTCCAATTTTATAACATCAGGAACATAGAACTGAATGAAAAATGTTTACATTGTATCTTTGTCACAATTATTTTAAGTCAGTATATTTCAAATACTTACCATATGCCGGACACTGGATTAGACCCCCAGAGACAGGATGATGAGGAAGATTGGTATAGCCTGCTCCTTCATGGAAAATAAAGACATATATTGCTATTGTAACTTAAATAAACAATGTGAGAAAAATTACAGCTATCTTAACTGGATTAAGCAGGGTAACCTGAAAAGGCTGGACACATTTACAAAAGAATGGCCTGGTTGTGCAAATTGTGAGAACAGAGAGAACATTCTAGAACCTTCCAGAGAGGACAGAATGTGCAAGACGGTCAAGAATCCAAGAAAGTGTAAAATGCATAGAACCTATTTCTTCAGTTTCATCTCAGCAAGAAAAGAGTGCACTGAAGAGTTTCCAGGAGAAAAAATTAGGCCGGCTATCACCGGCCTGGCACCACTTTTACTGTGTGGGAAGGAGTCCAAGTGCAACTGTCTCTAAACACTGTAATAGTTAAAGTACAATTACACTTGAATGTGCCCTGCAGTACACCAGCAAGTACATGTGCTTGCAAGTCTGACTGTAAGCACAGGCTGAGGAAAAATGGGGAACGGAACTGGTAGTCTGCCAGGCTCTTCTGCACCCTCTAAAACCAGGCCCTTGTTTCTTGAATTGACTTGAATTGACTATGCAGAGAATTATGTTGAACAGTTCTCAGGCTGTAGTGCTACTGTTCCCTATTACACTTAGAACTTAATTTTCCTGTGCTAGTAGCTACAATGAGACCAGTGTCGACAGAATGGTTTCAGTCTTTTCCAAATACCCTGAATCCCTCCGCTCCTTAAGCCAGGTCACAGATGTGGGCTTGGTACCAGATTGTAACAAGTTGTAGGAAGATTAAAAGAACATTCAATTTAGACCGTGCTAGTATATTCTGAGATCTTACTTGCACCAGCCCACAGAAATCTTGAACTCTGGCCTTTTCAGACACCCACTTTTATAAACACTTGAGTCTAAATAAGGGACAAACTCACAGATGGCTGACAGAAACTGTGCTTTCTAGAGATTTTCATAAACTTATTTCAGTCCAGAAAGAAAAGATGAACCCTGAAGAGATATCTTAGCTGTTTGAAAGGTGCCGTAAGTCTGAACACCTGAATTCAGATCTTAGGCGCCCACAGAAAACTGGGTGTGGTTACACAGCTGTAACCCTGGAGCTGTTGGGATAGAAACAGAAGGATCTGTGAGTACTCGGTTCATAGACAGACCCTAACTCAAAAGATAAGGCGAAGGATAGCAGTGGAGGCCTCAGCATGCATGTGACATGTTCATACACAAACACATGACCCTCCAACAAACACACACCACATGTGAAGCCAGGCAGGCATGGTGGCAGGCATTTTAATCCCAGCTCCAAGAAGCAGAGACGGGCAGATTCCTAGTGCCTACCTAGTACATACTTTGTCTGGAAAACAAAAGGTAAACAATAATTCCAGACAAGGCTACCATACACATACATACTCACCCACACACATATACATGAGAGCCCATATATACATGAACATATATGCACATATGCCATACACTCAAAAGAAACGAGATCAATATAGCAGCTGACCTTATATATAACCAACCATATAGTGTTCCATGTTAAGAAAGTCTTTGTTATCGCTTCTCAACCTTTGGGCTAGATCAAGTGAAAAGCAGTCTTTGTTGTTATTGGTTCTGGTCCTGGGCTGGGACCTAAGGATTTGTTGAGTGCTAGGCAAGTCTTCTACCCTTCAGCTCCATCTCTAACCCAAGAAGGTGTTCGGAGCAAAGGCTTAAAGTACACTAAAGGGAATTTTCTTCAGACATAAGGTTCTAAATTAAAATAACTCTGCTTTTGCTTCAAAGATGATTCTGGAGCAGACTCTGAAAGAGCAATGAAGAGTCTCCTGCCCACATCTTAGGCTTCTCACCCCCTACCCAGGTTTGGTACCCTGTGCTTTCTCTTTTGTGATGTCCAGGGCACACACAGCCCTGGAACCTGTGAGAGCTTCCCTAAGGAAAAGAGAAGGAAGCATGGGCCCCACTGCAGTAAATGCTTCCTGTAATAGACACTGATTCTAGTGGCCCAGAGAGATGCATTCTGGAGTTGGAGATATAGCTCAGTTAGTCTGGTGTTTGCCTAACATGAAGCTCGGGACTCAATCCCAGTCATGCCTGAACCAGAGGACATGGCACACACTTAAACCTCAGCACTCAGGAGGTAGAGGTTAGAGGACCAAAAATTTGAGATCATCTTTAGCTGTGAACTGAGGTGGAGGACGGAGCATCGGGATCGTGTTCACTGTAATGGTCAACTATGGAATAAGCGCAAAGCCAACCTGAATTACATGATCCACATGCATGCGCATGTAGGCATTGTGTGTGTTTGTGTGTGTGTGAACTAGGAAAGGTAATGGATTCTATTTTCGTAGACACAGATGTCAATGATTTTCTTATCTCTTCTCTTTCTTTAACCTTTTCTGAACCACAGCCCTCTATACACATGCTGCTTCTCCATTCAGTAGATGTCGCATCAGACCACATACATGTATGTCATCTCTGCGCCCAGCTTGGACACATCTCTGCTACTTTGAGTCCTCTAGTATCTTCAGATGATTTTCTTAAATAATCCCTTCTCAATGGGGCTTATTCTCCCCAGCCAATCTGTTACAAATGTTAGCTTCCACTTACGCAGCAAGCAGCTCAGAGTCATCTTATCCACTCTGCTGTATCTCCAGTTTCCTAAAAGTGTTCACAGTTGTATTAAAACCTTAATAAATATTGACTGACTAGGGCTGGGAAGATTGCTCAGTAGGTAGAGTGTTTGTCATGAAAATGTTAGAACCTGACTTTATACTCTGGAAGCCAGGAAAGATCAGACAGGATGAAACATGTTTTTAACCTGGCACTCCTTTGGCCAGATTGGAGGTGGAGTCAGAAGTCCCAGAAGAGACCCATTCTCCCACAAGGTGAAAATAGAAAACCAATACCCAAGGTGGTCTTTGATCTCCACATGTGCACTGTGGCACATAATTGCTCACACAGACACCTACATACACATGCACACACAAGTACACACACATGAAGAAAAATAAAGGAAGAGGCTCTCCTAGGTGCCCTTAGAATCTAAATATGCTCTCGCAGTCAGTGGGATTGAAAAATACTTTCCAAGAGCTCATTCAACCGGAAGCATGGGTCTTTATGTTACAAGATAAATAAAATTATTCTGATTGGAAAAATATATTCACTAGTTGTCACGGTTCTTATTTTGGCTAATAAATATATGTTTGGATTCAACAACAACAACAACAAACCATGGAAAACATGCTAGAATTGACAAGCAATAAATCAGGAAACCCTTGGATTGTCTCGTGCCATTCCCACCAGCTCGAATGCTAAAAGAACGTAACGCCATCTGCAGCTGTTCTCTGATTTCGTCCTTCCTTCTTCTCTACCTGAAATACAATTTTCAGCCAAGTTACCAAGCCCTGCCAATTCTATCCCGCTATTAAACTTCCCTATTAGTTCTTGCCCATCTTCCCCACGAGGAAGGGCATGCACGGGGAGACAGCAGCTAATAATCCTGGGTTGGAGGCCAAGCTCTTTAGTAGGTGGCCTTTGATGCAATTACACTTTCTGTGGGAAGTAATCCGGAGCCAGTGCGTTTTAAAAAGCAAGATCAGAGTTGTCAGAAAGAAGTTTCCTGATGGTTCTGTGTTACCACAGGACTCTTGCTTCTAACTTAGTATCAACTCTTTATCCTTCCCTCTTCCTGTCAGCCGGCCTCCAAAGCTAACAGTCCTTGTTTGACACCGGATGTCATGGCTAGGGTAAATAATAATATGCTAAGATATAGTAATGAGGAATTAGAACCCTGAAACTTGGGTCCTTTTTACCTGACTAGGCCTTCTTCACCACCCTACTGTCTTCTGGTGCAGTGGAAAGGGTATTTCAAATTGTTGATTCAGTCACATGTGGTAATCTAAGCCATGTCTTTATGTAATTTAGTTTCTGTTTCGGTGAGTCAGAAACATTTGTCAGATTCCCATCTCCTTCACCTGGACTTATGTGAAGAAGTAAGGCCTGTCACTCTCAGACAGGGTGGGGCCCTGTAGCCCACACAGGTGTCCTCCAAGGCCATCCTTTCCCCAGGCCCTCCTCCTGGACAGCTCAGAGTGACTCTCCTGAACAGCCAAGGGTATCCTTTCCCCGATGCCTCTTCCTGCATGGCTTAGAGCGACTGCCCTGAACATTCTGGAAGCTGACTTTGGTGACATTGCTTGTGTTTATTCACTGGACCATGACAGTGTTCCACGCATCTTCCCTCTGCCGTCTCCTCCCTCCCTACTTTTGCTGACTCTTAGGTATTCCTTAACACAGGACTAACTACAATTCCCGCCTTCAGCTTTGTCTGCAGTGGCCTGCTTCCTTCCCCTTAGACGACCTTCTGGGCTAAAGTTGACAAAGTGCGTCCTTTCCCAGCAGACTGGGAATTTCTGAGGAGTGACCATACAGACCTCTGCAGAGCTGGGGGCTGGAGAGCCATATGCAGATGTTTCTGCTCTTTAAGAAGTTGGCAGAATTAGACTGTGACTGGGTGATTCCCAGGGGGCCTCCCAGGAAGGGCAAAGTGCTGTTTGCTTCCACAAGCCCTTCTAGAACTTCTCCCTACCCATTTCTCCCTGGACCCCCCTCCACAGGAAGTCACAGAGAGAAGGAAAACAGTGGCTATCCTCTCAGCTGTTAAAGACAACTAAGGGACTAGGAATGTCTCACCTTCTTTCTAATCCACTCTCCTTTCCACTTTAGGATGCTTAGTCTGGCCTGCTTCTCAATAGTTAAGGGAATAAAAGACTTTAGAAAATCCCTTTCTTTCTTACCAGCCAAATTTCCTGACTATTGTCTTGGAAAAAGAGTCACAAAGTGCCAGCCTTTGAGATTCAAAATACTCAGCAAGTTTCGCTTCTTCTTCCCAGATCTACTTCCTCCAGGAGCTGAGGTTTGCGAAGCCGGGATGGAATGGACCGGGTAAAAGTCAGGAGTTTAGGCCACTGCTTCAAACTGCTCAGATCATCTCACAGTAACCATTAATCAGCGAATTCAACTACGGCAGGTCTCTGCCATCTTATTTTACTTTCTTATTTTTTAAAATCACAATCCTATAATGGAAGTATTCAACACGGGAAAGAGAACCTAGGAATGCTTTGAGGAATTGGTAAGGCTTTATCCCAGCCACTCTAGAATATTCTTTGTCAGATTGGCCACAGTCCCGAGCCACGTGCATCCGAGGAAAGCCTTTCAGGGAACAAAACAAAGCTCATTTCCTCCAGTTCCCTGCTCCTCCTTTTCTTCCCTGCTCATTTTAACCCTCTTTGTAGTCAACTGAATTGGCTTCAGGAAACACCGAATGGTTGTGATTGGCATTTTAAAAATGCTGCTCCGCCCCCACCTTCCCTATCACAGAATTCAAATTGAAATTGCACCAAATTCTTTCACCAGTTGGAAATCCGGCTGAGGTGCCTTTTTGCGAGCCAGCTGTAATTGGGAGAGCTTGCTTTGGTAAGTCCTGGAGCAAGCTAAGTAGTGAGTAAGACATCAATTTAATGCTGCTAAGTAGTTTTAAAGCTACTTAGCATGAGGAAATCCTACAGTTGCAGAAGCATCGACTGCTTCGAAGATTTGCTGCTTGTAAGCAGTTTTAAAGTCTTCCTACCTTTAGCTTTTCAGAAAGTACCTGTAGGCTTTTGTACCTTTCGTTTTGAGCTGTAGGGCTTTCTAGTTCTCGGTCTTTGTTTTGCCTAAGATTTAGTAAATATGTGGTACTGGCTTCTTGGAACCTTTTCTCTAAAATCCCCCAAATAATTACAGAAGAGACAAGAGACTCATGGCTTGTTAGAGGACCACAGAGTCCCTGGAAGTCCACTCTGCCCTGTGACATAAGCGAAGTAAGAGCATGGCTTCTAAAGTCAATTAATTCGTTTGGGATGACCAAGTGACATCTCAGGAAGTAGAAGGTTCAAAAAGTGTTCGTGGATTACCAGTTTATAAACCTAGTAAAACAAACAAACAAACAAAAAATTGGAACAACCTAAAAGCAACAATGTTTCTGCTCTGCTCTTGTGGACTGGATGGTAATAATAGTTTAGACGGGGAAACAAGTCGACCAAGAATCCTTAGCCTTCTGCCAAGTTTACTTTGTTTGCTGGTCCTTGACAAACCATGTCCCTGCTCTCTGAGACAAGCAAAGGGACCAGGGTGTGGTCACAAAATGGGTTAGAATGAGCACGGAGATATTTTTGATGTGTTGGAAGACCTGATGCATCAGTTACTGGCGTGGTAGGAGGGGTGGAGCTCTCAGGCAGTCATTTGTAGCATACACAGTAATTAGACAAGGCAGACACTTCTGAGAACAAGACAAAGAAGGTAAAAGCAAGAATGCCAGGTTAGGCTTGGTGAGCCCAGAGTTCTGGTTGTGCAGTCTCAGGAAAGTAGAAGAATTCTTTGGCACTGGCAGGCTTCCAGTTGGTCACCTGCCAATGTCTCCTATGGCTTATCATCTGGGATGGGGCTTAAAAGGTACTTGCTTTGTCATTTCTTTCCCCAACTTGCACAAGGGATGGAAACAACCACCTTAGAGCCATTTCTTCCACAATATCATTAGATCAGTACTCTTTGGAGTGAGCTGCCAGTGAGCAGTTCTCCAGGTAAAAGAACATAGTCATCAATAATTTCAGCGTAAGGGGAGGTGTGTGTGTGTGTGTGTGTGTGTGTGTCAGTATGTAAACAGGATTGTGGGAGGAGAGATCCATATAACCTGCAGAGGGCGCTAAGGTACCTTTCGGCGACGAGGGCACATTTGTGAATGAATGAGAAGAGGTCTCCTTAATCATCTCCCATATGCTTGTTATGCCTTCCTTCAGTCTCAAATAGACAGCTTAGACTGTAGTCAGTGATTAGGAGAGATAAACTACCATAGAAGTAGAAGGAATTCCAAAATAAAGAAGAGGCATCATAAGAAACTGATAAATGAAGCCTGGCTTCCTAATAATTTCAGGATTCATGAAGATCAGGAAACAAAGGTAGACATGTTTAGAGCCCCTGGCACGTTGCAGAGGAACTTAGAGGCAGAAGCCAGGAAATATTAGTTTTTTTTTCTTTTTAGAGTGGGGTCAAAAGGCGATATCACAGATAGAAGGTGATAGTCATAGTGTATCCTGCAGGATTGCTTTTCAAAAAGGAAGGAATCCGATTAAAAATGATGCCCACAAGTACCCTAACATTTGGATAATTCTCAACAATTTGTAAAGCCCTTTTGTAAAGATTGTATCTGGCTTGATCCTTATGACGGTCATTTTATATTTGAAGGTTTTTGGAGAGGTTAAGTGGCTTTTCCAAAGTCACACAGTAAATTTCAGAGCTGAGTCTTAATAGAAATTGATTTCTAGTGATTTCTGAACACATTGTTGGTTGACTCTGCAAAGTGCTGTCGGGGTTGTATTCACTATGGGGGAAAATGCTGGTGCAGGCCCAGAAGATGTCAGCTCGTGTTGCAAATTTAAATTAAAAAAAAAATCAAATGGCAGATATTCACGAAGCAAAATAAAGACAATTTCTCATCGTACGCTTTGTGTCTGTAATAAGCTAACAGGAGTTTTCACAACACAAATGCCTACTCTCAACTGCATGCCAAACTGGCAGTCATGCTGTCCGCCGCCTGATCAACCACATGCCACCCTGCTTGAGATTCATCCCGTCACAACTCCACTGAGTGAAGCATCACTTCAGCAAAGTAAATGGAACTCCAGAGCTAACAGTGATAGAAGAGTTGGTGCCCCAGAAGCTCTCCACAGCCGCTGCTGCTCAGACCTGCAAGCAAGCAAAGGACTTATTTACTGATGTCTGAATTCAGATTGGTGTCCCAAGCCTATGATCCAGGTGGGGAGTCTAGAAAGAGCCAAAACAGGAAGAACAAGTTTGGGTGTGATCTCTGCGGGGAAGGCTCCAGCTTCTTGGTGAGGCGGCATGATGTCAGAGGCTTCAGGAGAGCTTTGAAGTGTGACCCAAGGTCAGACCCAGAGTTATCCCTTAGAATCCTTCACTGCCCTTCTCTGTGAAATGCCCGGGGGGGGGGGGGGGGTAGGCAACAAGGAAGAGAACAAGAGAGAGCAGAAGTCACACATGTAAGGAGTGACACTCAATAAATTCCCACTAAATAATTGCTACATTTGGGTGATCTTTAATACTCAGTGGGACATGGGCCACAGAGAAATGCTGAATTCTCTGAACATATTTCTCTTGTCTAACCAGCTAAGATAACCCTCGACTCCACAACTGTGGCAGGTCTACACATACGAGGCAAGGGACTCTATCAGAAATCATTTTGCGTATGAGCATCACTTTGGTCACTGGTATTAGAATTTATGATACTTTGGTTAGTTCAAGTCCTCCAAGATCCAAACGGGATTCTGAATGTTAGTTATCAAGTGAATGAAATGAAATCGGAGCACAAAGCTGTTCCTGTTGCCTTGGGAATCGTTCATTTGTAAAGTCTAATGTGCTATTATGATGACAAGCCTATTCACTTCAGCTGTTAAGTCTTCCATTTTTAGGAAACCTAGTTTGTCACAAGTGGAGGTTACAATTATGTGCACGAAGGTACACATCCAGCATTTATCATCTGCCTATACTATCGAACAAATGTTGTGTTGATTTGGAAAAAAAAAGAAACAGAAAATTAAGATATAAGGATCTTGGAGTGTGACTACATTTTCAAATTGTTTATGGCACCCATGGCTTTGACTTCTAACTCACCAATCCAGGAAACTACAAGTTGTTCTCCAACAGGAGTTTCGGGTGAATAACCTTCTATTGATACTCTGCACAGGGAGCCCTTCACTTTAGCTGCCTTATGCTAATGGCCATCTCTTGTGCAATGTTTGTATTGGAGGTGAGGACTTGCTTTGCTGTTCCTTGAATTTGTGTTGAAATCTCCCACCCTAAGCAGCCTATTTTGTTTGAATTTGCCTGCATTTATCCTGGGAAAATGCTTAGTGTAAAGCCCTGCCTCTCTCTCTACAGGCCTCACAGCACCTAGTCTGTGGGGTATCCCAGAGCTTTGCCTCAAGCTGTCTGTTCACTGTTGACCAAGCCCTTGAAGAGTCCTTCAGGCTCCGCTGGACCTGAGAAAAATCTATTGAGATTCTTGCCCCTTTTTTTCTTGCCAAGTTACTTTTTTTTTTTATTAAATGGATAACTCCTAAATTGTTGAAAATCAGCTACTTGAAAATGGATTTGCTTGATTCTGGCAGGGTTTCAGGTGTGTGTGTGTGTGTGTGTGTGTGTGTGTGTGTGTGTGTGTGTGTGTGTGTGGGCTCCTTGGGCTCCCAGTACAACCAGATAGGGTAGTCTGTCTTTGCAGTTCTGAAAGGGTTTCTAGAATGGGACGGAAGCACAACTAAGTTTCAGAAAAAGCCACAGTGGCTCCCTTTCCTTCCCTGTCCGCCTCCCATTGATCTGTAGAATCTTTGCATAAACATTAGTCTTTAAATTTAGGATGTTGAATAACTTAATGTTTATTAGATGGATGACAGATAACTGGACAGGGTAGACGTGAGTTCATTTAAAGGAAAAGAAATAGATGTGTCTAAAGCAGTGTGCCACCTATCATGTGTTCTGAGCAAGGCTAAATCCAGGCCAGTCCACAGAGGGATTTAAACTGTTAATTTCCCCATATTGCTCAAGTAAGCAAAACCTAAGGCATTTAATTTTTCTAATAATCTCAGACATGGTTTCTTCATAATGTACTACACAATCTATATTGATTACTCTGTCGGTAAGACACGCATTTAATAAACATGTATTCCACAGCGAAGCATAAAATCAAAGTTTAAATGACTATTTTTGAAAGCTACTCTTTCCCCCAGAGTGTGTCAAAACAAAATGTCAGGGGTGCGGGGAACCTTCCGTTTCAGCTGTTTATGAAGGTATTAAGATGAGCAGCCCAGAGCCAGGGAAGCGAATTCCACACTCTTCCAACACAAAGCTGCTGACATAGAAACAGCTTCACCAGTCCTCTTTGGAAAAGAAAGAGCTTAACTTAAAGTTGTAAATGGAAAACACAAGTTTTTGGTTTGTTTGTTTGCTTGCTTTTTACTGAAAATAAAAATGTTTCCTTTTATTTAAAAATGGTTAAATTCATGAAAAAAATAACATTCAGTCTTCAAACCCTGATTCAATATGTGTGCCCATTTATAAGCAGGTATTTATTATAGTAAAATATTTTATCTAACATTAATTATTTCATTAGTTTCAAAGGCATTATTTACACAAGAGAGCAAACCACTTTGCCAAATTTAAGCAACCAGTTCCTTGACTCCTGATACCACCTGAAAATAGTATTTGCAAGCATGCAAAAAATCCTAGCGTCTCTAATGCTCTTCAGAAGAGGTCTGTAGAAGGCAAATTAAGTGGGACCTGGAAGGGGGTGATTAAAAGGAACAGGGAATTTACCTTGTAGTAACAGAAGGACGGTTGTGTTTGATTTGTTGTCTGCTTTAATCTGCCATGCTATTTCACCCTCCAAGACGCACATCAATACCTTCTTTATGTCTGGCTATTACCACTCATTTAAAAATCTATTTTACATGATTCTTTCAGCCAAAAATGGACCATAATGACACAGAATACAGCGTGTGCTTCATAAATTCTGTAAGAATCAATACTTTGGCTGGGAATTTGTCAGTCTCTCAAAGTTATGCGCCATTAAACTTTACTGTTATTGCGCTGGACTCTCCGTCAAAGTTCAGTACCTAGCACACTAGAGAGAGACTTCCAGAGCCAGGGAAGGTGCAGAGGAGCTGAAAGATGCTTGCAGGAGGATCCAGGCCTTCGGAGAGATGCTTAATTTGCGAAATGCAAATAGGCCAAAAGTTATCTTGATTATGGATAGCCAAGTAGCTTCTTATGATTTGGGCTATGTTTATCTAAAGGTCACTCTGTGTTACACTCAGACCCCGGGGAATGTGGAACACACTCTTCCATCCACCAGGCTCCACCTCCATCCTAGTTCTCTGAGAAGGGCAGCAGGCAGTGTTCAGAACGAGGGACAGTAGATGCCTCAGCCATTTTACACTACTCCTTGAGTTAATTTGTAATGAGACCGTCCCTCTGGTTTTGAACACTCCGGGAGGTGCTTGCTGATTGTCATAATGGCTTCCTTTTTAGCCACATCCAGATTTTATGGATTCTACGTACAAATGACCTTAACAGCATCAAAAGGAAACACAGATATTGTGCTGTTGGCAACTTGGCTGTTACTTGCCTCTCACCTAGCTGGATCAAGTTCCCAGAACTCAGGACTCTGCCTGCTAGGCTGGCAGTCTGGACATGTTGAAGTCTCACATGCCCAGTTTGACTTTTCTCCTCAGCTATGGCTATCTTTATAATCTCGGAAATACTTGTCACTGTCTCTGAGGGTCTGCTCCGGGCCTGCAGAGTGAGTTCAGTGGTTTTTTGACTATATCCCCTGCACTCGACACCTTTACTCGCATTGTATTAAAATAGCCTGCTTCTTGCTTGTATGTTATAACAATGTTAGTGGAGACTGAGTCGCTTATACCCAGTTACTATCTGACATATTGTAGGTGCTCAAAAACTCATCTCAGGATACTTTAATCAAAGCTGGATGTCATCAGACAAACCTTCAAATCACAGCACATAAGAAAAGGGGAAAGGAGAGTCAGGGATTCAAGGTCAGCTGTGGTTCTATATCCAGAACTGAAGGCTAGCCTGGGCTACATGAAACTTGGTCTCAAACAAACAAAACTACCATTTTTCGTGAACAAAGTAGAAGGTGAATCCTATACCTCCCAAGGAGGAGTAAAGCTTTTGCCTTCTTCCTGGGGTTTTGGCGACATGAGAAAAATAGTGTGTACATAAATATTAAGAGAAAAGGCAGGAATTGCAATGGAGACCACAGAGGCTGAGGTCCTGAGTTCTAGGACACCTTCAGAGAGAAACTCTATCTCACTCAGTTAATGAAACAAAGGTAAAAGCATTTAAGTCAAAAGGTAGCAAGCTAAGCTGACAGAAGTTGACCAAGCCGGGTTCTCACTCCCAGCAGGGCATAAAGAGAAGGGGGTGATTCCTGTGTTTACGGAAGCAGAGCACCCAGAAGGTGGGAGCAGGCCAATCAGAAGTTCAGGGTCACCCTCAGCTATCTACATGGAAGTAGAAAGCACCAGGTATGGGACTCTGTACAAAACCGAAAAGAACTAACAATCAACCGTACTCTTTTCATCAGCTATAAGAAAGTAAGTGCCTTGGTTGAAACACACTCCCAAAACTGTTTCTCAGATTAGCTGCAGACAAGTAAAGAAATAAGTGGTCCCTGGAATGGAGGACTCTATGAAACCCAATGGCTTTGACCAAAACGGCTCCCACTTAGGCCTTTGCTGAGTGACTCACCAGATGGTCTGCTGAGAATACTTCCAAGGTCAGGCTCGATGCTACCTGAGAGACAGTGAGGTGCAAAGGCCTTTTGATTTCATTACTTTCCTGAAGTCTTTCTGCTACAGTTATTTGTAGGCTTTGGCCGAAGCTCTTAAAATTTGTTCTGTTGGGGGGGGGGGGGTGCAGGTGTCTGCTCACTTTTCAAATGAGTTTATTAATGGAATGGAATGCTACCAGGTACCTGGTTAGGCTTTGAAAGCATGTTTGCTATTCCTGTTTCATGTCTCCTGTTATCTTCAAATTACCCTTTCAAAAGCACGGCATCTAAGCTGAAAGGCAAGTACAGATAGAGAGGAAAAGAGATAGAATGAGCCTTGAAACACATTCCTGGACAAAGTCCTGTATCAGAAATTACTTTACAGCCTGCAGGTATTCGGACTTGCTTCCAAACGGTCAGAAATGGCGCTGGCTTTGGCCATGGGTCGCTGTGGGGGACCCCATCACTGAGTGGCTCCACCTTCGCAAAGTTCTGCCGACTCTCTCTTTGATATATTCACCTCTGGTTTGTCTGTCCATCTGCGGGGGTTGGGTGATAAGGATTCCCCCTTTCTCCTATCTCCTTTACAGAGACTCCCTCCCCTGGTGGTGGGCTTTGGAGTCAGAAATTCCTGAGTTTGAACTCAGCCTCACCCCCTTCTCTTCTTTCAACTTCATTTTCATTATTTGTAAGGATGAAATTAATAACTAGTCATACTTTAACATCTCTTGAGGGAAAGTGCTAATTAATATAAAATTAATGGCAAAGGTATACTCTGATCTTGGTGAGGGGAAAAGCCTCTTCTAAGTAGGTAACTGATTCATGCCAGTCATGGCGGGCATAATTACTATGAAGAACTGATATCTGCTATTGCAATAACTTTCAGAATATGGCCTGCGCTCCGTAGGTTATGGTCGGTGTTACTTTAATATGCTCACCATGCAACTCTGTACTTGTTGGGAATTCAATATGCGTTTTTTTTTTTCCATTTTTTATTAGGTATTTAGCTCATTTACATTTCCAATGCTATACCAAAAGTCCCCCATACCCACCCACCCCCACTCCCCTACCCGCCCACTCCCCCTTTTTGGCCCTGGCGTTCCCCTGTTCTGGGGCATATAAAGTTTGTGTGTCCAATGGGCCTCTCTTTCCAGTGATGGCCGACTAGGCCATCTTTTGATACATATGCAGCTAGAGTCAAGAGCTCCGGGGTACTGGTTAGTTCATAATGTTGATCCACCTATAGGGTTGCAGATCCCTTTAGCTCCTTGGGTACTTTCTCTAGCTCCTCCATTCAATATGCGTTTTTAAGTCCACCTAGAGTGCTTACCTAGCATGCTCTAGGTTCCAATCCCAGCACCACAGAAATGGGGCACACAGGAATATGTCTGCCGTTTCAATTCTTAGGAGAGGCAGAAGGATCCTCAGTTACTTAGTGATCTTTGAAGCTAACTTGGGTTATGAGAGACGCCAGCAAGGCGTATAAATATATGCATTAATTAGAATCTAAATGGAAACTATGCAACACAGAATTGACAAGAATTTGAAGATCTCTCTAAGAATAGTCAGAATACACTGCTAAAACTTTTTTTTTAAACAGATCAAGTTTATTTGTAACAACATAGGGCACTGGTCATCTGCAAATAGTGTGTAGGCAGGTGTGTCACAGCAGTCCGTCTGTCCTCACGTTGGCAGCAGCCTTTCCTATGGGGCCTTCACAGGGCCTGGGCACCTTTGGGAGCCTGAGCTGGAGCTGAAGCTGGGCCTTAGCTGGAGCTGTGGCCTCTGCCTTGAATTGAACCTTGGGCTTCGGTTGGCAGAGCCTTTGTGCCTTGGCCATGTAGCTTCGAATCTGTTTACCAAGCTTGGGGTGAGCGATGAAAGCCACGCGTTGAGTTTGCGGCTGGGGCACTTTGACATCTTGGGCTTGATGGCCTGAGGCTTCACCAGGGCCTTGATGGCCTCTGCCCGTTCACTCACTGCCTTTGCATTGTTGGCCTGCATCTTCTTCGGGCCTTTCTTGTGCTTCTTGGCAAAACACATGTTCCTCAGGAACTTGGGGTCAACCCCCTTAAGAGATTCGTATCTTTGTGACTGGCGTTTCTTGATGCCATTTCTGTGCCACTTGTGAGACTGATTGTGTGTGGTGTGATTCTTGGACTTGGTCATATCTGCACCTGCAGGAAAGACAGGAGATCAGTTCTGGGGGTCCCCAGACTGGGACACCCCTACCATCCTGAGGGTGACCTGCGGCTCCCTCCCTCAGCTCTTGGGACTGGGAGAGCAAAACCTAAAACTTATTAGTGCTGTGCAAATACATTTAAACATAATAGATTTGTGTCAGTTGATGAGGGTTTCAGTTTTACGCTATGATAATACTTCAAAATGTCTTACAGAAAAGAAGTCATTCTTTTCTCCCCTGATGGGATTTGCTTTCCATTTCTAGAGAGCAATTCGCGGTATCTTTTCTGTGATGCATACAGAGGTCCCCAGTACAGCTTTCTGGGTCATGTGCTTTTGAAGGACACGAGGTCTAGAGTCATGGCTTGCTCCACTAAAATTTATCTCTCATGTGTATCCTTATATATACTTGTAGATAATAAATGTGTATATGTTACCACAGTTGAATTGACCAAAAATGGCAGTTGAATATCTCGCCTTCTTCCTGCCTCTGCCATATTACATTATATCACACATCTTGAATCCAGAACCCATCACTCTATCACTAAGCAACAGCCCAAGCCATGTCTTGCTCTATAAATATTACAAGAGAATATGACAATGACATTCTGAAGTCATCATAAAGGACGTTGAAGAAGAGACATACTAAATGAATAGACAAAAACATTTCAAAGAGTGTGAGTGTTGTCAAGGACTGTGACAACAGGAGTCAGAGTTGTGAATGGTCAAGGGCAGACACTGGAGTCAAAAAATACCCAGGTTCAAGGGTCAGTGACTGTCTGTGTGTCTAGGAAAGGAATTTGTGTTACCTCATCTTGCCACCCTCATTCATCTTTGCCACCAAAGGGCAAAACAACAGACTGTCTGCTTGGGACTGCTGAGAGCACAAGGCAAGTTAGCACATGTGAAATGCTTGGTGTGGCCTCCCTTTCAGCGGCAGCCTAGAGTAGCATGCTCTATGGTCAGTGTAGGGTGCAGCACCTCCTGTAAAGATGCAGACTCAATCAACAGTTTTTTCCAAATCAGGAATTCAGAACATACTTTTGAATTAAAGAGACTACAAGACCCACAGAAATATGCCTCTAAAACCAGAGAACCATGTACTTCTTCAGTTCTGTAGGTGCCTAGTGAATCCTTGATAGTAGAAGTGGTAAGGGCATATGTAGATGAGGAGGCAGGGGGTGCAGGGCGAAGAGCACGAGCAAATCAGGACAAAACAGTCATTCAACAGTCAGGATCAACGTCTTAGCCTTCCCAAAGGCCTCCAAGTTTCTGAGTGTCCTGCAACCACTCTGTTCCTAGACCCCAGCTCCTCGGACCCGCCCCTTCCCAGGTTGTCTTCTCCAGCCCTGCTGCCTTCTCACTGTCTCTTGAAGGAACCACACAGCAGCCTAAGGACTTCACTGAAACTCCCTTCTGCTTCAACAACCTTTTCTCATTCGTAGGGAAATTTGAATCTCAGTCACACTCCTGCTCAAATGTCACTTGGTCAGTAGGACCAACTTTCTCTCCCCATGCACACACCATCTGTGCCAAGCTGACCCTCACCCCAGCAGCTCATCCACTCTGTTTACCTCACCCTTCTGATACATAACATGATTTATCTGTTATTTATTTTCTCATTTTCTTCCTCAGAGTGAACCTTACCCAAGAATGAAAGCCCTAGGGGCCGTGTTTTGGTGACTTTATTTCCTGCTGTAACACCCATTCCAAGGAGGCTATTTGACCCATAAGAAATGAATTTGTACCATCAATATTATTCAATCATACAGTTTATTTTACAAATAATTCCCCCCTGCCTTGTATTTAAATTCAGCAAAAAATACTCATCCCACACTGATGTCACTCTGGGTGTAGATTTGCATGAGGTGGTAACTTTGCCCAAGCCTAGTGTTTTTTAAAAAGGTTCCCAGAAGAGCAAGCTTTTGGTTGCTTTTGTCCCCCTGGCTCAGTCACAAATTCCTCTCTTTCTGTTCAATGCCCAAGATGCATGCATGAACATCACTTAGAGAAAAACCCATCTGACTGAAATCTTTCTTAGAGAAATCAACACACACACATTCATTTTAATTGTTAAAGAACAAAGAACAAGGGTTTCTGCATAGATAAATCTTCACCAAGATCAATATACATTTCTGGTTGCAAGTAGAAGGACAATTTTATAAATAATAAATAGGATATAGGGGCTACATGGGAGAGGGAGAAACTAATTGTATACAAAAAGGCCCCTAGAGGGGAAGTGCATGGTTAGAATATACATTAATTTAAATTTTTTGAAGCCTTTAGGTATCTAAGAAAGGTGATTCAGTTAAACACAGCAGCCATTCCTCTTCCTGGATGCCCACTGACCAATGCACGTTTATTCACCACACGCACATTTTCATTCTAAGGAAGGCTCTTAAATGATGCTGAGCAGATCCTGTGTGTTGAGTGTACTAAGAAACAACATGGAGACATTAGCCTCCTTAAAGACGAAAATCTGCATTCTACAAGTCTAGGTTCATAGCTCTTCTAACGAGAATCAATCCATTGTCTTTCTTTCCCCTCAGCCTGGAATGTTCAATTACATGATCTCAACTGGAAAGGACCATTTCCAGAGCCTTTGTTTGTGGCTACTTCTCAGTATTATTCTTAACATTCCACTAAGTTAATTTCCATGATTTAAAAAAGTTAAAAAAAATCAGCTTAAAGAAAAATTGTATAGCAATATTCTGTAACCATTCCCAAGTGGTTTTCCCTTTTACTCTTTAGTTAGTAAGCTATACACAGACTCACTTTTCCTTTTAAGGTGCCTTGTTTAGTGTCTAAATCCAAGGAGTTAATGGATTGTACATTAAATGATATTAAAGAAAAATCATTGTAGCTATTAGTATTATTTCTCTGATATTTTAAACACACACAATAATCTTGGAAAACCTTCATTTGCCCATTCAACAAATATTTTTGATTCTTTTACTATCAAAGCAAAGCTTGCCTTTTTTATTTTGATTTGTAAATGTTCATAAGCAGGTGGACATCATGTGTGTCTGGTGCTCTGAAGTGATATGTATATCTAACAGTATCACTAAGGATGTCTCAGTAGAATTCCAGAAACACCTAGTAAAGACCATTGTAATGTGACTCTCATTTAAAGCATCACAGATCAGTCATTGTCATGTAATTACATTACGTTTGTCTTGTGAACTATTTTAGAATGGTTTGTATTGTTATTCTGTGCCCCTATTCCAGTGTTTGGCTTGGATCATTATTAGTTCTGGGTTGTCTTGTCTTGTCTTTCTTCCTCTCCTCTCCTCTCCTCTCCTCTCCTCTCCTCTCCTCTCCTCTCCTCTCCTCTCCTCTCCTCTCCTCTCCTCTCCTCTCCTCTCCTCTCTTCTCCGCTCCTTTTTGCTTCCTCTCTTCCCTTTCTTCCTCTCTCTCTCTCTCTCTCTCTCTCTCTCTCTCTCTCTCTCTCTCTCTCTCTCTCTCTCTGAGAACAGTTATCACTAGGAAACTCCGTTCTGAAACTTGCTATATAAATCAAACTAGACTTGAATTTACAGAGATTAGTCTACTTCATCTTTCTAATGCTAAAAATTAAAGATGTGCCCTGCTATTCTAGCTTTGTGTGCTTAAGACTTACTAACTCACTCACTCACTCAGTTACTCACTCACTCACTTACTTACTCACTCACTTACTCACTCACTCACTCAGTTACTCACTCACTCACTTACTAACTCACTCACTTACTAACTTACTCACTCACTCACTCACTCAGTTACTCACTCACTCAGTTACTCACTCACTCACTCACTCACTCACTTACTCACTTACTTATTGTCAGGGGAGAATGTAGGCACACATAGAAGGCAGGGAAGTCAACTTTGGGGATTCAGTCCTGTCCTTCCATCTGAACTTTGAGTTAGGGTCTCTCTTATTTCACTAGTGCCCTGCCCAAGCAACCTTCCAACCAGTTCTCCTGTCTTTGTCTCCATGTCTCTGTAATGGTAATGCAGACAAGGGTCATCAAATTTTAGCGTGAGTTCCAGGAATTGAAATCATGTCTTCAGGTTTCCTCCTGAAGCACTCTCACCCTCTGACCACCCCCACCCTTATTCTTCTTTTCATGCAAGCTCTTTGATGATTCAAGGACCTAGACAACAGCACTGGAGACCAATTCCCAACCTGCCTTGCGTCACCTAAGAAAAAAAGAAGAGATATCAAAGAGAGAAGCCCGAGCACTAGAGAAAACACACTTAGTTTGGGCTTCTTATAATGACATGGACTATGGTGATGGCATCATGTCATAGACATTTTAGAAACCCACAAAGTAGATAAGAAGGCAACTGGGTTTTCTTGCTAAAAACTTTGTTTTAACATCAAGTAAAGAAACTGAAAACAGGGAAGAAAAATAGGATTCAGGTCTTTTGACCTTTCTCCAGTCTCCATGGATAAGTCTGAGCTCAAAGTCTCAAAGCAGGATAATACAAAAATGATGGCACCAAACTTCCTTTTCCTATATAAACACTTATTTATAGGTTAAAACTATGATTAGACCACAATAAGCAAGTTATAATAGCAAACACTTCCTAAGGATTTGCTTTTCCTTTTATTTTATTTCCTTTTATTTTATCAATTGCATCAAAGCTCAAAAAAGCAAGCAAACTCCTATGGGGTATGCCAATGTATGCAGATCCCATCACAGAGCAGAAAACCGAGTAACTGAAATTAAATCCCTCCCCTGAAGCTTGTAAATGGTTAAATCTAGGGACAGCTCCTATGTTTCTAACACCAAAGCAATAATCTTAGTGACTATACTGTTTTCATAGTTATCTAACATCAGATCTACGGCTAACATTGAGTGCAGACAGTAGTCAGCTCATGAAAGGTGAGGGAAAATAGGTGAGGTCAATGGGTAAGTTGCATATTGTTTTGAAGTGAACCACTCCAGACAGAGTGACCTCTTTCTGCAGGTCAGGAATTTTGGTGCAGCCAAACAAAGAACATGGAGTTGGGCTCTTATCCGATTGCCATCTCTATGACAACCAGACCTGAGGTATATATCGAGGTCATCAGAAGGACCTTCCCCCAAACTCAGGGAAACAGAAGCTGGCAACACTCAGCTCCTGAAGCACTGGAGAAGCGCTTCTCAGCCTTCCCATCGCAGTGACCCTTTAAAGCAGTTACTCATGCTGTGATGACCCCCTCCACCATAAAAGTATTTTCATTGCTAGTTCATAACTGTAGTTTTGCTATTGCTATGAGTCATGATGTAAATATCTGTCTTTTCAGATGGTTTTAGGCAACCCTGTTAAAAGGTCGGTTGATTTCCAAAAGGGTTGCCACCTACTGTATTAGAGATTTTTTAAAAAGATTTATTTATTTTTATTTATATGACTACACATTTCAGCTGTCTTCAGATACACACTAGAAGAGCGCATCTGATCCCATTACAGATGGTAGTGAGCCACCATGGCTGCTCTTCCAGAGGTTCAATTCCCATACTCTTAACCACTGAGCTATCTCTCCAGGCCTGTATCAGAGATTTTATGTTGTCATGAGATGGAGATTTTCTGCTCATTTCCATACAAGCTGCCGATCTACAGACCAGCCCTGGGAATTGCAGCAAGCTTCCATTGAGAGCAGGAAAGAAAGCCACACGGTCTCTGTAGTCTCATCTATGTAGCACCCACCTCTTTTGCTATTTTCTGCTCATCAGACGCAAGTCCTACAGTAGTGACATACAGCCTTAGTCCCAGCACTCAAGAGGCAGAGGCAGCCAAATCTCTGATCTCAAGGCTAGCCTGGTCAGTCTACAGAGTGAGGTCCAGGACAGCCAGAGCTGCACAGAGAAATTCTGCCTCAAATATAAAAGAAAAGAAAAAAGGAAGAAAAGGAAGAGGGAGAGAGAGAGAGAGAGAGAGAGAGAGAGAGAGAGAGAGAGAGTAGAAGGAGGGAGGGAGGGAGGGAGGGAGGGAGGGAAGGAAGGAAGGAAGGAAGGAAGAAAGAAAGAAAGAAAGAAAGAAAGAAAGAAAGAAAGAAAGAAAGAAAGAAAGAGACAAGTTACTAGATCTAGCCCATACCTAACTTAAGGGAGGTAGCCTCAAATAGAGATCCCTTAGAGCCATTGTCGAGGCCACCCCGCACAGCCAGTAACGTGTTCTCTGAACTGAAGATGTAACTTTTGTTAGAGTATAGAGTGATCATCTCAAATGTTCTAAAGCCTAGATTCAAATTCCAGACCCATAAAATGGAGCCATGTGTCCTTAAAGAACATTGATGTCAAGACAATAGGCTGACCCTTAGACCCTGATATTCCAGGCAGGGAGTAGCATCCGACAGAATGTCCGCTCACACAGCCTCCCACTTTTGCAGCTGAGAAGAGCTGTGAGGATCCAGGCATCCCCTGGACCAGAATTCGATTCCTTCCAAAACCAACATTCATTTCAAATACCAGGAGAGGAAATCAGGAGATAGAAAGGACTTGTCCTATATGATATGATAAAAAGAAGGTGGGTTCCAGAATCTTCTGAGTATATTTAAAAACATAACTCAAGATTGCCACTGTCTGAGCACAGATGGTTGCAGCTGAGTCAGTTTCCTGAAGGCAATTCAGGGACATCCTGGTTCGCCCCCAGTGCCATTGTGACGATCAAATCGGATGACACAGTGGACAATATTGAGTTAGCAACATCATGCAAAATATAAACACAAATTTTGCCAGAATTCCCCTCGGCTACAGAACAGGAAGAAATGTGAGCAGTGGCTGCTTAGCAGACGCCAGCTCTCTTACTGAGCACAGGCCTCTATGGTATGAATGAAAAATGTGCTGGGTTGTTATTGAAGAGGCCATCAGTAGCCACATTTGCAGTTGATTTGCTAAGGATCGACTTCAAGGCAGGTCTGTGTTTTAGCATGGGCCTGTCTTGACCACACAGCAGAAATTTTGAGGCAGACCAGCCTTTGTGGAGTGTCAGAACGCTCTGGCAGCCTGAACTTCCTTTAGCCATTTGCCTGAATTCAAAGCCACTCCAGTCCCCATCCCCCTGTTGTGTGTGTGTCTGACTGGAGAGAAAATACTGTGCCTTACCATCTAAGAACTGCCCGAAACTGAGGTGCCCCAGTGCCCCAGAGGAACACGGTCACCTGTCCCATTCAATGACCTGACAGAACTCTCAATCTGATGTTTTTCCCTTTAGAAACAAGATGGCAAGATATTTTCTTGGGAAGTCATTTAGGTAGACTAAAGCAATCTATAAGGGTCTATTGATTGGAAGGAGATGTGCCTCAAACTTGATTTGTGTTCAGCAAAGTACCTTGGAAAAGAGATGTGATTGACAGTGCAGAACAGATCTTGGGGAGGAGTTAGGCTACCAAGGCTCCTGTGTTGCAGGATATTTGATCACACTGTGAACCCTGAGAGTTATTCACTGAAAAGCCCTGTTGCTAGTTGTGGTTTGACTTAGCCCTCAGCACAGGCCTTTAATCCCCCTGACTGGAATATAGACATACCCTGAGGATATACTTTTAATCCTAAACAATGAAGGAAAACTGAGTTTGGAGAAGTTTCACCCATTTTTGAAAGTAATGTATAATTGACTGGCAGACCAAGTGACAAATCAGAGAAAGATCTGACAGAATAGGATATACCCAACTCTTCGTGAGAACAGAGATGAAAGGGAAGCTACTTAGTTAAGTGAGAACAGTGCAGTGTACAGTTTTACAGGGGCAGGGACAGAGATCAGGGCACAGAGAGAGAACAAGCTAGTCACAGGTGAAGACAAAACAAGCCAGAGAATGAGAAGGAGCCAGAGAATTATAACATTTACAACATATTACCAGAGTTAGTTTGAGGTCAAGCAGAGCAATTCAAGGGAAACAGAGAGGCCAGATTGAATCAGACATCTTGGTGAAGAGTTTTGAGACAGAAGAGTGGAGTTGAACCAGTCAGTCAGAGCACAGAAAGAACTAGAAAGGGTGAGCTTATTCAGCAGCAGGTCTCAGAGGCTGGAAAGATTCTAGGCCTAGATTAGATTGTAAAGAAGCTAGAAGCTTCCAGGACTAGGCCTAGGTTAGCAGACAGAGGCTGTAAGTCTGGGAGACAACAGACTCCTCTGGAGAATAAAACTTACCTTTCCACTCCTTCTGCACAGAGGTCCAGGAGAGCTGGGTCTGGAAAAGTCTAGAGTGAGACAGGGAACCACAGAAATGAAAGGGAAAACAGTCTCAGGTTCTAGCAAGTATGTGCCCTTGCACACGGTCCGTGTACCCCAGCACACTCGTGAATACATTATGAGATTGTCTCTCTGTCCTGCTCTGTGTCTCTGTCTCTCTGTCTCTCCCCCTCCCTCATAAACTCAATTGAAAGGTTCTCCAGCACAAAGTTGCAGGCAATGATATCATGTCACAGTATCACAAGGTTGGATGCCTGCAAGATTTTGTGTTACACTATATATATATATATATTTAAGTAGGTTATTAGGAAGAATCACAATGCCAGAGTGTGGTAAGAACTTTGTTCTGGATGTTTTGTGTCAAATTGATACAAGCTAGAGTCATCAGAGAAGAAGGAGCCTCAGTTATGAGATTCTGATATAAGGCATTTTCTTACTGATCAATGGTGCACGTGTATGTCTGAGGTGTGTGTGTGGTGGGGGGCAGACAGCCGCTGTGAGTGATGCCATCCCTGGGCTGATAGCCCTGGGTTCTATAAGAAAGCAGGCTGACCAAACCAGGGGAAGCAAGCCAGTAAGTAGCACCCCTCCATGGCCTCTGCATCAGCTCCTCCTTCTGGGTTCCTGCTTTGTTTCTGAGTGCCTGTCCTGACTTTCTTTGGGTATGAACAGCAATGTGGAAATATAAGGTGAATAAACCCTTTCCTCCACAACTTGGTTTTTGGTCATGGCGTTTCACTGGTGTAGCAGTAGCCTCACCAGATATGTCCTGCTTACCATTATGGATTTGAGATCACTTTTGGCAATCCCGCAACCAACCTGCAATAGGGATGAGTTCTTCTCATAAGAATCAGCCTAGTCGGCCATCACTGGAAAGAGAGGCCCATTGGACAGGCAAATTTTATATGCCCCAGTACAGGGGAATGCCAGGACGGAGAAGTGGGAGTGGGTGGGTAGGGGAGGGGGGGCCGGGGAGAGTATAGGGAGCTTTTGGGATAGCATTTGAAATGTAAATGAAGAAAATATCTAAGAAAAGAAAAGAAAAAGAAAAAAAAGAATGAAATACTAACAATAATATGAACCCACATGGCTGTGTATAGTTATGTTCTAATGCAGAGTCACAGGAGACACTAGGAAAAGATAGCACAACAATTTAAAATCTGTAGCTGGAATAGCAGCTACAATGTGCATTAGCAAGGTAAGTCATGTGCTGGTAAATTAGGAAAAGGAGTGCAGGTTTGTTGATTTCAAGAACGCACATCTGTGGAAGGCTAGAGTCAGTGTGGAAGCCACATTTAAACTCTTCCAACACTACGGCTGAAGATGAAGGGAGCAGAACATGGAGTCTGAGATCCAGCTGCCAGAGAAGCCACAGATGTTAATTTTAAAATAACTATAGAATATTAAGTATTGCCAGGGAGACTTTACTGGGCTTCTCTATGCAATCATGAGGATCCTCCCCCGCACCTCTCCCTCTCCCCACCAAAAAAAAAAAAAGAAAAGAAAAGAAAAGGAAAGGAAAAGAAAAGCTTGCTTGTTCGTTTGTTCATTTGGTTGGTTTTGATTTTTGATTTGTAACTCTAACTGTCCATTCTATTACGCTAAGCATGACCAAGAAAATAGTTTCCTTTTCATACAAATAGACAATTATGTCCTGGTAACATGCTATGTATTCTGAAAATAATTTAAGATTTTTCAATGCGAAGCAATTTCCAACTAGTCTGAAAGAATTTTGGTTATCTTCATAAATCATAAATTTGACACAAGGAAATTTAAATTAAATATCACTTGTGCAGCTGAATTCTTATAAGCCAGACAAATACATCTCAGTGTTTTTAAATGAAACACACACTAGTGTTCTTAAGTATATAATATTGTCTGTTTATTTTATTTCAAAACAGAGTATCTCTATGTAGCTGTGGCTGTCCTGGAACTTTCTCTGTAGACCAGGCTGGCCTTGAATTTAGAGATCTGCCTGTTGGGATTAAAGTTGTGCACCACCGCCACCCAGTCCCTAAATCTGTAGTATATAAAACTAAGCTAATCGTTTCATCATTATTAACAATGTGGGGTATAAGCATACAGGGTCGGAGGGGGAGGGTTGAGGTCAGCCTGGTCTACACCTTGCCCTATAGCCAAAGGTACATAATTAGACCCTGTCTCCAAAACAGATGAGTAAACAAACACAAACAGAGAGAGGGAGGGAGTGAGGGAGAGAGAGAGAGAGAGAGAGAGAGAGAGAGAGAGAGAGAGAGAGAGAGGTTGCAAAGGACCTGAGTTCAGTTCCTGGCACCCAAGTCAAGGAACCAGAGGTGACTCTCAACTATTTATAAGTCCAGTCCCAGCTCTCGTCTCTTCCATTTGCTGCCATGGACAACGACAGTCATGTGCATATAAACATAGGCATGTGCACATAATTAAAATTTAAAACAGCCCTTTAAACTTAACAAACACAAACCATTAGTCGGCCAAGGTATTAAACAATGCTGTAACCTAATGAGAGCCAGAAATCCTGTGAGATAACCATTGAGTTCAGAGATGTGGCAAAATGTGCTCAGCAAGATGTCATCTGTAGGCGCTTAATGGAACTTATGAAGATGTTTATTCCTTAAACAAGGAAGGAAGTAGCTATAGGTGAAGGCTCACATATCCTTGAAACAACTGGCTTGGGGGCTGAGAGAACATTTTCACTCCATATCTCAGTCCTTTACCTCTGTGAGGCGTAAACTAAACATGTTTAAGTGTTTAGAGTCATCTATAACAGCTAACCAGAGTGTTCGTTCCTGGTCTGGGATCTCGCTCTCTGACAACACTGAAGCAATGCCCTGGAGGACTGAAGAGTATTTTAAAATCAGCTCACATGATCGTTTTCCCCACTTTTTCTCAGCTAGAGGTGGAGTTGAGTGAAATATAACAGCTTCAGAAAGAAAATCAAAAGTTCTGAAACTTCAAATTTAGCCATTAGTACAATGACTCACACTGAAGGCAGATTTCCTCCAAGAAAACGGTGTCTTCCGCACTTTGAATAGGAAGAGCTTCCAGTAGCAATGCCTTCTCTTCCATGCAGTCTATGTCTAACGTCTGGGCCCTCCTCTCTGAACTCTTCGACCTCAGCCGGTTCTCTTTTGCAAAAGTCATTAACATGATTAGACCCTGAAAGAAGGGTTACCATGTTTAGGTTGTTTTTTTTTTTTTTTTTTTTTCTTTTTCCTTGCTCAGGGAGAACCCCACTGGCTTTGAACTTGGCACACATCCTATTAATCCCACAAGGTCTTCTGTCTGTCTGGGTGACTTTCTCAACAGAATCCTCGAATATGAGTTTTAAAAGCATAAATCACTGGATTAATCGTGTAAGGAACGATGAAAGCTGGAATTGTGTATGTACACGTGGTGGGAGAAATGGACCCTTTTATTATTTAACCTGGATGAAAGCAATAAATTTGAAACAGGTTTTGCTGACAATATTGGTAATCCTGAGCAGATTTTAGAAGTGTTTTTTGAATGAACTCGGGGTTTGTCCAGTAATCCCTTGAATTAAAGGCAGGCTGGATAACTCAAACAATCTGCAAAGTATCATGTTATTTTCCAATTTATCTTTTTATTTTTTGCTAAGAAAAGGAAGATATCTAAGGTTGAGTCTTTAGCAAAATAAGATGAGAAATCACATCCGCCGCTTCATTTATTTTGTAAGTTGTGCTTCAGGTCAGCACCTGTACTTCAGAGCTAAGTCACAGATTGCTCCCTCCTTGGATGGTTCATGGACAGTGGTACAGATTTCCTGAGGAATCATAGGTGCCAAGCCACACACACACACACACACACACACACACACACACACACACACCACATGTGTGTGTAGTTGCTGGGAATTGAACTCAGGACCTCTGTAAGAGCAGTCAGTGCTCTTAACTGCTGAGCCATCTACCAAGACCCAGCATCAAGCTTTTTAAGCAGTTCAGTAGCAGCAGCCTCCACTTGTCTGTCTTTTGCCCATCTTGGAATCTGGCTGTAGAATTCACTGCTTCCTAACTGACTTACCCCCTTTTCTTTGTTAGTGGCTTTCTTTCTTCCTTTTGATTTAAAAAATATTTGAATACATTAATTGTATAAAATGATGAGTTTTAGGATGGCTCTGGTCCTGTCCCCCTCTTTGTCTCACTTGCTCCCCAGGCTGCCCCTCCACTGGACATTTTCTCTTCCCAAATAATCCTCGTTCACGTCTTTGTCCTTGTAAATATAGATTCTTTCTGTGAGAGACAACATGGCATTTGCCATCCCAGGTCTGACTTTCATCATTTACAATGATAGCAAACTGTCATAGTCAAGTTAGCTCTTCTGTGTTGTATAGACTTTAGGATATAGGTTAAAAGTCCTCTTCAAATCTACTATAACTTCAGCTAGATTGAAAGAAAAACCCTAAAAAATGCTTAGGTCAAAGCTCAACGTCGATTCTAATATTATCTAACTGTGAATAATTCTTCTATAAAAATGTAACTAGTGTGTAGTGGTGGTGGTAGGGTGTGTGTGTGAGAGAGAGAGAGAGAGAGAGACAGACAGACAGATAGACAGACAGACAGACAGACAGACAGACAGACAGACAGAGGCAGAGGCAGAGGCAGAGGCAGGGGCAGAGACAGAGACAGAGACAGAGACAGAAACAGAAACAGAAACAGAGAGAGATAGACAGAGAGACTTGGTTTTCTCCCTCCATCATGTAGGTCCTGAGAATTCAAGTCAGGTGCTCAGGCTTGATGACAAGTCTCTTACCCATCTCTTGAGCCATCTCTTTGGCAATTCAGTTATTATTATTATTATTATTATCATTATCATTATTATTGGTTAGCTGGTTATTATATGCCAGGGTTTGATTTTTTTACTCATATCAATGAAGTAATAATTCCGAGACACAGGGATAATGATATCACCATTTTTACAGGTGATGAGACTAAGTCACATAATTACAGACTCGTCCTGTGATCACATGGAACCAACAGAAGGACAGCTCAGTGCAGCTTGGTCTGGAGTTGAGCGTTGTAGTACACAGGCTTCTACTGTGAAAGGTTCCCGGCTCCATCCTCACTCCTGTCCTCTGGCAATCAACTGCTGATTAATAACTTATTCTAAAAGTGAATGATTAACCTTGCTCACTGCAGTACTATTCCAGAGATTCTGTGGGGCTGGAACGGAGGAGTGATTTCACCAGAGGTCCCTGCACAGAGTCTCGTAGGAGATTGACACCAGCATGTCAGGTGTTGGACTGGGGCAAAAGAAAGAAAAACAAAACAAAACCGACTTCCAGGATGGTACTGTTGTGAGCACATTGAAGGATGGCTCAGGTATGCCTAACCTGTGGGCAGAAAGCATTGTCTTTGCTGGGTAGGCCTTTCCAAAGAGCTGCTGAGTGCTCCCCCACCCCCGCCCCCAACAGAGCAGCTGGCTCCTTCAAAGCACAATAGAAGGCACACTTCCTTGGATGACATTTCTGCCTTCAAAACTCACCACTGTAATTCCTGTTATGACCTATTGGCTACACAGTCAGCCATGTTCCATGTAGGATAAAACCGTATAAGGTCACAGGCATCAGGAAGTCAGGCTCATGTGAGCCAGTTTGGACCCCAGATAGGATAACAGCTGAAATATATTACATTCTAAGCAAACTCTATGTTCCCAGCATAAAATTCATTACTAGAAAAGTTAGACATGCTGGTTTCTCACGTCTGTGCTTTCAGGTATGGAACAAAGGAACACTGCCGCCAAGTCCCATAGACCTTCTTCACTCTACTGATTCGGATCTTTAATACCCTTCAGAGCAGAGAATATTACTTTTATTAGATAAAAATTCCCAGAATAATATTCACATCGTATTCAAATATAGGACAAAAATCATATCCAGAAGGAGATATTAAAAATTTCCCCTGGTTATCAATCATTTTGTTCTCACCTAACTTATCATTCTCCTTAGCACAAATTACCAAGGGCTGTCTAGACAAGAAGTCAGCATATGAGTTTTGCACATGGCCAGATAAATAGTTGCAGTTATGTAGACAATTTAGTTCTGCTCAAATCTGCCACTCAGGCACAAAACCTGTAATAGGTTGTAGGAAAGACAAGATTCACAAGTGGTCAAAATAAAACTTTATTGGCAACAATACAATAGCAGGGCTGAGGCAGGGACTTGGTGGAGAGACGTGTACTTAGGAGTCACTAGCCCTGGAATTAATACTGAGCACCAAAATAATGACATCAGTGATAACGATGATGATAACGGAATAAAGAAAACAGGGTGCCTCTCGAGACCATAGCTTACCAAGCGAACATGGAAACCTTCTTGACTTGTGATCAGTTATTACCTTGGTTCCAAGTGACTAAAATTACATTTAATTCTGGATGGCAGAACCATGCTGTGTGTCCTGACTGCACAATCCTAGGAACCTTTGCAAAATGTTCAAGATAGAAAAGACACACACACACACACACACACACACACACACACACACACTAAGATAAAGAATGTATACATCAAATTATAACCTTAGAAGCACTAAGTCACTCTAGAGTTTAAATTAAATTGGGGGGAGGGTGGAGTTTTGATGATTCTTGTTTCTCTCTGTCCCATGAATATGTCATAATTTGGCTGATCTTGAGTGCCCTAGATTTTGTATACAGTGTCCAGCCCAGGGTGAGCATTCAATAAATATGTGTTAAACTAACTCAAAACCCTATCTATTTAAACTTCTTTCAACCACCACGTCTCTGCCCCACCCCCAGTCCTTCACTGCCTTTTCTTGTATTCTTCAACAAGCTTTTCAGGGTGTCTGATGATAGATGAAGCTCACCGTTAGCTGCTTTTAAGAAGTCATCCAACAAAGAATAAATGGCAGGTAAGACACAGCTATTGGAAGGTAATTGAAGACATAAAGACTTAAAAACAAATTGAAAAATTATAGAACAAAATGAACATTGACTTCAAATAGACCAGCTAACAGGAGCAACGAGGCATCAGATAATAGAGTAATTGGTGAGGAATTTATTGGCTCTGACAACCCTATTAAAGACCAGTTCAATTTAGTTCTCCTCGTTTTTATTTCTGTTATTTTTACTTTGAGGGCAAGGAGTTTTTTTTTAAACCCACATTCTAATGTGGTTAGACCCACAGCTTAAATAAATCTACGGCAGTGTTTATCACTCATTTAAACAAATATGCCTCTATTTACTGTATCTTTATTATGTTTAAGATCCAGGTAGACACTGGCAACCAAGATCTGGACATGTCCTTATGGTGCCAGAGGGTGACAGAGACACAGGGAAGTAACAGAGGCACTGTAAAGCCAGGTCACAGCATCAGGAGCTATGAAGCTCACAGCCAACTTGACTCCACATAAAACATTTGAATCAAACTGTAATGTGACAGGTCCCTGTGCCTCTAATATTTTCATGTTTCAAAACAAAAGCAACAACCACAGATTCATGGATACTTTTACTGGAGTCCACTGCTTCATAATTATTACCTTGAAAATGCTTCTTGTTAATGCTAGAGATTGAACCCAGGCCTCATGCACGCTAGGCAGCCATTTCCTCGCTAGCTACATCCCAGGCATATATAAATGGAAATTATTAGTAAAGTTTTAAGGAGGATGTCTCATAACTCGGTAAATTATTTTGTAGAATTAAATCTTTTCGTCCTTCCCTGAAGAACTTCTCAGTGCTTATAAGATGATAATGGGGCCATGGCACACTCAGAAGCGAATACTCTTTGGGTTACAAAGGCATTTTCTGAGGACACAAAGATTTAGGGAAGCAACTGAAACTCGGCAAGACACGGACCCTTCTTAGAACAGCTTGAGGAATGCTTTCAAATATAATTTAATTTGCTTAACCAAATAATATCTATTGTGTTGTAGAAAAGGGTATTAGCCAATGTGCAGGCGTGTGTGTGTGTGTGTGTGTGTGTGTGTGTGTGTGTGTGTGTTAAACCAAGGGTCTTCAGCCTGCCAAGTATTCAGTCTGTCATCGAGCAACACCCTTATCAGCTCAATTTCTGATTTTATAACAAAATACCTAAAGCTAGATTTTTTTTGTTTGTTTTATTTGGTTTTGTTTTGTTTTTAAGATGGTTGACACAGAGATGTTGCCTAACATCCATTCTCTTCAGGGTCATGGCTTCAATCACTAAGCATTTTCTACTAGGCTCCTCCTCTTAAAGATCCCCCTTCCTTCCGTCATGACACCTGCCACAGGTGGGATTGTTCCTGTGTGTGAACCTCTGGAATCTACTCATCTGTGTCCAAGTCACCAGAGAGCACCCTTTTAAAGTGAGATATCTTGGCATTACACAACAGGACAGCTTTGCACAGTTCTTGAACTAGGCATCTTTCAAATCCCAAAGTGGTCCATTTGTTCTTTTAGAGGAAACATTTGTCTGTGATCCCATCCAAGGTTCAACCTTGGGAGCTGCGGATAATGGAGACCAACCTGACAGATAGTGGAGGAGTCTCTTCTGTCACTCCTGGGAGCTACAAGAGATGATGGTGGCAACAGGGCCCTCGCTCAGAGGGGCAGTCCTCATTCCCTCCCCAGCCTTTCCCTCCTCCCTAGGTCTTCATAGCTTTTTAAATTTAAACTCAGCTCTCTCTCTCTCTCTCTCTCTCTCTCTCTCTCTCTCTCTCTCTCTCTCTCTCTCTCCTTCCTCACTGTCCTCCCTCCCTTTCTCCCTGCCCCTCCCGTCCCCCCAGTCCTATCCTCCCCAGTACTGGAAGTTTATGAGTAGAGCAGGTTTCAGCTGAACCACACTGCAGCAACCATAAATTTTATAATTAAAACAAAGCAAGGAGATGGTAATGTCAACAGCCCCAAAGAAGCTTTGGCCAACAGCACCACCCAGGATCTGCCTCCTGACCCTTCTCTACCCACTATTTTAAACAAAGCATTTTAGGGAGATAAATTCTTCCTTTTTTTCTTTTCTTTTTCTTTATTTCATTTTGTTTTGTTTTTCAGGGCAGAGTTTCTCTGAGTAGCTCTCTGTAGTTCTCGGTGTCCTGGAACTCCCTCTGTAGGTCAGGATATCCTTGAACTCATAGATCTGACTGCCTCTGCCTCCCTTGTACTGGGATTAAAGGTGTGTGCAACCACCACTTGGCTAGGGAGATAAATTTCTCTCACCCAAGCAGACATGGAGCTTGGTGACAAATCTTCAACTATAGCATGTGAGAGGTAGAAGCAAGATGATAATCAGGAAGGTAAAGTCAGCCTCAGCTTCACAGGGGTTGGGAGGTGAGGGTCTGGGTGTGTCTGGGGCTAGTGCCAACGGAGATTCCATGAGTCCTCCTCAAGACAACCTAAAGCTTATTACTTCTCTGCATGTCTGTGGAAGGATTTCTTTCTAGACAAGATTTGAATCACACAACGTTTTTCTGCACATTCAACACCTTCAGGTTTGGGTTTGCAGTATTGTAGGATGGTGTCTCAGTCAGGGTTTCTATTCCTGCACAAACATCATGACCAAGAAGCAAGCTGGGGAGGAAAGGGTTTATTCGGCTTACACTTCCACACTGCTGTTCATCACCAAAGGAAGTCAGGACTGGAACTCAAGCAGGTCAGGAAGCAGGAGCTGATGCAGACAGAGGCCATGGAGGGATGTTACTTTCTGGCTGGGCTTCCCATGGCTTGCTCAGCTTGTTCTCTTATAGAATCCAAGACTGTCAGTCCAGGGATGGCACCACCCACAATGGGCCCTGAATCACTAAATGAGAAAATGCCTTACAGCTAGATCTCATGGAGGCATTTCCTCAAGGGAGGCTCCTTTTTCTGGGATAACTCCAGCTTGTGGCAAGTTGACACCCAGAACCAGCCAGTACAGATGGGTTCTCTATAGTGCATCCCTAAAGAAACCCAGATAGTAGTTTTAAAATTTTTAAAGATGACTATCATAGCCTGACTGTCCATGTGCCTAGTCGGTGGGTCTCTGGAGCCTGGATTCTGCGCACAGTCAGACCAGAAGGAGACTGGGCTGATAGGAGGGGGAAGCTCATGAGAGTCTTGAAACTGTAACTCTTGAGTTGAAGAATGTGACTTAAGTCCCTGGAACAAACAGGCGGAGATTTCAGCATGTGGGCACAGTACATCTAAAGCTGGGAGATGACCCTGAAGAGCAGAGAACTTGTACAGTCAGGAGCATGGAGGACTTGAGGAAGTAACCGTCAGTATTTTATTCCTTCAGACAGCTTATCAATGGATACACGGCTTGGTGTGTTAAACCTAAGGTGAAATCTAAGAAAAAGGACACTGTTGCAGGAAGAGGGTGGCACCAAGGCAGAGAAACAAAGGGCCCTGGAGATAATATCTCCCAAGATAATTATTTCAAAGATGTAAGGAATTTGTGAATATTTTTATATACATATTTTGTTGTAAGTTTTTAATAATAAATGTGGGGGTGTCTATAACTGAATTAGTAAAAAGCCATTACCCCTGAAGAGTCCACCCCCTAATTCCCAGCATCAGATAATACCATAAACCTTCCATTATTCATTTACTTAAAAAAAAGAAGCAAGTTACTGCCCAGTAGAGATCAAACTGGGACCTACAAGATAATGTTTTTTAAATTACAAATACTTTTAAAAGATGTCTGTGGGAAGCTCTACAGGATTAGGCAGGAAACCACCTAACACACACTGAATGGTGGCAGGAAGGGGTGACGCTGGCGTATGAAAATGAAAATTGCATAATCCACAGAAGGAAGGCAAATCACGGATTGGTTACTGACCGGAAGCAGCACCTGCTTGGTGGAAATTAAAACCGTGTATTAGGCGGTCCTGACTTAATTGCCATATGGGGTGAAGCCCAGTCTCTCATGTAAAAGGGTCCCAAATTATAATTGGGCATCATGGATTAAAATTCAATACCTGAAAATTTCCCCAGAAATGAATAGGCGCCCGGGACAGACTGCCGAGCCCAGTACAATACGCTTCCCGCAGCTGACACCGGAGCTACTTTATTTGGCACCCAGTGAAGTTCCCAAGTGCTCTTTAGGGGCATTCAGCTGCCGAGGGCTTTATTTTTTCATTCATGCCGTATTATGCTGCCAGTAGCAGATCCAAACAAGTCCCTGAATCAGCTCTGTGGATGAAATTTTCTCAGGCCGAGCTGTGGAGAGGCAACCAGACTTTGGAGTGATCGTGGGACCTCTCCGGCACCAGGGACACCTCGAATAGCAACAGCTTTCTAAAATGTCATTCAACAGGAAATTTGGGGGACGGCAGGATGAAAATGAACACTGAAGCACTCCCAAAGCCTATGCCATTCAGCCAGGGGTAAACAAGTTTTAGTGAGAATTAGCTATTTTCCTCGTCCGCAACTTCCAGAATCTATTGCACAAATAAGGCTTGCGGTCTCTTGGCACACACCTACTGCTGCTAAGTCCAGGCATGCACGCCACTCACTGTGTTATCTTTAGCTCTCTTTAGGTGTTTCGGTTTTTATGCAGGTAGACGCATAAATATCTCTGGTTTTATGGGCACTCATGCCCAGCGCATTCTCCGCACCAGAATGTTTTCTTCTTTCTGTCAATTCTATTAAGAATTTCTAATTATAAAATCATTTCGCATCCTCCCCCATGCAGGTATAGAAGCTACAGGAGCTGTAGTCACTCAAGCAGGGTCACGACCCTGTCTGAGGATATACACACGGAAGTAAAGTCTTCTCCCAAACCGAACAGGCTTTTTAAAAATGTGATCCCCCCCCCCCCCGCATATTTTTTATTTAATTTTCTGGAGAGGTTAAAAGGTCATGGGTTTTATTGTCGTTTTGCTTTTGTTTTAGGACAACTTTTGCGTGTCTCTGTGGCAGAAATAGTCTACTGATTATTTCATATAAATCACTGTTCACAGCAGGACAGAACAGGGTTGCTGTGAAGCAGGAGTTACGTTACATTTCCATTAAAATCAGGAGCAGTGGCTAATTATTTCAGTTCAAGCTAGATTTGATCTAAACAGGAAGTATATTTGGCACTTACCCTAGAAACCTAAGGCTTTTCTTCTTCTTCTTGTAAAGGCAGAGACTAGAAGGAAAAAAAAAATACAAGTTTTTTTTTCCTGTTCCTATTTTTGGGAGAAATAGGTGTAGCTACAGTAGGATCCCTAATAGAAGTACAGAAATATAAAATAATTATCCGACGAAGTTCTGGTTTAGTGTTGATGATCAAATTTTACAGCACAAAATGAGTTAATTTACCCCAATAAATCTGCACAGCCCTTTCCATGCATCTCTCAACTGATTTTTCTTCTTCATTATTGAAATATTGAAGTTTATTAAACGGAGAGGTGTGGCATCCCATGCCTCCAGGGTCAGCACATATCTGTCTTACTTCTGCTTTTAGGTGCTTTGTAAGTATCTGCTCTTAGTCACACCAGCACCCAAAACCCAGGGCATCTCAGCATTAACTAAGCGTACCTGCTGGGGGAATTTTATTACGATGTCTCCTAGCTCTGGTCCATTTACTTAGAAGGTGGAAACAGAGGATTGCTTGGTGTTCAAGGCCATGCTGGGTCACATAGTGAGTTCAAGGTTAGCATAGACCACGTGAGGCATTTTATCAAACACACACACACCCTTTATTTTAAACCAACTTGGTCTCAATGTCAAGGTATTTAGGAGACCACGTTGCTGAGGAACAGTGTTCCACTCACAACACAGACAAGGTGGGACGAGCAAAATCACATGAAAGCACTATAAATCCGAGGATCCACGTATCTTTCCCAGAGCTTTCTAGAGAGCTGATGTGGTGTGTCTGACCAGGGGACTCCCAGGCATTTATATCCACCAGTCTTAACACACCAACCTTCCCAACCTGCCTCCTTGCCTTCTTTTTTTCCTTTCTTTCTCTCCTTATTTATTTTTGACTCTCTATAAATCATACATAATAATAGTTCCCACATCATAGCTTGTTAGAATTTTAATGACAGCCTCCAAGGACAGGTGCCAGTTAAATGAAACATATAATTAAAATTTGTGCTATTCTAAAATTGGGTTACTTGGCAATAAGCAAATTGCAGGCGACCTCCATTGAGACGATGCTATGCAGTCCTTATCCGGGTTACTGAAGGGGTGTGGAGCAGATTCAATCTGCTTCTGCCTCTGCTAGGTGCCAAAAAATGTTGACGGAATGTGTAATTGTTCTCGCCCACATTTCAGGTGCTTCCACTCAGCACCTGGACACATGCTCAGCAGCTTGGGGCTCTGGCAAACGGTGTCAGGGTTGCTCATTAACCCAATAATTTGGGTGAAGGATATGTGTTTACCAAGCAATTAATTGAGGCATGTGCATGTGTGCATGTGTGCGTGTGTGCGTGTGTGTGCGCGCGCGTGTGTGTGTGTGTGTGTGTGTAAGCAGTTATCACTCCTATTTGATAAATCAAGCATCTTTTTATATCACCAAGTGTCTCTTTAGCCTCCAATTCTTCCTCTCTAAGAAATAGAAAGATAAGATATAAGTCCCCGTCCCCATCTT
Organism: Mus musculus; assembly: GCF_000001635.26. Taxonomy (NCBI): domain Eukaryota; kingdom Metazoa; phylum Chordata; class Mammalia; order Rodentia; family Muridae; genus Mus; species Mus musculus. The sequence goes on along the minus strand of NC_000069.6, from coordinate 149,188,606 downwards.
GGCTTAGACTTGATCCTGTGACTCGGGCTTGTCATGTCTGACAAGGATATCCCTTTCCTGTATGGAGTACTCCTTGAAGTGTCTTCACGTGCATGGCCTTCCAGGAATCTCTCGCACTTCAAGGGCTAGCTTCCTGACTCTGTGACTAGTCATTTTCCTCTTCAAACTTTTGGAACTCCATCCAGGCCCTGTATGTACCCCCTGGTTGCCAGAGACTCGGACCTCTCCTGGGTTAGAGAAGTCATAATCCTTGCATTTGATGCTCTGTGTGTGTCTGAGCCCAGCCCCACTAGCCACTGAGATGACTGCGCTTTTGTTTGTTTGTTTGTTTGTTTGTTGGTTTGTTTATGATTTGCTCTGCTTTTTGAGACAGGGTTTTTATGGCTAGCCTTGAACTCAGAAATCTACCTCCTTCTGCTTCTTGAATGCTGGGATCGAAGATGTGCGCCACCACCATCCATTAGAATACTCTTAAACTGCTGGACTATGGGAACCTTAAATCTGTGTTCATCCAACACGGGTCTTGAGCTATACCATGCTCTCAGACGGCATGGCTTTTGGGCCCATTCTCTTCTACTGTTTGGTTAGGTTCCTTGATGGCACTGACTAGCAGAAACCAGCTAGATGGTCTCTGTTCTGCAACTCAGTGGTACCTGTAAATTGACTCCACTTTTAAATTTAAACCTCTGCAACACCGCACTACAGAAGGAGATTTCCATTTCCCAAGCCCACTGTCACACACTGTCCCCTCTTCCCCCCCCCCCCCACGTCCCGTGTTCATGTATTTCCATTTTTTTTCTTTCTTTCTTTTTTTTTAATAGTTGTGTGTCTTTTTTTTTGTTGTTGTTTTGTTTTGTTTTGGTTTTGGTTTTTTGAGACAGAGTTTCTCTGTAAAGTCCTAGCTGTCCTGGAACTCAACTTTGTAGACCAGGCTGGCTTCCAACTCAGAAATCTGCCTGCCTCTGCCTCTGCCTCTGCCTCTGCCTCTGCCTCTGCCTCTGCCTCTGCCTCTGCCTCTGCCTCTGCCTCTGCCTCTGCCTCTGCCTCTGCCTCTGCCTCTGCCTCTGCCTCTGCCTCTGCCTCTGCCTCCCGAGTGCTGGGGTTAAAGGTGTGCACCACCATGCCTGGCTGTATTTTCATTTCAGATCTTTCCTTTTCCTACATCTTCGAGGCACTGGGATGAGGGTGGAGCCTCTTAGTTGCTTCTGTTCAGCCTGCTGCCCTTTTCTTTTTAGGTTATTTAAATGCCCAACTATTCCCACCACACCGTGTGGGTGCTTCACTCTAAGACATGTGCTACAGAAAGATTTCCTTGTATTTTTCATTTAATTTTCTTTTAATAAAGCTGGATTTAAAAAAGTTTAGTAAAGTGTACAGACCACTAGGAGAGTGTCGAGATGGATTGATAATGTCTTATCAAGTTTTCTTTCCCTTTTCAAATCACATTGAATCACCTGCTTCCCACGGACCCCAAACTGAGCTCTCAATTTCCTATCAGGAAATAAATGATAAGGGCTGGCATGTTTTTAAGGCCATTAGAATCTTGAATTTATACAGTGACTAAGAAAACAACTTTTTAAACCTGGATTACTTTGTGATAGATATATAATGAGAAAGTTTTGCTGTTAAAAATTACTACCTCTCATTCTCTCTCTGTGTGTGTCTCCCTCTCTCTCTCTCTCTCTCTCTCTCTCTCTCTCTCTCTCTCTCTCTGTCCATGTGTGTGTGTGTGTGTCTCCCTTCCTCCCTTTCTCTCTCCCTCCCTCCTCCCCCCTCCCATACTTTACACATAGTCCTTGGTGGGGACAGAAAGAAAACAAGACAGAATTTGGGTACCTGGAATCTGGTATATAAAGGTAAAGACCATGACAGGGAAGCAAAGAGAAGGTGTCACCTCTCTGTGTGTTACCTTTGACACATGGCTGCTGATGAGAGCTGACATTTGCCCGATGACAGAGCTAGATCACTGGAATTGTCATATTCCAAACCTCCTTCACTAGTTACTAAAGTCGCTCTTGTCTATGCTTTAATAAGTTTGTGTTGAATAGCAGAATGAGGTTATCGCATTGTTAATGAAACAATTTTACCATAAATTATTTAGGGACTACAGTAGGCGTCCTTCCATTCGATGCTGCTGTGGCCTAGCTTGTGGCCTTCCAAGCCTTATCTTTTATACTATTCTGAGCGCATCATGGAGGCGATGCATTCTCTCCGCAGGGGAAGGCAGGCGGTGACGCCTTCTACAAGGACAAGAATGATCTTCTGAACCCTTTCCAGCAGGAATTCAAACCAACAGGAGTAACCAACAGTCAACAAGCCCTACCTGTTTTTATGATGGAAACCAAACAGAATTGTAGCGTACAAAGAGGGAATAGTCACGTAACTAACCAGAATGATACAGTTCTTTATTTTCCTATTGCACATTTACGTAGTTTTCCCCCTTGTAACACATGCATAATTTGAATTTTAAATATGATTTACATATGAAACTTGAAGAGACCTGTAGAGGATGCTGTCTAGCTCTTTCTCGTTAAAGCCATGTCTTTTCCTTTTGAGGCCAAATGTACTTTCTTCAATACTTAGCTTAAGATGGCATGTAGGCTGATGAGGGAACCAAATGACTGCCTAACGTCAGTGAGTATCTGCCCACGAAGGCTCCTTTCATAATAGGAAGAGTTCCTTCCCATCAAGGAGTCTGGCAGTTTCTTCAGTGCTATAGCCACTGCTAGCATACCAAGGTTCTTATAAACAAACCCCCACCCACATTAATGAGAACCATTGGGACACACACACACACATACACACGCACACACACACACTAGCCATGAGACTAGAAAGAGAGCTAACAGGAGAAGTAAAGGAATCAGCTAGGTAAGGAGAGGAGCAAGCATGGGTAACAGGAGGTGATTTTGATCAAAATGCCTCATATACGTGTATGAAAATGTCACAATGAAACTTTTATTACGCATAACTACTCTTTGATGATAAAAAATAAGAAAGAAATTGAGGAAAGGAGTCTGGAATACTCAAATTCTGTCAAGAAAAAAAAAACTTGCAGAGCTTCCTGTACCCATGGTTTAAAAATCTAAAGCCATTTTAAAAAAAAGCAATATTTCTATCTCAAAGAATGCCAACTGCACTGTGTCCTGGTCTTTGCTTACACAATGCTTTCCTTCTTCCTTGTCGTTCACTTGGGTCCGTTGTAGTCACAGATCATTGGGTGGCAAAACCAGGACGTTCTGCAGAAACAAGCCTGACCCTGGCATTTGTCATTTATTGCACACGGATAGCTTGCATTTTGAACCTGTGGTGAGAAGTAGTTTCCAGTTTAGTCCTAGTGACTGGCACTCAGTCTTCAGAAAGGCCCACTCCCATCCTAACAGGCACCTGCAGACAGACAGTTTACCTGACAGCATTAAATCAGAACTAAGTACAGGAAAACATTTGACTATATAAACAAACAAACAAACAAACAAACAGTCTAAATTAGTCTCTGCCCTCCAGGTTCCTATATAAAGTACAAACAGAACATGAACTGTACTTCGTGTCCACAGAGAGACGGCTTTTTTTTCTCTTCTGAAGAGTATTCAAAAATATGTTATTTTAAACATTAACCCATAAGTAAAATACAATACTTGCCAAAATTATTTTTCCCACATTCGGAGCCTGGATATACCATTCTGGACTCTGATGTTCTCCTGAGATGCAATTTAAGAGCCTAGGAAAGACATTCTCCGTGAAATACGTGGAGTTCTTTTTTTTTTTTTTTTTTTTTTTTAATTTGTGTTTCTATGTGGCCAAATCACTCCGTTGTTACAAATGCTGTGTGTAACATGACCAGATTGTCTGGGAGTCCATTATTATTACTATTTTTTAAACAGAGGATACTGCACGGTTAAGCATCGAAAGCATGATAAGTGTTCAAACTGCTTAAAATATTTTGTAACCATAAATTATTATCCAAAAATATTTTTCAAGTAGATAAAAAGAGTTGTCAATTCTGCCTAGTGAATACCTCATAAGGGGCTCGTTTGTGGTTGAAAACTGAATAAAAGCAGTAAATTAAGACCAGACTTAAGCAGAGAGAAGCTGTAATCCGCTGCAGACTCCCTCGCTGAATGAAGTATTGTTGCGTGGATTTCCCCTCTTTGCTTGTACAGTTAACCGGTCACATCTGCGGCCGAAATGCTGTCTCTGCTGCCTGGCAGAGTAGGCTCTTGAAGCCGGAGGATGGAAGCCAATGCTGATTTGTGATCGCGGTGATAAGTGTAGAACTATCCCACAGGGCTGCCGCTGAAAGGGCAGAGGGCCTCATGCATCTGAACTATAGTTCTGGGGAGGGAGGACCACCAGGCAGGGGGTGAGGTCTTAGGAGACTGTCAGTAACACTCTGGGTGTCCCTTATCTCATGGTGACACAGACCAAACGACCAAGAGAGGCGAGGGGCTGAAGATCCATCAGGAAACCTCTGGGTTTGTGTCTGTGTTGGGAGCCGAGAGCCGGCTGAAATATGGTGACTGTCAAAGGCTCATGGCTCACTATAAATATTCAATGTCAGGAATTTAAATCGTTTACAGACATCGAAGCCCTGGATGATTATTTTATCCAGAGCTGTTGATTTTCTTCTGTTTGTCAGCAGCCAACCAAATTAATGAATAAGACTCCGGAAGTCTTGTTAATAAACTCCTTTAGTCTAAGGTCTGGCTGTTTTTCTCTGTGGTAACATGTCAATAAAATAACCGATTTGCCATTTTGTAAATTAAATTGTAGAAGGCAAACAAGATATATTGCTATTTTTTTTTTCTTTTGGAGTTGATTTTTTTCCCCAAAAGGATGTTAATTTTGGTTTTTTTTCCTCGGAGCTTTTAGCTGCCCTGCCCTTATGATTTAGAAAATATTATCACATTAGAGTCCAAAAAAAAAAAAAAACTTCTGTGGAAGTTATTTAAAAAATACTTTGTTTTCATTATTTAAAAGAATTCTCAGATACTTTTGTAATTCATTCCAGTAGACATATTTTATAAGTGAAAAAGGAGAGGGATTGTTGTTTAAAGCAATGGGACTTAACATTTTAAGCCCATTACCTTTGAACCAACACGTCCACTCATCTATCATCATCTATCATCTATCATCATCTATCATCTATCCATCTATCTGTCTGTCTATCTATCTACTATTTATCTAGCTATTTGTCTATCTATTATCATCCAGCTACCTCTTTTAGGCTTAGATTTTGCAAGAAAAAATTTTTATTCTTGAACATAGGTGGATATCTGTGCCTTGAGTTTACAACCCCGTATGTGTGAAGTGTGGACTCTTAGCATGTTACTGGGTTTGCAGGTAAAATTATTTTTCATGGGATTTTTCAAAAATAGAATTTCACTTTTCTCTGAGTGAAAATATTTAGGCTAATGAACTTTCTGTTAGATTCCTCAAGTCTACGGAAATATAAACTAGGTTACCTGCCAACGAAAAGAGCAATGGGATGTGGGGAAACACAGTTCTTACAAATGCATAGCTTCTAAATATGTGCTAGATTGATTTGATTCCTGAATAAAGCTTGCTTTTACCACCTCCATTTAATTAAGAATAACCAAGACACACACACACACACACACACACACACACACACACACACGTATGTGTATATGTATATGTATATGTATATGTATATGTATATGTATATGTATATGTATATGTATATGTATATGTATATGTATATGCATATGTATATGTATATGTATATGTATATGTATATGTATATGTATATGTATATGTATATGTATATAATATCACAAAACCTCTTCCTTTTATACAGATGATGAGTCTCCAGGTTAAGTGGGTAGAGGTTCACCTCAGATTATCTACAAACACTGAGTAGGTTCCCGAATGTGACAACGCTACTTTCTCAATTAAATGCAACTTTAAAGGCACACCCTATCCACCCATTATCACACATACCCACACCTACAGGGACCCACAGCTACACACTTTAAAAGTTATAGGGGAAAACCTGCAGAAACTGCCCTTAGTGGCTAAATGACTACAATCCCAGGACTCTAGAGTTGTGATATCTAAAATTGTTGCAGGTTGAAGGCAGTAACAGCTTACTTCTACCCTTTTGCATAGCTTCTGCACATCCCAGCATGCTAACAGAGTAATAAGACTTCCCCTTAAAGGAAAAAGTGCTCATTAGCATTTTGTAATTCCATGTTGTGTATCAGGTTTCTTCCAGGTTATGAAAAGGTTGGGGATCCACTCACGGTAGCGCATCAAAAGTGTAAAGGCGGCAGGTGAATTTCTCTTTGTTGTGGGCTCCGAGAAATAATCGTTTAAAGGTCAGTTGCACTAGAAAAAGAACATTTGTTTAATAAGTAACTCATTTTGGGATATGCTGCACTTTTAAAGGTTACAGAACAGAGCAAGTTGCTAGTGATGTCAGCAAGAAGTATATTAAAATCATTGGTCCTATAAGAACAATGCTTTGTTTGATTCAAGTTTCCACACATTCTTGTATAGCCCACCATACATTTCCAAAGAGCCCATGTTCAGATTAGGAAGATATCTCAGTGGGTGATGATTTGCTGTGCAGATAAAAGATTCTTAGTTGAAACTTCTATAACCAACACTTAAGAAAATATAAAAAGAGCTAACTATGGTTGTGTAATGTCAACATTAAAGGGAAGAGAAGCAGGGAGATCCTGGGAGATTTTTGGTAAGGTAGCCTGGCCAAAACAGCAAACTTCCAATTCAGTGAGACAACCTGTCTCAAAGGAATCGGGTGCAGAGCCACAGCAGAAGACATCTGTGGCTTCTGTGTTCATGCTCAGGTTCACCCAGCTGCATACTCCCATGCATTACAACAGACACACCACACATACAACACACACCACACATACAACACATACAACCTAAACTTCTCATAACATGAGTCCAAAGACCCTTGACCTGCACACTTTACCTCTCTTCTCAGTTGCTAAAAACAACAGTAAGTGCACACAAGAGCATGTCAGAATGTGACACTCACATGCACGAGCACACACACACACACACACACACACACACACACACACATTGCACACACCCTATTTGCCCCACTCCCTCAGAGCTATTATTCTATAAGGATGTCTGTGAATCATGGGTTACATGTTTCTTCTTGAGTTCCTGAGACTGTGAAACAAAATGGTCTTGATACCAAGTCCTATATGAAAAGAAGACATTATTGATTCAGCTATATAAACAAAAGCTATTGATTTATCTTTTCCCAGTCCAAGACCAACTTCCCACCCTGCCCTCCTCTGGAAAAAAAAGACAAAGAGAATTTGATTTGGCAATGAAATGAAAAGTTAATCTGATATATAGACAAAAGAGAAAGAACAAAAAAAAATTTGGAATAGGGGCAAAAATCTTTTAATTCTAGAAGGGCTTTTTTTTTTTTTTAATAAGAACTGAATGAAAGCAGTACTTTATTTAACACAACTCGTGTGCTATTAAAATTTTTTGCCTTAGGGATATGATGTACAACAAATAAAAGCTGTTTAGTTGTTTTTATATTTAGCCTTTTATTTTGTCTTTGTGAGGCAATGTTTTAAAGCTGTAATAATTTTCTCTAGAGCATTAGCTCATTGCTTGAGATAAGTATATGAAGAAATAACTCTAAGAAAAACCTTCTGATCGTTTGATTGCTTGTGAGTTACATTCCTTCCCCCTCTACACATCCGCTGCTAAGCTCCTTAGTTAGAATATTGTCTGGGTAGCAAATTATAAGTCCTCAGATTTTTATAATGAGTTGATTTTTAACACACGATGACTTGTCTATTTAATTACAGTGTGAAAACAATACATTTTCAAAAAAAATGGACTGAGATTCACCATTTAGATAAAAGGAGCTGGAAAGCTCATAACACTCGGACTATTGTAAGGTTCTTTTAAAAAAAGAAAAGAAAACTCCCCAGAAGTCTACGAGTCATTTGCAATTAGAAAAGAATGTGACACTCTTATTTCAAGCAACTTGGCTATGAATCGTGGAGCTATTCCCTTAATTTGACTTGCTGTTCATTTGAGAGAGGGCAAAATCTATTTCCTGGGCAATTTTGCAAAGCAAAGATATTAATACTTTGGGGCTTAATTGTATCCTGTGTTTAAATACACCCTGGGTGAAACTCAGACCTTGGCTTAATTGCTGTGAGAAATAGCCTGATTTCTCCGAGATTAGGCACACGCTCCGTGCTCTTTGACCCCAGAGCACCTCCTTCAGAATTAATCTTCTAAGGTAGAAGGATTGCTTTTCTGTGTGCAGCGGGGCCATTGGCGACAAACGAGGACTTAATAAACTAACTTCGCCCTTCCAAGACTTCCCCGTCAATGTTTCTCATCTATTCACTTCACACATCTCTTGTCCAGCAGCTTATTAGTAAATAACCCTAAACTTGGCAGGGGAAATCATTTTAATGGCATCTTTTTTAATTAGAGGACTTTGAAATTTAAATTGGCTGCCTCGGAAATAAATCTATAAAAGAAAACTTTCATTTTTACTAATGAAACATGAAGCGCTCAAAATAGCCCCTTTCAAGCAAAGTCCACAGTCCTCTTGAAAAGACAAACAATTCATATTTACTTAAAATTCTGCTCTGCAGCTGTATTGTGTCGAGTTCATCTCGTGTTCGAAAGTGCTTCTGCTTTCCCAGCATCCCCTCAGAACTGTTTCTGTAAGATGTAACTCAATGTTCTGGTTCTAAAATATTTATATTAATCAAAGTTCAGGCTGTTTATATTTTTTGGCAATAGAGCTTTTCTTTTAAAATGATGCTCTTGCATTTAACTAAACAAAAGTGCTGAAACTGCCTGTCATACAAATTTCAACACGGTACAGTCGGCGATAGAGCTGTGAGGCCGGGACCAGAGGCAAACTGGTTCAGAGCTTCAGGTTAACCTTGGGAGGGTGATACTGTCGGTGTCTAGGACTCACCTCTTGGGAACCCTACCCTTGTCAGGTGATGGTGCACGCCTTTAGTCCCAGCACTGACTGGGGAGACAGAGGCAGGTGGATCTCTCAATTTGAGGCCAGCCTGATCTATAGAGTGAGTTCTGTGACAGACAGGGCTCCATAGAAAAATCCTCTCTTGAAAACCAGCATTCCCTGGCCGAAATGTTGGCATTCCAATTTCTTTCTCTGTGTTGTTGGGGTGCTTGGAATTGAACGTTAAGAGTTAGACAAATATGGAAGCAAGTGAACACTGAGAGCTCACTAAATAAGTCAACGAACTTTAAAAGTTCTTTGTCATTCCAACTCCTTTAGGAATGATGACAATAAATGTACGCTTCTTAGCAGCTTTCTGAATTTCAGAGTAGACATAGCTTCAACAAAACTGGTATCTTTTTTGGATACTCCTTCTTGTATTGGTTGCTAAACTATACATCCTCTAGGCTAGTTTGACTCCTGTCAGGGGAAATACCTTTTTGTTGTGGTGGTGGTGGTGGTGGGTTTTTTTTTTTTTTGTTTTTTTTTTTTTTTGTGGTTTACTTAACTTTCACATTCCATTGTGAGTCATGGCCTCACCATGAAGCCATGATTGGTCTGGAACTCACCATGAAAGCAGGCTGGCCTTGAACTCATAGAGATCCACTTGCTTCCTAAGTTCTCCAGTGCCTGACTCATTCACGTTGTTTAATCGGACAGCTTTCTGGAGCTGGATCTGCTGGAGAAATTTTATCCTTGCTGCTGTTACTTTCAGTGAGTATTGAGTTGTGCTGAGACATTTCCACTGAAACTAATGCTCCAAGGAAAGGAAAGAACTGGAGACTTAGCCTGTAAGATGAGGATTTGTGCTTCCTTTCGGGAGATCATACAATATGTATGTAGCTGAGCAACAGGAAATATTATGTATGACAGCAGGAACGGGGTAAGGTCTTTGGTTCAAACTTTCAACCCATCAGCCCTTGCTCCTTCCTTGCTTTGTCTAATTCCATGTCCGTCTTGACCAATAGCCGACTCTGAGAGGACATTTCCTGATGTCATTTTCAGAGGTGACTGGGGATTACAATACTTGTCTTTTCCTTCTGAGTCAGGACAGAAGTGTTCAATGGTGGCTCCAAGCTAGCACCTCATGGATGATCAGTCTTTTAATGACCTGGTTAGGTTATTTTAGTCCTCTGGTCTTCAGTGTAACAACTCTGGATTTCAAACTTGAGTTAAAGTAATCAATGTGCACACATGCGCCCATAAGCGTTCACAGACACACTTAAAGGGGAAAGTGTGCTTTAGCAGACTAATGAGAACTCTGCTCTTTGTATGGCTCACCATCATCATATAAACCGGTACAAGAACAAGGCGGGTCAGGCTATCATCAACACTAAAGTTACACTTCTAAATTGATTTACCTTCTTATTCCATCAGCTAATGCCAGAGATAATAAATATGATTCCATAGTTTTATACCACTCTGGATTAATTTTAACATCTTGCTTCCAATTTTTCCAATGCTAGTATTATATATATATATATATATGCGCATTAGCCTGGTAGGGGTTTTCTGTAGAGTGCAATGCACAAAAAGAAGATGTGTCTATAACCTTTTGCCCATTTCCAAACAGAGGTGAATTGGACCCGTCCTATTGTGTGCCTTCCTGGCTTCCTTTGAAGTCACAGAGGGATAGGAGAGCTAAGGCTGAGAATGTGATTTCAGGGGATAAAAATTAATATGATCAGGTCAGAGTCTCATAGCCAGGTTTTCTGCTACATTAAGCAATAGCTCTCCTTTAATGTGGAAACACTCATTACCTTTTTTACCTCCTGGTTAAACCCCAGATCACAAATGCATTTTCTAATAATATATTGAAGATTTTTTCACGTGTGTTTATTTAGACTTTATGATGTTAGTTCCATATATTCAACATTAAAATATTTTTAAGGGATTTGTTTTTCTTTGAAGAAAAGTTGAAAATTTTCAAAGATTCGTGTCCTGCTTATAGGTAAGTATAGAGCAGTGGTTCTCAGCCTTCCTAATGCTGTGACCCTTTAGTACATTTCCTCATGTTGTGGTGACCCCAACCATGACATTGATATTTTTACTACTTCATAACTGTAATTTTGTTAATATTGTGAATCATAATGTAAGTAGATGATACAAAACGTATCTGATATGCAAACCCAGAGGTGTGGCATGCTGTAGCTGGAGAAACACTGAGCAAGATGAATCAGAATCAAGGACCAGCCAAACAGCATCCAAATAGCAGAGTGAAGAAGTTATAACATGGACAGAATTTTTATACATTTGTACACTAGCTCTTTCTTTCCTATCACTTCCTGCAACCCCTACCCCCTTCCCCCAAGGAGAGCTGAAATGAATGGCTTCAAGTGTGTCACCTAGCTAAATACCTCCTGGTGATGACATTTGTAGGTATATTTCCCTGCTTCTGTATATTGCAGAGCACTGAGAGCATTAGTGTGAACGTACCGGAAGCAGTTACAGAAGCCTGTTCAGTCATGGGCCATGGGTGTGGCCCATAGGTGTGGCCAGTCCCAAGAACAACAGATTCCACACGTTGTCTAATGATTCTTCAGTTTCAAAACCTCCAACAAGGGAAAGAAAAATGACAGAAGGCAGGAATAAGGGTACAGGTGACCAATTGTTGGGCTGTGAAGTCTCACTCTCAAAACTTTTGTATACAGAATTTGCGGTACTGTGAGAAGCCACCTGATAGGTAGTGGGCGATCAGGGAGGTATCATTTGGCTTTTGTGACATCTGAGTCATGTAGGCAAGAAAGACGTGTTGATAAACAGTAATGAAAATATGACAGGTGTCTTCTTCTAAATGCTATGAAATCCAGAAAGGAAGCTTTAATTCTGTCTAGAGTTTGGAAAGAAGTGCTGGGTTGGTAAATAACAGTTTCACAGGAAAAAAAAAGTGATCAATAAGTTATGTGACATAGTGTAAGTAAGAGCACTTAGAGACCTTCACCAGGCAGGAGCAATGTGACTCATGTCATAGCGTTTATTATCTAGGACATAAACAGCTTGTACATTGGCTATGTGGTAAGAGGAAAATTATGGAATAATTTCACCTTGAGTCGCAATCCAATAAGCAGTGCACTGTATGCTATGTGCATGGACCTTCATCTAGGAAGCAATGGAAAATCACCAGGATGTTTAATCAGAGGAGTTATATGCTAAGAACTATGTGTTGTTTGTTTGTTGGTTTGTTTAAGACGAATAGCTGGCATCAGGACACAGGATATCTTAGACAGTGACAAGAATAGAGTAACCTCCATTGGTTACAGTGATCTTAAGTGTAAATGAAGCCGGTGCTTGGTGACACACGTCTTTAATCCCAGCAATAGGGGAGGGAGGCAGAGGCAGGTGGATCTCTGTGAGTTAGAGGCTAGCCCAGTCTACAAAGTGAGTCCAGGACAACAGAATCGGGAGGAGGAGGAGGAGGAGGAGGAGGAGGGGAGGAGGAGAAGGGGAGGAGGAGGAGAAGGGGAGGAGGAGGAGGAGAAGGAGGAGGAAGGAGGAGGAGAAGGAGAAAAGAAGAAGAAGAAGAAGAAGAAGAAGAAGAAGAAGAAGAAGAAGAAGAAGAAGATCAACAATAACAACAGAGTAATGAAAATGAGTGCAAGTCTTTGCTACGTCAATACATTTAAGAAAGGTGTTAGAGGCCAAATACAAACCCAGTTGGCAAACTGAGTGCACACAATGCTTCACACGCAAGCTATCAGGTGTGGGTCAGAGACACTGGCAGACAAAACATGGCCTGGTATAATTAATAGCAGAAAGCAGTGCCTCAGTGAGAGACTTTAGAAGGAAGCCCAGGCCCTGAGAGTCTTCTAGGTGTCACATGTCAAGAGAATGCTTTCTGAAAAGGAGCAGAAGGGACTGGAAGAGAAGAGAGGGAGGATGTGGTGAGGCTGAAATCTGGCTGTCTGCAAGAGTAGTAGATCAAAAACTGTCTGCCATGTCTGACTCCTCTTACTTTGAGGGATAATTCTCAGGAGGCTTGGCACATCATTGAGAAGTTTGCAGCACCAGCTAGGAGTTGGAGCAAGCCACCTCCCTGGGCCAGCACTACCGCATGAGCTGCCTGCGTCCAGCTGCTTCCTACATTATCTAGATGTAGCTTCTTCTAACTCTTGGTTAATCTCACACCCTGGGTTAAAAGGTCTGAGATAGGACCAAGCAGAGTAAACTGTTGCTTCCTCTCTGGCAGTTTGTCCAAAGAGGTCAAACCTTATGCATCTTTGGCGCCTGATCCCTCTAAACGTCATTCCCAAACGTTGTTGTGACAGAATCCCTGACAAAGGCACCTTAGAGATGGACAGGTAAGTTTCTTTTGGCTCACAGCTTGAGGTTATATTTCATCCTGGCTAAGAAGGCATGCAAAGCGGCTTCAGCAACTGTTGCCATGGCAACTGGAGTCTAAGGCAGCTAGCAGGTCTGGGTGGGCAAGCAGCAAGCAGGAACACTGGGGATGCCTCCTCAGTCAGTCCAAAGAGTGGTCCCCATGTTTAGAATGATAGTTTCTTCCTCAGTGAGAGATTTCTTAAACATCCTCCTGGACACATTGCAGACGAGTGTCTTCCCGATTACTCCAACCCCAGTCAAGTTAACCTGAAGATGAACTGAATCTGCAGAACCTGATAGATTGCCATATTTTCCTTCCTAGGAGTCTGAGCATCTGAGCCCAACTGATTGCAGATTGCTTCTTTCAGTTAACCAAGGCACAGCGACACCAAGATAGAGCCCAACCCACCCCACCTCCGAGTGACATGTGGCAGCACTTCTGCCTCACCCTGGTAATCAGTTCAATCACTCTGCCAGTAGAATCACTTCAGGTCAGTCGTCTACTGGCAGGAGCAGCTCAAGTTATTCTGGCAACAGCCAAGCGAGGAGTTTCCAGAGAGGAACGTTTGGAAACTAGGACTTCTAGACTCATCAAACCTAGAGCTGGAGAGATGGCCACTGGATGTGGCATCAGGGGAATTTTTCCTGTTTCCATCCTTTGATTCCTGGAATGGAGCCAATCAAGTGTAGTCACTTAAGCATCACCACCCAAACAAGAGAAAAACACCATTCTCATCTCAGGGGCTAAGACTGTAGGTAGCCTTAGAGGGCACCTGACCAAGAGACTCCAGAGCAAAGCAGCTGGCTAAGGCTTTGCTAGAGTCCTGAGCCAGAGGAACACGGAGCCAATGAGTGTGGGTGGTTTTAAGCTGGACAATGCGATACTCACATGCACAGAACAGGGGTAAATAGCAGAGCTTCTCACGCTAGGTCTTCAACACTTCAATGGTTTAGCAAGAACCAATCAATCTACAGTTTTTGGAGTTCTATTGTCTCTATGGATATCAAAGCCAGGAAAATCACATCTGCCATGGATCACATCTTCCTACTTGGATCAGAACCCAGTAACTACAGGGAGTGGGGTTAGCCAGGAGTCATTTTATATTCTCTGTAAAACAGTAGCCAATAAAACTTGAAGCTCTATCTTCAGTCCTGAATTCTGTCTGAAAATACATAAAAAATTGTGTTCTAATACACACACACACACACACACACACACACACACACATAATTTGAAATAAGGAGTTGAATTGAGCCTGCGTAGCACAGTTTGCTGCCCTCTGGTTTTGACAGTCACACTGCTATCACATGCCAGTCATTAGCAATACTATCAATATGGAGACTCCCACCAGTGCCTGTACCTCATTGCTAACACCTCCAGAACCACCATCTCTGCTTCCTAGGAACAGTGCTGCTGCCATCCATCTTGGTTCCAGTTCGCTCGAAGGAAAGCCTAAGGAAGGGGTTTTTAGAGAAGTGGCCGATTGAGGCAGCACTCAGAAGAGGAAAGGCAAGGGGCGGGGCTGGGAAAGGAAGCTAAGCAAAGGTGCTTTGCAGAAGCCCTGGGAGCTCCGTCAACAAAGCTAAATACTTCCCTGCAGTAGGGCAGCGGGTGAGGGGAAGGAGGAATGTTATGCCCTTACTCTAGCAAACCATTGCCAGCCTGCCGCCTGGGTTGGAGAACGTCCCGCACGATCCAGCCTCTCTGCTCAAAAGAGGGGACAGCTGTGGGCTGTTAGTCTCTTAATAGCTTGGGGATGCAGCCTTCCCTTTTCCTCCCATGGTAATGCGTGTACCCAAATTAAACCTGCGTTCATTGCCGGAAAGCATTTTCAATCTTTTCTAAGCGATGGAAGTATAATAAGTGCTCAAACACATATGTGCACACACACACACACACACACACACACACACTCACACACACAGACACACTCACACACACACAGACACAGACACACACTCACACACACACACTCACACACACACACACACACACGCACATATGCATGCACTCACACACAGATATGCATACACACATAGACACATGCACAAGCTCCACTCCACTGTATCCCTTACTGATAGTGTGAACCTCTTCAAGTTATAGAGACATCTATGTCCCTTCACTGTCTCAGCTATAAAAATAAAATGTGATCAATACTAATAGTTCATGAGGCCACAGCAGGAAAAAAAGGCATAATGAGAACCATCATTGTGCTACACGCATACTGTAATCATAAAAAAAGATCTAAAAGTCAAACCATTACTGGAGGATTTACATATGTCCTTGGTGAATAGTAGATATTTAGTGAGGGCCAGCCTATTTATTGTTGTTGGTATTTTATTTATTGTGGATCACTAGCATCTATTGTAATGAAGTGTAGCTTTTCCAGTGCATCTATAAGTTTTGTTATGAATTGTCAATTCTGTTCCTTAGTGTGTTAGAAAATACAAGGAGCTAGAACAAAGTTCCAGGTCTCTTTTCTAGACATAAAGGAAAAAGTATGCATACACTTTATTATTGGCTCATGTTTAGATAGAGACAGGATAGGTGTCCCTATCTGGATCTGAGATCATCAGACATTAGTAATCGACTCCAATCCTCAATTTTCATAAGGGAAATTTATGCTTTAATCTTGTGGCGTTTGTCATCTAACGATAAATGGGACCTTCCGAGAGTTAGGAGAGGACGGTACAAGTTTCCACATGCAGTTGTGCAACGATTTCTGTACAGACTCATGATGAGTCGTGTTTGCTCTGTGTTTACATCCACTGCTAGAAAAGATTGTCACTTTACAGTTATTCGATTTGTAAATATACCTTAAAATTTACAGTGTGTGGTGCATGCTTGTGGTCTTGTTTGCATGTGTACATGGGCAGGTAGGGTTGACATGCACGTATGTACATATGTGTGTATGTAGAGGCCACAAGGAATAATCAGCTCTCTTCTCTGCTGCTCTCACCGTAGAGTTGGAGAATGGGTCTCTCACCTAAGCTGGAGCTCCACGTTTCCAAGCCTGGCTTCCCACGTGGGTGCAAGGATCTGAATTCAGGTCTTCCTGTTTCTTCTGCAGGAATTTTACCAATGGCGTCATCACCTTAGCTCCCACCTTTGAATATATAATAACACTTAAATCTAATATATCCTAACACTTAATTTTCTACGTTGGATTTATATGAAATATGGCTGGTCCCTATGAACTGCCTGGCTTCCACTCTTCTTCTCCTTTATAAATCATTGCTCCATAAACACTGAAATAGGAATTGAGCAATGGGAGACTTGGAAGAGTCATCACAATTATGTGATGAGGGAAACATCTGGCAAGGGGTCATAACCTAATTCTCTGCTGAAAACAGTAAAGGAAACTCTTGGTTAGTCCCCTGAAGAATCATGGGTGCCGTGCCATCAAACCTTAACTGAGACAGTATGTGTCAAAGCTTTCAATAAGTCGGGTTGTCACTCTACTCCATAAATATTTGTTCTGCTGATGGTTTTTAAAACCCGATCGTCTCTTTTTCTTTATATGTGAAAGTTAAGTTGGTATATTTATTTTAGATTATATTACAGAACTTTTTGGCAGTGGTTTTTTTTTTAAATACATTTATTCGACTCCCTTTTCTATTTCAAGTCAGGGGATTCACTTGAACACTTCATGAGTTGGTAGGAACTGGCAGACATCAGGTAGCAGTGGCTCTCACCCATTACATGGGTTTCCCTTGGGATTGTAAAAACCTGTCTGGATAAGCAAATATATTAGGGAATTTGGGGTTTTGTTTGTTGGTTCTGTTTTGTTTGGAAAGACATTTTTAGAAGCAACCCAGTGACAGGCAGCTTTCGTGAGACAATGACTTCGAAGGATTCAGGTACTGTTAACCCAAATGTGATCATTACCCTTCCGCACTATAAGTCCTTCTTGGATGTGGAAGGTGGTTCAGTTGCTGGCATCATGTGCCTGCCTCACACACTGAGGACCTGAGGCCAACCCCCCATCAATCACCTACAATGCCAGGCACTGGACTGACATAAATGGAAGGCTCCATATGGTTAGCCTCAAGTTCAGTGAGAGACCCAGCCTCGAAATACAATGTACAGAGCACCAACCTCTGGCCTCCACACATACATATTTACAAACATGTACACACAGACCAGCCACATATATACCTCCTCAAAAGCATATATGCAAAATGGCTCTCAAATAACTAAAACAAAATGAAAATAAAACAGTACTAAAAATAAGTAACAATTTGTCATATGAACCAGCAGAAGTATGTGATATAAACACGATGTATTGTAACTATTTGACTTGATCAGCAAAGCTTTATTGAACATGGACCAAATGTCTGGGCCTGTGAAAGATGCGAAGAATAAACATGTCAAATGGCAGTTCCTACCTTCAGGGAGCTCACAGTCCAGGACAGGTGAGAGACACCTCACTCAGATGTCTCACACAGGGAAAGACATCTCCCTGTGGCACAGCATCCCCAGTGGGGTACTGGTAGTCCTAAGTATCATGGGAGCAGGAAAACATGACCTCCTGGCCAGCTTAACACTGAGATATGCAACTGAGGGTCCCAAGGCAGGTCAATGAATGCCTAAATGAAGATCAGCAAGAATCATCATGGAGATACATTTAGAAGGTGTTTCTTAACTGTAAACTCCCAGTAAGAGCTGCAAGATTGTGACCCGTGTGACTGGTATACCATCTCTCAAGTCTCTCAAGATTGTGAGACCTAAGTTGTGACTGAAAGAAAGGGTAACCTTATTTTGTGCAATAGTGTCTGCTCTGAGTAATTGGGAAATCTCTGTGAAATCATGAACAGTTCTGGGAGGTCATTGTTTCCACATGGGAGTGAGTCACACGCTCTGGTAGATCCAGTACTGGTGCAACTGTGGACACAGCCAATTAATACCTAACACACTCACGGGGCAGCAAGGCTGGAGCAATATACTTGTCTCTCCAGTCAGTTCATAAACTCATTTAGTTGGCAAGATGAAATGACATGAGCTTGCGACGAGAAGGTATTACCTTGGCATCCGCCTTTATCTCTTTGGGCTGTTTAAATGCATCGGCAAACTCAGTCCTTTGTCTGTGTGAGTCCGCTGGGGTTGCTGTCACAGAGCACTGTAGGCAGTTCTCAAGGAGGGAAGTCCAGGATCCCGGTGCCAGTATTTTTGTGAGCCCTTCTTATGACATCACCTCCATCACCTCCTGGCAGGAAGTGGAAGGGCACTGAAGGATAAGAGAAGGGGCAAAACATGCCATCTTCTCAAAAGGATCTGATTCCTACACAAGGCCTGCTAGTATCTTGTTACAGGAGCGCAAAGCAGGCAACAGCTCAGCCTCTGTCTGTCTGTCTGTCTGTCTGTCTGTCTGTCTGTCTGTCTCTCTGTCTTTCTTACACTCTCTCTCTGTTGTGCTTTTGGTGGTGGGACGACATTTATGTTGATAAAAACCTTCTGACACAGTTTTGTTGAAATTTGAGAGGTAACCCACAGGATTCAGCGTCTTTGTTTTCTGCCCTGAGTTTGCCTGGAGTGACGAGCAGGCACTTCAGTGTTCGATGGCAGCTTTGCCTGTGAGACAGGGCCTGGGCGTGGGTGTGTGCATACGGAGGTCAGAAGTCAACCTTTAGCCTTGCTCCTCTGGCTGTTCACCTAAAACACGGTGAGAGGAAATGAAAATGTAATCAGGTCATTGATTACCTTAGAACCTGCCCGGCGGCCAGCGAGGCCCAGCAGCTGTGCCTGTCTCCGCATCTCCATCACTGTGGTTGTAAGCACACCTTACCAGGCCAGGATTTTTAAAACAGGATCGAACTCAGATCCTGGGACTCACAATCACTTTACCTCCTAAGTTTTCTCCCCAGCCCTTAACGGCTGCTTCGTAAAAAGCCTTCCCTCTGCCTGTCCCTTTTCTGTCTGTGTGGCTTTGACTTACATTTCTGAATGTTTAAATAACGGGATTCACTTTTAAAAGAATTCTAGGAAAGATGTAAGCACAGTTGCTCCCTGTGAATTTCAAACGTAATGAAAAAGTACCTTCCATACAAAGAAAGCTGGGAGATCATGCTGCCTCAGCAAGCAGGTGACCGCGAGGAAAAGCCAGGCTCCCCTCCTGACCTTTGACAACTGTCCTGTGGGGAAGGGGTGTGGGGGTTGAGTGGTGTAAGCAGGTACTCCTCTTCATCCTGGGCTTCTGATTCTCAATACCGTCTTATCTTTCATTACTTATGTTCTGATTTTTTTTCTCTTTACCTCACTGATAAACAATATTATTGACAAATATTTTAGATGAGTGAATTAAAGTTTGAAGCACACAACAGGGACAGCAATCATCTTGGTTCAAATATGAGAGTTCACTGACTCTCCCTACTTCCGAAGTGCCTATATCAAATCAAATCAAATCAGGTCATGGGGCCTGATTTGATTCTCATAACAACCATGTAGATGTCACAGCAGGCCCTGCGGGGTTCATTTTGCACAAGAGAAGAGTTAGAGCGCTGACTAGGGTTCCCCGGAGCTTGCTCTAGGACAAGGACTTAAGTGGTTTTGAGCTGTTCCCAGGACACACTGATGGAAGATATGCAAGGGTGCTGGTGGTGCACGCCTCTAATCCTAGCACTTGAGAAACAAAGGCAGGTTCTCTGAGTTGGGGGCCAGCCAGGTCTATAGTGGAAGTTCCAAGACAGACAAGTTACCATTGAGAAATCTTGTCTCAGAAAACAAAACGGGGAGGGGGGTTATAGAATTATATATGAAGAAAAATAATTTCACATCTTCAAGATCTCTCCTTCTCCTCTTTCTTCCCCTCCTCCTCCCCTTCTTTGCCCTCCCCTCCTCCTCCTCTGCTTCTCCTTCCCCTCTCCTTCTTGTTCTCCTCTTCTTCCTATTACTTCTTCTTGCTTTCTGCTAAGGATTAAACCAGCCAGGTTTAGTTACATATTAAGCCAGAGCAAAAATGCTGGACTCTTTATCTCCAGTCTCCTTAGCCATCTTTCTCTGAAGTCTGCTAACAGAGGTAACTTTGCAGCAGCAACTCTTGGTCACTTTATTTGCATAGTCAGCATAATCCTAGAGGCAGCAATCAGCCGTCCTTATTCTGGGTGTTACAGCAGGTGGCTCCGAGGCTCAGAAGGAAGGACCAGCATGGTGGGGCAGAGCAGAGGACTTAACTGAACTCAGCAAGGTTTACCCTCCAGACCCACCCCACCCTGCTCAGGAAAGAGGTCAGAACCTTCAGGCATGTGGCTCTGAGAGAGTACATGTGTTGACGGTCTTTCTACTCAAAGTGTACTGATGTGACACACCAACCATAAGAAAAAGTCTCTGGAAACTCAGACAATACTTGAGACTTGTGCACCCTGTGAGTAATAAGTCTCTTCAAAGGCTATGGCTTTTTCAGAACACAAAGAACCATCCCCACGTGAACCTTTCAGCAGTGAGTAGTCTAACACTCTACCAGCTTCCAGCGGAGTTTGCAGGTCAGTGGGAAACAGTTTGCTCAAGATGCTGGAATAAATTTAGTATTTACAAGGGCCATAATACCTTTAAAGATGTGTATGACAGAAAATTATGGCACATAAGTGGTCCGGCAAATGGTAGGTGGAATTCACAGTAGACGTGTGTGTCACCATTTACCAGCCTTTTCACATCCCCTAGGGATCACCCCCAGTTTCCCAGTTGTGAAGTATTTGCACACAGATGTGAAGGGATTCTTGTGGCTCACTCAATAAACCCAAGTGGGGCTTTATGCACCCCTGAGTTTTCAATTAATGTTGTTGACAGAATGAATGGCTACTTATGCATCCTGGCTTTCATGTGCATTCATGAGACACAATACCCAAGCCTTAAAGATCTCATCTAAACACCTCCCCTCTTAGGAGGGTGCTTATGTCTGCCATTGTATATATAGGGCAGCATAAGGTTCAGTGATTCAGTCTAATCAGCTAAGTGGACCTTCCATGCTATCAAAAGCTGCTAAAGCCTTTGTTCTGCACTGGGGTATTATCACACAATGTCTACAATAAGTCCAGTGTCTGACTCTACAAATGTCTTGGGCAACCAATGCCTGAACTTAACTTTGCCAAGTGTACTCCATCCATTTTCACCAAACCTGACATTTTAGGGTTAGGATACTTACATAGGAAAAGTAGTTTGCTATGTGTAGTGAGTCCTTGGCACATCAGTCCATCTGACAGCACACACAAGCTTTTGACCTGTAGGTGAAGCCCATTAATGAATATAACCCAACCGGAAAGCCAAGACCTCTGTGTCCTCAGATTTCTATAACCAGGTACAGTTCCCTGCAGGCAGAATGTGGAAGGACAGACCTCTTCACCGTACTGGGCCTCCAGCCTCCTCTATTCTGCAGTCAAGAGGAAGCCATGAGTGTGTAAATGTTACCTGAGGAACTTTACAGTGGCTGAGTAGGATTCCACCTTTCTTGTTGAAAGAAAAACAGAAAATTTAGTCAGACATATAATTCAAAGCAACATTATAATTTATTTTTCCATGTGTCTTCGCCAGTTTAAACACATTTTAGCTATGGGTCAGCATTGTAAAGCAGCTAAAGATTGCTGTCTCCATTTCTCAGATGAGTAAACGGAGGGTCATTCATAAGCAATGTGCTTAAAAGTAGATCGGTATCTATGTGCAAAAACAAAACAGAATTCTACTCCAGTGATACTTCAAGATTCGATTACTAATGTATTTATCAAACACAACCCCATGATCTAGTGGGCAAAGGCACTTAGGGACGAGCCTGACTACTGATTTCTATTCCCCGAACCCATGTGGCAAAAGGAGAGAAGAAACCCCTTCATGTTGCCATGCAGCCTCCACACTTGTGCCGCAGCAGAGCACACACATGTACACATGCACACAAACACACGTATGCACACGTGCATACACACACATGCTAAATGTAAAATGAATTTACTGAGTACATTTATTCATCCATGAAGTTAATTATGCACTAAACAAAATGAAGTAATTTTTAAGGGTCGAGCTATGTTCTTCAAGTTCTGAGCCTCCAAAGGAAACTTACACTTTGTTTGTTTATTTCTGGAAAGCAAATTAAATGTGTAGTCCATGCATTATTGATGTCTATTATTTTAATTCCCAAGAAGTATGTGTATCAAATTGCCTTTACAAGAGAAACTGTATTAAAACAACTTGTATTTACATGCCTTCTTGGTTTGTGCTTGAGTGTTTATTTTTCTGTTAACTCTAGGATGGTGATCTAACATGACACTATTTTCAGAATCAGACACGCAAGTGGCCGCTCTACAGCTCAAATGAGCATTTATTCTCAAGGGGAATGCCAGCTGGGACAGGAATGTACTGAGATGGAAGGGTCTTTACAAAGGTACATGCAGACACACTCACAGGCCCTCAGACTAAATGGCCACCTTGAATTGTAAGCCAACATCACGGAAGGTTCCAGAGTCTTCACATTTGTATACCATTTCTAGAACATTCTCCACGGTTCTAACCCATCTCTGTTCTCCCTTCTTAAGTATGATTCATTTCCCTTTGAAACCTCTCCCCTGCTCTCCTGGCCAGCTCAGACAAGGTGAACAGATTGGACTATGGAGGACCCCAGGTTTCTTGAAAGTAGAAGACAGCAGAGACAAAGCAGGCCAGGCAGATCTCTGCTCTCTCCCCACCATGGGCACTCATTGCTGCCTAATATGCACTTATGTCTCATCGTTTCAGAATCTTAGATCTGGAGAACGACTCAGATATTATCCAATGCATCATGGTCCAGGAATATATAAGGAAATGTGTTTCTGAAAGCTAACTGACTATCTCAAGTCAATGGTAGCATCGGAGATAAAAACAAGGCCCCCAGAGTGAAGAGACATGGATATATGTTTGCTTTAAATCGTGAAATGTAGTCAGGATAGCTCTTGGTTAAGCTGGCAGACCAGACTTTAAAGCGTGGGATTGCTAAGTAAATTTTTATTTACTTGGAAGGCTTGTGACAGAATACAAGAAGTCTGTCTGCCACCCTGCCTAAATAATGAGGTTAATATTTATTTCTGAAACGCCTTAGCTCTACCATCTAACAGCTTAAATCATAGTGATTCCAGCCATGCTTAAACATTATAGTAATGAACAGGGACAGCCACCTCAAACAGAGAAAGAGGCTGCTGATAGAAGCTAAAATATGAGGTTCTACCAAGCCCCAGCATAGGTGACCATCGGTGGTTGACAGGCGAACGCTTTTCTCTGGTGCAGTGCAGAACAGAACCAGGTGATTTATAAACCTCAACACATCGAAGAACAAAAAATAAATCATTAAGCAGCACAGCTCATGATTCAGCTGCTCCCCCCCCCCCATGAGTAATAAATTGTGTGGGCTTTAATAATTTATAGGAGATGTTGTTATAATGTGAGAAGATTAACTTGGTTGAGTCTTTTCATTTGCTTGTGCTGTCAATAGGGCATTCAAGGGTTTCTTTGCTTCTCCGGGACAGCCATGCTCCTGGAGCACAATTGGATTTTGACACTCGAGTCAGAGGCTCCTGGGGACTGGATACGACAGTTTACTTTAGCACTGGGCTTATCAATTTGGTGTGTACCCCTCAGGAATTGCATGCCACAGAGAGAATTCAACAGAAGGGTTGGAAGGCACTTAGAACCCTGTTAGCACATCCACACACAGCCCCAAGTCCTTGTGGGAGGAAAAGTCCCACAGAGGAGGCTATTTTATTTCTGTCCCAGGGCTACGCAGACTTGCTAGGAGACAACCAAAGAGAAAGCGAAGTTTAAAACTGACCCCTGTGTGGTGACACACACCTGGAATCCCTGTTCTCAGGAGGAGGAGCAGGGAGTCGGAGTTCCAGGCCATCCTTCCTTACCTAAGAAATTCAGTGTCAACAGGGGCTGCATGAGCCTTTGTCTCAAAGCATAAAAAGGATGGAGCGTGGAAAGGAGGGAGGGAAGGAGGAAGGGAGGGAGGGCATTTAAATGATCAGAAATCAGCGTCAGGAAGGCCTCAACATATTCTAGGTACATCTGTAAACATAGTCAGTTCCTTTCTGGGTAATAACATCCTTCATAGATCCCTTTAATGTTTTTCCATTGCCCATAAATTATGATAGCAATGACCCTCTCATATTTCAGAAACAGTTTTTCTTTTCATCTCTTGCCTATATTTCCCATTGGAAGAGAAAGAACTATCTGACCCAGCAGCTCTCAACATTGCTGATGCTGTACCCCCATTTGTTCAGTTCCTCAGGTTGTAGTGACTCCCAACCATAAAATTTCTTTTGTTGCTACTTCCTAACTGTAATTTTGCTAGTTATAAATCTTAATGTAAATATCGGATATGCAGAGTATCTGTTATGTGACCCACAAGTTGAGAATCGCCGCTCAAACAACTTGGCTGCTAGAAAAGACATCTATGAAGAAAAAGCGGCTGAAAGAGAACAGGAAGACAGACAGCCTGGGAGAGAGGCTATGAAGAGTGCTAGGGAGATAACTTGTCTCAGGCAGCTGTGCAATGGAAGAGACAGCCACAGCAACCAGGCACTTCCTGCCCGAAGCCTGGAGAGCTCTGTTCAAAGACCCACCTCTCCTCAGACTTCAAGGCAACCACCCTGACTACGTTGTTTTTATTTTAATTTAAAACAAACACTTCAATAGCAAGATTAAAAGGAATGCCTCACATAATAGAAAACAGCAGATGAAATATGCAGCCGTCACTGGAGGTAAACTGAGGAAGGCTGAGAACAGTCTGTTGGCACTTGATGGTAAAGGGTCCACCTATGAGCAGAAAGAAGAAAAATCAATACTTGAAGTTCTGCCCTGCTGTGATTCCTTTGTTTTGGAGGAGTGGGGACCCTAGTCCACACCTCCTGCACACTAGGATAGTGCTCTCGTGCTAGGATGTGCTGCTCACTCGCTCCAGCTTTCAGGAGCTTTTTCTACCTGTTTTAATGTTGTAAGAAAATACCTCCCTTTGTCTGACCTACGCTTGGTTTCTTTCCCCAGATCTAACCTAACATGTTGTCTTCTTGGTTTGGTTTTGCTTTCTTTTGTTTTGTTTTGTTTTGTTTTGTTTTGTTTTGTTTTGTTTTGTTTTGTTTTGTTTTCTGAGACAGGGTCTCTCTCTGCATAGCCTTGGCTGTCCTGAAACTCACTTTGTAAACCAGACTGGTCTGGAACTCATAGAGATCCACCTGCCTCTGCTTCCTGAGAGCTGGAACTAAAGTAAGTTGGCCTCTTACCCAACTTACTCTCCTATCCCATGGGTCATTTCCCCTTCATAACTCTACTTCCCTTAAGTATTCAGGTTCAAGGTCTAGATCTTTTTAAAGATGGGGTATATGTCAGGGTGGTGCCTTCAGTAATTAGCATGCATTGCAATGTGGTGAGTCTTAAGACTAAAGCCATGTCATTCTGTAGGCTGATCAGAGGATAGCATACTGGGGACAAAGGGAGACAGAATCAGCAATAGCTACTTGTACAAGTTTTCTTAAACTGTACTCAATCTGTACGGTCAGCCCTCAACATTAGTCAACCACAAACACACAGAGTAACTCCACAGTGGAGCATCGCCTAGTAAAGTGTGCTATCAAAGGGATGGGAGAATCAGCTCCTGCAGGAATAAGAATGAGCAGGAGTGTTCTAAAATACTCCCTCCTCACATCTCATCATGCCCAAGAGAAGAAAAAGAGCAAGATTACTCTATCAAAGGAAAGGCCTCCCTTCCCACAAGTCCAGGGGCCTCACTTCTTACGTCTAAATCCCGTTATTGAATTCGTTTAGGCCTCTAGTTCTTGAACTCTAATAGAGAAGCATATTTCTCAAGGTCAAATTTCTCAGGCAGCAAGATGTGCAGCCCCCATGGAGTTGAGGGCGAGACCCCTTGAAATTCTCAAGTTCGAGCAGAGCCGGCAGATAAGCAGGATGGTGAATGTGTTCCTGGGGAAAGCAAAGAAATGAGGGGCACCCGGCAGAAATGTCAGAGAAAAGGGACCACGGTTGCAACTCTCTCCTGCTGCCGAGCTTCCTAAACAAGTGCTAAGAAGTGAGGGGCTGTGGTATGTTGACAGTGACAGAAGACCTCCAGTTCTAAACTCAGAACTACCTATGTTCGTCCAACCGAGCCAGCCTCATTATGATGAAGGGAATGGGCTTGTGTCTTTCCACACACACAGGGAAGATAGCACATCAAGGGACAGCAGAGCCAAGCATGGCTGGCATTGATTGGGGGGCTTGACATTCTTCACCATTGAAAGGAGTAGAGAAATGTTGAAAAAGAAACCCATCTAGAATTCAAACTACATGAGGCTGACTATCAAAGAATTCACGAGTCACCCATGCTCCCGGAGAAAGATGTGGTGTGCTTGCCCACTTGTCTTTGACTTGTAAAATTGTAGGCAATAGAAATGTGGTGTGCTTGACTGACCGTGTTTCAGTCAATTTCAATAATGTGCCTTTTGTATATAATCTCATTTCAAACTCCAACATGGGGGCTTTTAAGGATGACGCTGAAACATTGGTCTTTGCTCTTCATTCTGAATGTTCAAACCACCTTGCTACATAGCCTACAGATGTGATTTCAAGTCACAGGCAAGGACAGCATAGAAGCAGTAATTCTCTGGAATTACAGACACTTTCAGCCAAGGTCAACATAACAGTCGTTTCCCTGGGCTACAGACACCTTTGCATCCACCCTGCCTGTGACGATTCGGCACTGTTTAATGACAAGCCTGAATCCTAAATGTGCTTGCTGTTTGTGAAGTCAAGAAAAGATAAAACTCTGCTGTGTGTGATTGTTGTGCTCCCACTGACAAACTCCATTGCTCAAGAAGGGGAGATGGTCCCAACACAAGACAGCTACACCTTGCAGTCATGATTACAATATTAATTACAATAGCCAATGGAGGTCCAGGGTTTGTGGAGAGCAAGGGATCTACCAGGCATTCCAGAGTCACTAAGAGGAAAAGGGGCTAGATGAAGTTCCCCAAGTAATATAACAACCCGGATCCTTTTTCATTAGGTCTACTTCCTTCCTGTAGATGACAGAGCTTTGAGCACCCTGTGTGGCCCAAGAAGAGATCTGTGATTCCTCTGTAGGTCCACCGTCGTCACTGTTGGATTTATTTTAAAATTGTTATTTTTGTGTATACGTGTGAATGTGTGTGCACGAAAGGAATCAGCAGCAGGTGGCCTCCTCTACGCTCTCCGTCTTGATTTTTGAGATGAGGTTTCTTACTGAACTTGGAGCTTGTAGATTCGCATCGCACATTCCATTTTTGGGGAAAAAAGCACACCACGCAGTTTTGGATTGCCTCCGCAGAAACATGACACCTCAAAAACTGATTTACACCAATCATTTTTGTCCCTCATTTCCAAGCCGACAGTCTGTTTCTATTGTCTACAATGACTAGATTTTCCAGTCTTGAAAAAAGTCCATGCAAATTACCAAAATGTTTTCCATTTGAGACCCCATACATATTTGAAAAAAAAAATCAGCTCTGGGCTGTTAAGTGGAAGGAAATAAAACAAGAGAAATCTGATGACAGAAATTCTGTAAGGTCTGCAAGAGGCTCCACGTAACCCAACCCCTTTTTTAATGGTCGCATGCAAACACATTGACAGAATGAAAGCACCATTTGCCACTGTTTGAAACAAGTACTACAGAGTTTCTTCCCCCACCTCAATTTAAGCATCACAACATATAGCTTGTCATGAATGCCCCTGTCTTGCCATTCCCTCTTTGTATCTCTCCAACTACTCAAGTGGCTTTTTTTTTTAGAATAAAGTGAAGATAGTTTATGCAGAACTCAAACGGAGCATTCTGAGACTTGACTTTCAAAGCTCTGACATCTCCCCCATTCAGTGCGTAGACGCAGGGCTTTATTTGCTATGTAGCTTCTGAACTCTTCCATTTCATTTGATCTGTGTGCAATGAACAACCAAACTTTGGTCACCAGCAAATTGTTTTAGCTAACTATTTAGTGAACAGCAAAGATCACAGTAACTGTGTATATATACATAAGCCAGTGAATTCAATGGGGGACTAAGGAAGAATCATTGTGCACATAGTTAGGTTTAGTTTCTATGGATTAAATGTATTTGTTTTTAAAACTTGGTTTATTTACAACAAGTACCAAGAATTTGGCTATACATTTGATTTCTTCTTTCTCTTCTTATGTCTTTATTTTCTTTATTTTTCTTCCCACAATCTTTTCTCTTTTCTTTCATCCTTACCTCTAACAAACATACACTCATATGTATATACTATATTCTTCATGTTACATAGCTGTACAAACATACACGCAAATAAATGTCTCAAGAGAAGCCACTTTGGATGCATGTGCTCATGTGTGTTTATAACTTAGGTCTTTTCATTTATTTGTATACTGGTCTGTGGTTTTCACATGCAGTTCTTGGCCACTGCAATCATATGACAAGGAAACCTCAGAGCAAACAATTGTACATACTGACAAATCAAGCCTTCTAAACAATGGTGCCTCTTGATCATCCCACTGACTTTATAACCCAAAGTCCTGCTCTGCCAACAGGGGTCACTGCTAGGAATTTGCAGAACCCAAGAATTTCTTTAGAAACTATAGGACTTAATGCCCTTCTGTCTAACTTCCATAATCTGTAACATTTTGTGGGCCTCTGGTTTATTTACGTTGGGGCCACTAATCCCACATTCTCCTAGTGACTGTGAAGTTTAGTATGTATATATAAGAGTTGTGCTGGTGTGAGTTTCCCCAAATACGGTGCAGGATATCAAGGATGCTCTAAATAAAACCCAGACCCCCTGCATCAACTAACTAGAATAGAGATGCACATTAAGCCTCTATATTCCAGCAGCCAATGTATCAGGCTCCTGGGATTTACATATATCATTATGATCATGGGCCACAATAGACTTGATAATCTAGTAGCACATAGCCAATAAGTAATGATGCAGGCATGCCCATGAAAGCCATAGGATTCACCTAGATATATTTCCTAATACACTAGACCCAGGGCTCAGAGGAGGCTTAGCAAAGTAAACACCATCTCAACTGTAAATGGGAGGATGAATAGTGATTAACTACTCCGTACTCACTAACAGTGAGTATAGAAGGGAGCACAAAGCATCCCAAGTTGAAAGAAGAGTTCATGGACCCTCAAAGCAGGAGAGAAAGCTCTCTCCATTTCCATCCTTCCCTCCCTTTCATGTGTATTCAGATAGCCCTCTGTGGTGCAAGAGTTCACCTCAATAATTGTATGTACCTGGGAGATCATATTTCAGGATTCTCTCTTGAATGTATTTGCCAAACTTTATGGCATAGTTTAATGTCTAGTTAAAAAAGTCAGTAAGAGAAAGAAAATAGCCAACTTCCTTAGGCCCTTCCTGGGTTTAGAAATGCAAATGAATGTGATGTCTTCACTGGGGTGTCATGAAGGGGAGAGACAAAAGCCCATCAGAAGTCCTGTTTCTTCTCCCTACTCTGAGTCCCTGAAGTTTATTCTCAAGGCCAGAGCTCAGGAGCCTCACTAAGGTGAAATACCTTTGTAGTAACTTTCCAGGGGAAGAGGACAAGCTGATCTTTAAAAGGTGTAGGAACTGAGTTTCCCTTCTCTGCAACTCTTGGGGGGGGGTCAGTTTTTTCTGCTACACCAAGTAGCATGGTCGTATCTGATTATCAGTGCCAGAGTGGACCTAGGATCTCCCAGTCCTCTTGCTTCCTGAACATGACTCTCCCTGTCTCTCTGTAAAGAGTAGATCAGAAGGTAAGAATAGCCCAAGGGATGCTTCTTGGCCTCTTCATAGCCATGCTACAGACAATCTGTATGTAGGAGGCACACTGGAAGAGGACGGTGGCTTTCACCCCAGACTACCTCCTCCAGATAATCAAAGCTGGTTGTTTGCAATGCCAACTTCCTATCCACATCTGTCACTCACACCCCATCCCACCCCCAAAGTCTTTCTAGGCTGTGGTAGCACATGTGACAGAAAAAAATAGTTCTATGCTCATTCAAATAACTTTGGGAAATTCTGGTTAAAAGAAGGTAAACTTCCCCTGCCGCCGTGTGTGTGTGTGTGTGTGTGTGTGTGTGTGTGTGTGTGTGTGTGTGTATCTGTCTGTCTGTCTGTCTGTCTGTCTGTGTGTCTGTATTTGTGTGTTTCAGTCTATCTGTCTGTCTATCTGTGTGTGTGTCTTTGTGATGTTCCCTCAGTCACCTCTCAAAGTCTTTAAGATGCTCATGTACACTGTACATATTTACAAAAGACAGGGCTGTCTCATTTAGCCCTTAATACATATCATTTCATCACTATATTTTTCTTCATAGTATCTTTCAGGGTCAGTGTTCTAAGACAGGCGGCTCTGAAAAGCACGACTCTGTTAAGTCTTCCATTGCCTTTCAGGTCCCAGGTTCTGGTTAAAAGGAGGTAGTAAACAATACTAAGTAGGTAGAAAATATACAAGTGACTTCATTCACTCATGCTTGTTGGAAGAAACCTAAGCTCTATTGACGTGTATGTGTCTCTTCAGAAGATCGTTAACAAGTCCCGAGTTGGGTTTCTTCCCTACACCTTTGCTGTAAAGTTATAAATGAAGGCACGTCTCACCCTCATCTCTCACATACAGACTTCATGAAATGAAGTAAAATATAATCAGCTATTACACGGGAGACTGCTGGTAAAACCTGTTCTGTGACAGAGGTGTGGCTCTTTCCTATCCCTTTAGTATGCGCTTCCAGCACCAGCTTCATTCAAGACTGCAGAGACAATAATTGAGTGGGAGACTGTGCAGCCCTTGTAGCCAGCCACAGACAAACCCAAGTGTTTTAGGGCTGGGGAGCTGGATCAGGGGATAAAGCGCTTGGTTCATGAGTAAGCATGGAAATGCCGGATGGGTAAGGAGGCCCACTTGTAGTTCATAGAAAGGAGCTCCCCAGAGCAAGCTGGTAGAGAGACTAGCCATATTGGTGAGCTTTGGCTTTGATGGAGAGACAAGACCATGCTTCAAAAAATAATGTGGAAGAGTGATCATGAGATATCCCTGGCATCCAGTCCAGGCCTCACACACATGTGCATATATGTGGGTGCACACACACACACACACACAAGAAAAGAGGGAGAAAATGTTGTATGAGCCAGTGGACTGTGTTCTGTCCTGCTGGGCACGGTGGTGCACGCCTTTAATTTCAGCATGTAGAAAGCAGAGGCATTGGGATCTCTGTAAGTTTGAGCTTGAGACCAGTGTGGTCTATGTAGCAGTGAGTTACAGGATATCCAGAGATACACGGAGAATCGCTATCTTCAAAACAAACAACAAAACAAAACAAAACAAATAATTGTACAAAAAAAGATGCCCTTTTCTGTTCAGGTTTGGATGAAAAGGTTTCCTCTCTTCACCGTTGTCATGCCATGTTGGAGGGCCTACAGCTCTCCTCATCCCCCTCCACATTTCTAATGACAGCCCATCTCTAGCATTCATCAGTTCATAGTGCTAATTAGCAAGGTGCTGATTTCACCAATAAATGTCCACTTCTCACACTCACTACGCTAATTAGTGAAGCATCTTCATCAGAGATAAAGACTGTGCTCGAGGTAGCTTCCACCGGACTTTGGACCTTTAGTGTCATCCAACAGCTTCCCACACCCTCAAGGGGAGTAAAGCCACCATTGAAATACAGGCTGCATCACCACCTAACCCAGCCTTATGTCATAAGAGCTAGTCTGATGTATTTCCCATGAATAGACTAAGGCCTCTCTGGAGTCTACAAAGAAAACAGGCTAGTGGCAGGGTTGTTTCAGATTTCTCAGAGGGGTATGGTGACACCTCATGACAGACAAGGCAATATCTGAAGGAAGAGGCCACTAACTCCTAACAGTGTAGGGGAATAAGCAGCAGGAAAAGGAACAATAACACAGCCGATAGAAGAGGAGCTTGCTGCAGGCAGGGGACCAACACAGGTGCAATTCTACTAACACGAACATACCCAACAGAAGGAGGAAATAGACTCTGATGAACTGTGAGAACCCAGGGGCTCAAAGGCTACACTGAGGCTTGGATTTGATTGGCTCTGATTCCAAATCAAAGTTAAATCCCTTACAGAGCCACAAGCAAAAGAACAAAGACTTCCCACCTTTGTAACCTCTGCTGGGCAAGGAGAAAGGATTGCAGAGCCAGAAAAGAACCAGAGAGACCTTGTGGGAGGGACTACAGTTTACATAGAAAGCTGATTTTTCTAATTCGGGGTAGAATTAGGTGTGGTGGAGAGATATCGGAAAGGTAGGGATATTTTTGGACAGATGGTCAATAGGTCTTAGTGATAGAAAGCAATTAAATGCAGAATTACCGAAAGGACCAAGGCTTGGTTTAGGGGTTCAGCAGCTAGACTGTGCTATCATCTACTAAAGCAGGAAGGAGGCCATTCTTTGAGAGAGTGGCCAGGGAACTGATGAATAATCTAAATGGAGATCTTCAACATACAGACTTAGACCTATTCTAAGACACACTTCTAAACCAATTCAAGCTAGTTTCTTCTTTAAAACCTAGTGAATTGAGTGGAGCAGAGACTGAAGGAAAAGCCATCCAGAGACTGCCCCACCTGGGGATCCATCCCACATGCAAACACCAAACCCAGACACTATGCTGATGCCAAGAAGTGCTTGCTGACAGGAGCCTGATATAGTTGTCCCCTTAGAGGCTCTGCCAGATCATGACCAATACAGATGCTGATGCTTGCAGCCAAACAACGGACTGAGCACAGGGACCCCAATGGAGAAGTTAGGGAAAGGCCTGAAGGAGCTGAGGGGCCTTATCTGGCATCAATGGGAGGGGAGGCCCTTGGTCCTATGAAGGCTTGATTGTCCAGAGTAGAAGAATGCTAAGGGCGGTGAGGCAGGAGTGGGTAGATGGGTTGGGGAGCATCGTCATAGCAGCAGGGTAAGAGGGGATGGATAGGGCATTTGCAGAGGGGAAACTGGAAAAGGAGATAACATTTGAAATATAAATAAACAAAATATCCAATTGTAAATAAATAAACACCCAATAATTAATCAATTAAATGAAAAAAATATATAAAAAAAACAAAGTTGAATATTTTAACTTGTAAGTTTAGTAATTAGAAAAGATGTAATTCTGACACATTCTAAATATGAGCACTAGAAAATAAAATGATTATGCCTTTTATGTGTTTTTCTGTTTGTTTTGTTTTGTTTTGTTTTAGGTTTTGTGTTACTGTTTCCCATGAGTACCTTCCCATTTATAAGGAATACAGAGCAGGCAGTTTGACTAAATATGTAACACATAATTTAATCTAATGGTTAATAACTAATAAATATGTGACTTTATATATAAAAAATACCTGGTGAAATGTTCAGGGCTTATAGAAATTGCTAGAAGCTCAGCAAAGCCTTATGCTGTCCACATCTTCCCGTGGCTTGCCACTCAAGGGTCCTACACTGCTAACTTTACGATCCTTAAACTTTATGGAAATGAAATGTCACTGTCCTTCCATAATAACCAGAGGCCCTGGGACTGTAAGAAAGACAACTGAAGCCAAATCCATAGCCTGCGGATAAAACCCATCATGGTAGACAAGATCTGATGGTAGAAGAGCGGGGAGGCTGGCCGTGTCACATCTGCTGTCCAGAAGACTGTACTGGGAGCCTGATCTCTCTGATCTCTCTGATCTCTCCTGATCTTCTGACTCAGGCCAATACTCCGGCCTGTGGCATGAGCCACTCAGGTTCACAGTGAGCTCTTTTTGCTCTTCGATTGTCTCTCCAGAAAGACACACACAGATGGTGTCTCTCCTAAATTTCTGAGTTTAACCAAGGTAGTAATAAATATTAATCATCACACCCTATTGTAAGAGGCTACATGGGCACGGTTGTTGAATGGAACTCACTGTGGGGTTAGATTCAGAATATACTGGCTCAAGCTGGGCCTCTGCTCCTGGTCTACACTAAGATTTTTAATTACATTGGTTACTATGTGGAAGTCTTCATTCTCTCATTTGTAAAAAGAAATTACTCCAGTGAGCATGAAATAAAACAGTGTCTGGGGAAAGTTCTGAACTGTTAAAATTGTTAAATAATGTAGGTATTACTTCTTGCTATAAAGCATTCCTAATAACACAAGCCTCATTTGTGAATGTAATAAATCCATAGCCCACTCACCTAGCCCATTACACACAAATCTCTCATCTTACAGGCCTGACTATATGTGAATTATCAATTTTAACAAAACACATTCCCCTAAGCTCCTAAGCAGCATGCCAAGGGAATAAGTCACATCATTTCCTAGCTATACATCGCTTAGTCCAGTGGCACATGAGAAAACCATCTACTGCTTTACTGAAACACTATTTCTTAACTTTATCACAAAAGGATGGAGTTGAATCTTTGTGACTGAGATACAGAAACTGAAATTTATTTGACACGCCCCCCCCCCCCCCGTGATGGTGATCTGGGGTCTACAGGCAAAGAGTCAGTTTGTAGGTGAGAAAGTGAATACATTGAGAAGTGACCCCATAGCACAGCTACGTTGAAAGACTTCTTCCCAATCCAGATCAACATGACTTCCCTTAGGAGTAAAAGTGTCTTTTGTGATTATCACAAAAAGCCTGAGGCTGCATAATTTATAGAATAAAAAGAGGTTTGCTTGATTCATGGTTTAGAAGGCTGGAAATATAATTAAAGGCAGGCCTGTTGACTCAAATTCTTGTGAGGTCTTAATGGCAAATAATCTCATAGTAAGACTATGCAGATAGTAACCATCAGCAGGCCTACTGCTTTCCAACAGCACCATAAAAGAGTCAACTTCCCAACATATTGCCCCGTGAGAGACACATTCAAATCCTACCCAAACAAAACACATTGTGTCTCACAGGCAATGTCCTGGGTCTGGACTTTGCTAATCCCCTCTACCTTGATAGATAATAGCAATAAAAATCATGATAAGAGATGCCAACTCTTAGAATAAGAGAAACTAAAGATGACTGTGCTGCTAACACAAGAATTTGTGGAGCAAATGCCTCAGAGGAAGAGAGTGGCTCAGACAAAGAAGATGGCTTCAATAAGAGCCTGGGAGCCAATGCGCTCCATCCAACTGGTCTCTCCCAAGTACTGCGTTGGAAATCTAATGGTGCAAACTTACTTTCTCTCAGGACACTTTGCCAAATGACCTATGCAGAAGCATGAAGCCAATCAACAGTGACACACACACACACACACACACACACACACACACACACACACACATGCACACATAGACTAAGAATTCAACTTCAAAATCAGCTCAGAACTTAAACAGGCATTTCTCCAAAACAAGATGTACAAATGTGACTAATGTCTACTCATTGGAGAAATGCAAACCAAAGCCACAATGAGCGATCACCTCATACCTGCTTGGATGGCTACTAAAGACACATGATTAGCACACATTAATGATTAATTATCTGCCAGGCGTGGTGGCGCACGCCTTTAATCCCAGCACTCGGGAGGCAGAGCCAGGCAGATTTCTGAGTTCGAGGCCAGCCTGGTCTACAGAGTGAACAGAGGACAGCCAGGGATACAAAGAGAAACCCTGTCTCGACCCCCCCAAAAAAGTATTAATTATCTTTGTTGATGTTGTCATAAAGCTGTGGGTACCATGCAAAGAACTCTAGATACTAGCCAATCATACATGTTCCCTGTCCTCAAGGAGTGTGCCCAGCTCAGGAGGGAGACAAGGAAATGAATTCCAATAACAGCATAATCTTCAGGCATCAGCTGCTCAGTCACGCACAGGCTGTTGAACTTAACACGGACTTTGTATCTCCTTTGCATGAAGATCATTTGTGCATCATGCTAAGAGGGCTGTGATGGTTACAAAGATAATGAATGTAAAAGGCCTCACACAGGGCGAGTCTGGAACATAGTTATTTGCTCAACAAATAAACACTTACACTGTCATTCCTAACAAGTCTGATAGGTGCAGTGACAAAGACAGTACCACAGTGAACTCAGAGATGCGCAGCGGTTTTTCAGAGTCTAGGAAGGAAGTGGGGCTAGAACTGAGTGTTGAAGGTCCTTTGGAGATAAGAAGGCATGATGCAGTTAGGAATTCGCAAATACTCGGAGCAGTGGGACATATCAGATTGCTAAGGTTGAGGAGGGAGAGGAGAGAGGTTCCTGCAGGACCTGTGAGCTTAGCCTTATTCTGGAAGAAAACCCATCGAGCAGAGGAATGGCAAGAGCAGATTTGTGTTTTGACATGTTGGGAATAATCAGTTTAATCTGGCTGAATAAAAAGAGCTATGACTGTTGGGGACAGGGTTAATACTGATAAAAGTAGGCAAAGCCTAGGAATGCTTTCTGAGCTAAACGAGTCTTCCAACAATTTCCATTGCTGATTTAGGATACTCACGCAGATGTAAGAGCACTCTCTCTCTGCTTTTTTTTTCCTGACGGAATCTCATTTCTGTTCTAAATTCTTTATATCCTTTTGTTTGCCCTCATTTGTGTTTACACCACCTGTCAATTTAGGATAATCTGTGATTTTAATGTGTTTCCCCCTTTCCAGATCATTATTAAATGTGCTAAATAAAACCAGAACCATGTCTGCCTCTGGCACTACCTCCCTAAACACTTCTGCTAGTTCACCGTGCTGATTGTTATTGGCAGAATATCTCTAAACTCCTTGCAACTTTTTTACACTCCCTAGTCCATATTTGTGGAGGAACTAAATAGGCAGAGTAATATTTTCTCTTTAACTGGACAAGATCTAGGCCCTCTAGCTTGGCTCTGTAAGCTTTACCTTCCTTTCCCGACTTAGTCTATCACAAATAAAAATAGATGAGGCCCAAATGGGCATGTTGTCACTTGTTCAGGCACTTGCCAATCAACATGCTCAAATAAAGGCTTAAAATGTCACACATACCCACCTCCATCATAGATATAGTGATTGGGCAGAAAGGAGAAAGGGAGGAAGGAAGGAGAGGAAGGGACGGAGGGAGGAAGGGAAGAAAGAAAGGGGTGGAGAATACAGAATCAAAAGCTGAACTTGTCCTGAGACAGTCTCACTACGCTGCCCAGGCTGGCCTCAAACTCTCAATCCCCTGCTTCAGCCTCCTGAGTGACAAGGCTTTAATAACACAACCAGTCCTGTGCTGGACTGCTCCCAGTTAGGGTACACTAGGAGAGTAGATAGGGCTTGTTGAGACTCTCCAATAGCGTAGCCACCGGGGAAGATAATCTAAGGAGCCAGGTTGAATGTGAAGAGGCATCAGACTAGACAGGAAGCTCCTGTCTGTCACAGCCACTGGCTGTTCAGAGACTGCCCATGCTGTGCACTACACCACAGCATCCAAGGCTGGATCAGTGGAACCAATCTCCAGGTGCCTCTCAGCCAGGGGGGAAGCAGCTACTCCAGCCAGCTCTGAGCCAGGAAGCCTTTGACTCCCGCATATACTCACTTACCCACAGGTTACCAGTGCACAAAAAGCAGCTTTAGGGGTGAGCTCACAGACACAGTGCACGATGATCTCAGCTTGCTTTGTCCTTATTTGACCAGCATCCCAAGGCACGGGCACCTCACCAGGCAGGCAAGAGACAGAATACCTTCCGAGTGACAATAGTTGCCCCAGTTCCCACAATGCTCCAAAGGAAATCAATGGGCCTAGAGATAGATGCTTTTATCTCCGTATCTGCTGGCTGGCAACTTTCACTGTGCTCTTGACTTGGGAAGAATCTTGGAATGGAAGTGGCTGTTTTAGGATCTGCTGCTAAATACCCTCCTTTACTCAATGGACTTGGACATGGCCATGATAGTAATTCCTCTGCAGGGACAAAGCCCTGTGGCTTCATAGGTTCTTGAAGACCCCTTTCCACAACACAACTGGATTGAAAATTAAGTTCACCACAGGTAAAATTTAGGAAACACATTCAGATGATAGCGCCATCTAAATGTTGGATAGTCTGGAACTTACAATGAAGAATGGCTAACAATGTCTAAAGGATGCTAAAATGTAGCTGGGCAGATGGACGATGAAGAAGGAATCCAGGGTATGCCGCACTTGTTACTTTTCTTGCTGTGGTAACAAAATGTCTGACGAAAGCAACTCAGGGAACGGAAGGGAAGGAAAGGAAAGGAAAGGAAAGGGGAGGGGAGGGGGAGGGGGAGGGGGAGGGGAAGGGAAAAGGGAAAGGAAAAAAGGGAAAGGGAAAAGGGAAAGGGAAAAAGGGAAAGGGAAGGGAAGGGAAGAAAAGGGAAGGGAAGAAGGGAAGGGAAGGGAAGGGAAGGGAAGGGAAGGGAAGGGAAGGGAAGGGAAGGGAAGGGAAGGGAAGGGAAGGGAAGGGAAGGGAAGGGAAGGGAAGGGAAGCTCTCTTCTGGCTCTCTGTATGAGGAGACAGTCGCTGCACAGAGGGCATGGTGACTGGAGCTTGTGGTGGGTTACGTAGCATCTGTCAGGAAGCAAAGAGAGATGAGTGCTGTACTTGGCTTGCTTTCTCCTAAATTCTGTCTCCCCCAGGACTCCAGGCCAGGGGGTGATGTCACTGATGTACAGGGAGTGTTTCCTCTTCCCCAACTTTTATAGAAAAGTTCTTAATAGACACTCTAAGGGGTACGTCTCCTAGGTGATTCCAAACCCTGTCAAATCAAGGACAGATCAGCCCTTTTCTCCCCCAAACCTAAAAATGGCCTCTCAGAGAGGGTTCTTGTAGTCACTTGATTATAGCTGACTGAAGGCTTCAAAGCAGATAGCTAAAAATCTTTCTGCCTTGTCCCACTATACACATGATCTCATTCTGTCCTTCTCTGACATAGAATCAAGATCTGAAATGGAGTCAGCCTTACTGAGTGGTATCACAGCTTTCTAAGTGAGTTATCTTGAAACCTCGAAGAGTGCTTAAAGGCGGGCCATCCTACCCAGTGCACAACCTTCTAAGTTACCACAGGTAACTCTGTACCGACACCTGCCTCTCTCCAGCTCCTAACAACAACTTTTAAAGCTGAATTTTATGGGTCCAGAAAAGGACAATCAGACAGGAAGCCACTCCTTTCCCCTTCACTAGGCATCTAACACAGATTTCAGATAAGCCTTCTAGGTAGCAATCAACAAGAGGCAGAGCTAAACCTCTGATTCCTGTTCTAGCCAGAATTTTGTAATGTCAGGCTATTTCTGGTCATTGGTAAGTTATTTTGGGCTCAGTGTCTCCAGAGATTTTTAAAAACATTTTTTAAAAAACCTGATAGTCCCTCAAGACCATTTCCTCAAATTCTCCTCTGTAAAGTTGCTAATCCAGTGTTCTGTACTGGTGACCAGTCATTTTCTACCCAAGGCTGTCTACCCATTAATACTCCATGCCCGTTTTGAGAGCTCATGTGCTGATTTCCATGGGCAAGTGTCTGGAACAACAGATGCTATGACCCTTGGGAAGATGGAAGGCATGGCCACTCAAGTGTATCCTCCCCTTGAGTTATTCATTGCAGATTTCCAATCTGCCAGCAGAGTTGTCGGTAATAGTTTCTCATTTCCTGTTTTGCTTTGAGGGGCTTGCTCTCCATCTGGGATGTGAGCAACCGTGACTTTACAATGATGTCATCGCTGGGAGATGTGCGAGCCACGCAGAGAACGTTTTCCCTTTCAGGCCCATTTGTCCCACACTTTGCAAGTGATCTCCGTATTTCTTTAAATGCTGCCTTTCTTCCCCATCATAAGCATCATTTCTGTAGCAGAATCTAAAATATTCCCCATGGAATTACCTCCACAAACAAACACACTTCAGTAAGTAGCCCTTTCCAGGGGTCATTGGAACTAAATGAACAACAGAAAGATTCTAGCCGCTCTTATTACTGATGGCGACCCAACATTACCCTTGAATGACGAAGGATCAGCACTCAGGGCAGCACCCTGGTTAGAGATTCACCTTCAGTTTGATTATAGCCCCTTTTATTTTCAATGGCGGAAACTCTTCAGCTACATAACCAAAAGCTTTATTGTAAAAGCTTATGTTGCCCTTTCCCTTTCCAATTATAGGGAGCGTACCCTCACCTTCTCTGCGTCGGGAAAGCAAGAGATCATTAAGTAGGGAGAAGTGATTTATTTTTATCATAGGTAGTTTGGATTACGGTACTTGTCAAAGCAGTGAGGAACAGAGCTAAACAGTAAAGTTTTAGTAGAGGACCCAGGTCATGGTCATATGTAATAGTTCTGTGGGTTTGCGGCCCCTGATTCCCCAGCCATCTCTTACAGCACAGTTTCCAATCCACCCAGAGAGCACTGTCTAAATAAGATTGACTATTACAAGGTGAAGAACAGAAAGTTTCCTGGGTAATGTCACCTATTTTTTTTCATTCTGAGAATCTTCCCCAGGCACTAGCGCTGTTTTAAAGACAGAAAGGTGACCATATTTTTATGACAGCTTTTTTTTTCTTTCTTTTCTTGGTTTGAGGTTGGAGCACAAGAACAAAATAGCTCTTTTTGCTCATTGTACCAAGAAATTCCCTCCTGGATCTATCAAGTGTGACTGTTCACCTAGCAAATAGCTTGGACATATCCAGACATAAACACCGTATGAATAAAACATTCTGCAATTGTGGGATACAGCTATGTTTTTTTTTTCAAAGACAAGGTGCTCCGCTCTGTTCGATGTTCTCTGCAGACACCCGTGACAATCATCCTCAGCAGTGACACTTTACATTATTAGCAAAGTAAAAAATAATTTTAATTATCTCAGTGAACTATGTCTATTGTGGCAGCACGCGCATCATTAATTTGAAGAATTTTATTTAACCATTAGTGAAACCATTACTGTATTCTAGCGATGTCTAGGTTCAATTTAGCATTGTAAATTTTCTTCTTCTTCTTCTTCTTCTTCTTCTTCTTCTTCTTCTTCTTCTTCTTCTTCTTCTTCTTCTTTTTCTTCTTCTCCTCCTCCTCCTCCTCCTCCTCCTCCTCCTCCTCCTCCTTCTCCTTCTTCTTCATCTCCTCCTCCTCCTCCCCCTCCTCCCCCTCCTCGTCCTCCTCTTCCTCCTCCTTCTTAAAGGTTGAGCAAATGTTTTCCATGTTTCACACAGAGTGTTATTTGTTGTCTTCATTCCTGTTTTCTCTAATAGGAAGGACTTTAAAATGAAAAGGATTGTTAGTGACATCCCAAAGTTGTTCTGATATGCAAAAGTTGCACAATATAAGCACGTCTGTGTTCTAGGCCTTGATTCTATACCTACAAAGGAAACCACTCCTAAAACAAAATTAATTTGGGCCACACAGAAAGGTAGAGGCTGAGATTAACACCCTAACTTGCACACACAGGCTGGAGAAACAGGAAGTACCCATCCCGTTTATGCGTAGACCTCCACTGCCCCCCCCACAGTTGCGGGTTTTAAGGTGTCTGCCTTCTAGCTCCCTGCAGAGGCTTTAGTACCTCATTGCCCTGGGCGCTGACCCAGCAGAGATTTCCCTGTTCACCAACAACCTACAGCAATTTGCACTCATTGACACCATAGCAACTAATTGGCGTTCACGACCTGCAAACTTTCACCGAGGTCACTGTGAGGTACCCTGTAGCGTTCCTCAAGTCAGATGGACTGCTGTTTCCCAACAGCAAGGCTGTCGGGTACCCTTCAGGTGAGAAGCCTCAGGTCTAGCCTGACTTTGAAAGACCATTTTGTGATGGCTACAAAAGGGTCACCCAAAATACACCAACCTAGCTTCTAGAACAATCGTTAAATTGTATTGAGCTGTTTCTATACATTAGACCTGGCACTAGATAGAGTGTGAGCTATGTGTGTGAGGCGATTTATTTTTCTTTTAATCTTTATAATCCCAAATTAAACCCAAGAAGCAAGGTATGAAGTAATTAAGGAGCAGAGTGGAGCCAGGGTGTCTGAGTTAAAACCCTGCCCTTGCTAACTAGGTCCAAGATTTTAGCAGGTTGCATGAGTTCTCTGTGAAAGCACGTGATGGTGTTACAGAGTACTCACAGTACACGTCAGAGGCCACCGTGCCCACTGTCATATCCTTAGTCAGGA
Source organism: Mus musculus (assembly GCF_000001635.26). Lineage (NCBI taxonomy): Eukaryota > Metazoa > Chordata > Mammalia > Rodentia > Muridae > Mus > Mus musculus. The sequence continues at coordinate 149,146,275 of NC_000069.6, read as the reverse complement.
CTCAGAAGACCAAGGTCTGAAAAAGATTTTGCACTCCCCAAAATGTGTGTGATCATTGTTAGTGGATGAGGAAGCAACCCTAAGTAGTGTGTGAGCAAAAATGCTTTAATTCAGTATCGTGTACTTTCATACAGAATTGATAAACTGGAAACACGTGCTGGAGAGACGGCTCTGCAGGTAAAAGAACTTGTTCATAAACCTGACAAGCTGAATTCTACCCCTGTGACCCAAAGATACAGTGTTGTCTTTGCCTTCCACATGCATAGGGTGCCCTTGCATCACAATTTTGTTTGAGTGGAAAAGGAGGAAGATGTAAGTAGCGTGTTCATGGGTATAAGAGCACAGGAACAATCCACTGGAATACACTGACTTTTGAATCCCAACATTACTGTCTTTACAGAAGTGAGCATTTTGTTGTTGTTCTGTTCAAGTAATTGATGAAACTAAAAATGCACCCACAAGACACCCAGTACTGCTTTATGTTGATATAACTCTTCTCCCCTCAAATAAGGCAAGTTGTATTGAATAGATCATTGAACAGAAAGATCCAAAACTATGAAAGAGAGATTAGACAGAAACACCCTGATTCATCTGGTAGCACTTCTAACTAGGTGTTTAAATATATAAGTTCAGGGAGGGGTGGAACTGCCCTTCACTGGGGCAATCAGGACAGCAGAGTGTGTGAACACGTGACCAGGAAAGGTCTTGCTGGTGAGAGCTGTGTCAGAACGGGCATGGAACAATGACACAAACAGTGGAAGCCAGGGCACAGTGGAAGCCAGGGCTGTACTCTCAAGTCCTTCACTAGAATCCTCCCAGCAGTGAGGCTGGAGCATTTCACTTGTGTCTTTCCTTCATGGTGACAATAGCTTCATCCAAGATGGCCCAGGGAAGGAGCAGACAAGGCTCATCTTCCTGATCTGCCACAGACTAATCGTTCAAGTCTGCTCCAGGGACATGGATCTGTGTGGTAATCAGCCTGCCAAGGTGGATCCGAGTTGTCCAGATCCTGGTGTGGACACTAGTCGGTCTTAGAGTATAGAGAAAATTCTAATTCTGTTCTATCTGGTAGCCTCGTTGATGGTCAGATCACAGCCTTGTGAGTCTAGGTTCTTAATTTATAGAGCTGTGTAAAACAGATGTCTCTGTGAATCTTCTGGGTATGTGATTTTTTTATTCTGCTGTCGCAATAGAGAGTTAATAATCTTACTTTAGCCTAATCTAATGAAAGGACAAAGTCAGGTTGCAATCTAGCTCATAACTACGGCTCTGTTCACTCACCTACTCCCTCCTCTCTTCCTAACTGTAATTTATTGCACATTTATATTTTTGACTCTGTGACTCGCAACTATGACTGATTATACCATAAGACAAACCCTCCCTACTCCATCGCCATTTCCCCTCTCAAATCCTGTTTCTAGTATGAGACTAGAGATTAACATAGAAAGAGAGAGGCCAGGAAGATCTCTCTGATCGGTAAGTACCTTCTTGTGGGCTGGAGAGACGGCTCAGTGATTAAGAGCACTGACTGCTCTCCCAGAGGTCCTCAGTTCAATTCTCAGCAATCACATGGTGGCTCACAACCATCTGTAATGGGATCTGATGCCCTGTCCTAGTGTGTCTAAAGACAGCAATGTAGTCACATAAAATCAATCAATCAATCTTTAAAAAAAAAAAAAAGTACCTGTCATGTAACCAAGAAGGCCTGAGCTTGGATCCACAGCACTCCACATAAAAGCCAAGTGTTTATCTCTAACTGCAGCTGGGAGGTGGGGTGGAAGAGAGAGAGAGAGGGAGAGAGAGAGGGGGGAGGGAGGGAGGGAGAGAGAGAGAGAGAGAGAGAGAGAGAAAGAATGAGAGAGAAAGAGAGAGAGAGATCCCTGGAGCTCATTGGTCTCCAAATCTATTCAAATTGACAAGCTTCACTTTCAGTTAGAAACCCTATTTTAAATATTCATATGAAAAAGGGGCTGGAGAGATGGCTCAGCAGTTAAGAGACCGCTCTTCCAGAAGTTCTCAGTTCAATTCCCAGCAACCACATGATGGCTCACAACCATCTATAATGGGATCTGATGGCCCCTTCTAGTGTGTCTGAAGAGAGGGAGAGTGTACTCACATATATAAAATAAAAATAAAAAATAAAAAATTAAGATGAAAAACAATCAAGGAAGAAACCTGATGCCAATATCTTACAGGCACGCACACACACATACACACACTACACACACACTAAACATACACATTACACACATGCACACACACACACACACACACACACACACACACACACACACTACACACATAGCAGAAAGAACATATGTATAAATAGATTTTACCTCCTTCTTTCAGATCAAATAAGTATTATTGTAGGAAATAAGCCATTCCCAAAAAGGAGCTATAAGAAATGGCGACTTCCCACTGTCCAGTTGCACTGATCTAGTGTGTATGTCTTCACACCAACAATGGCACGCCACGCCGTTCGGAGTCAGACATGGGTCTGACAAGGAACCGAAGTTCTTCATTTCTGCAGGTGTAACACTTCATTTCTGGTGTTTTGCCTTTGGTTACGCTTCACATAGGCAGGAACTATTTCGGGTTGACATAAGAGTCAAGGAGGGTAACTTTGGACTGAAGGCTTCAACCAGAGCTAAGTTAGTAACAACAGAGTGATGACAGGCAGAAGGAGAATGTGACTCCTTCAGTGGGCACACAAAGGAATCTGTGTAAGAACAGACAGCATAGCTGTGAGGGTTGGGATGAAATGTCCCCACATGCTTGGTCACTTGAACGCTTGCTCCTAGTTGTGGCACTGTTTGCATAGGACTGGGTGGTGTGGCTTAGATGGAGGAAGTGTGTTGCCGGAGACTGGTTTTTGTGGTCCTAGTTTCATCTCTCTATTCTCTGCTTGCTGCTTGAGATGAGAGCCCTTAGCTGTTCCTGCCAGCACATGTAGTATGTGCTTGCTCTGTGGTTCTTATTGCTCTGTGCTTCCTCCCCAGAACTTCAAGGGAATGAATTTCCAGTTGTAGCAGCTGTTTTGGCAAACCTGGGGAACTAACAGAGTTATCTAATTATAAAAGTTGTAGGAATGGTAGACACACTGATCACAGATTAGGCATGCCCAGTTTTAGCAGAGAAATTAGAAGAAAACAATGTTATTGAAGTTTAATTCAGATGAAGCCAAGACACAAATAAGTGATAGGAAAACTCTGAAATCCTTATCATAAAAACTGGGTGGCTCTCTGTGGTGGTTTGAATCATTTGGCCCCCATAGACTCATGTGCTATAATGGTTGGCCCATGGGGAGTGGCACTATTAGGAAGTGTGGCCTTGTTGGAAGAAGTGTGTCACTGCGGGGACAGGCTTTGGGGTCTCATCTATATGCTCAAGCTACAAGCTACATCTAGTGTTGAGACAGTTCTCCTTCTGCTGCCTTCGTATCAAGATGTAGGCCTTTTGGCTCTTCCAGCACCATGTCTGCCTGCATGCTGCCATGCTTCCCACCATGATGAACTTCTGAGACTGTAAGTCATCCCCAATAAAATGTCCTTTATGAGTTGTCATGGTCATGGTGTCTCTTCCCAGCAATAAAGTCCTAACTAAGACACTCTCAAAAGCCATTTAGTGCCTCTAAGCCAGTAGATCTAATGTCATACAATAGGAGAGACTGAATTAGACAGTTGAGGTATTCCTTTTGAACACGATTGTTCTGTATCTATCATGAATATATTAATCTATCTTCCCAGTTCAGCTAGATACTGGGAAGCTAAGAAGCATCCTTGGAAATAATGTCATTACAATACCTCATGTTTTGGGGTAGTTTAAGACATCTTTTCTCTATAATATACTAGTCATCTTTACACTGTGACACAAAACACAACTTTGACGTCCTTTAAAGAATAAAGAAACAGAGACAAGAGAGGGTGAAAAGAAAAAGATGACTCAGGGCTGAGGTGTCATTCAGTTGGTCAAGAACTTGCCTGTGATGCACATTCCCCAGAACTACTTAAGATAGAAATGGTGGAAGATGTCTTTTATCTCAGCACTTGGAAGGCTGATCAGACATTCAAGGTTCTGTGTAGTTACATAGCAAGCTCAAGTTTGAGAGCAGAGTAGACCAAATGAGACCCTGTCTCACACCCACATACTCAAACACCATTCACTGTAATATAGTCCTGAATGAGGCAAGACAGACTAGTGATAACAAAGAGGGTAGAAAGATTAGTGGTTGATGCAGAACATTTTCACACTCCCAGATGTCCATTTAATTTCTTCACTCTGGTTCTCTCTCTCCTTCCTCCTTCCCTTCCTCTACTTAATTTCATTGCCCCTGTTTATAAAAATACATTTTAATTATGAAAATAGTTAAACAGTCTCCAGCATGACTGAGAAAGTTAGTAGGTGTTTCCTCGTAGGGTTAGTGACTAGGACATCATCATAGTAAACATGCTATCCTCTCAGTCTCCTGTCACTGTCCCCTAGGCCTGACAGAACGGAATGGAGCAGCCATCAATGGAAATATTTCACCCAGGGAAACAAACTGCAGAGCTGTCAAATCGACTTCCTGGGAGTTGAGCTTCATTTCATTCTTTAGAAAAAGCCAATTCGTGGGCTGTCTTACCCTTTCAGAGGAGACATTCCCAATGTGCTTCAAGAACAGACTGACACTGTACCTTTTCTTTATATTATAGTCGCATTACTTGGAGTGCTTTTACCTAGAAAGTGAAGCACATAGCCACCGACGTAGACAGGTCTGCACTCAAATGCCAGCTCATCCAGCTGCCCGAGCCTCTTGACGGCTGTCATACACCGGTGTCCTTTCCTTGCTCCTGTGTCTGAAGCCGCTTAAGGGAGGATTTATATGGGCTCATTGTTCAGGGGGCCCCAGTCTGTTAAGGAAACCATCTGCAGTGATAGGAGCTTGCAGCGGAGTCTCCTCACATCACGGCAAATAAGGAACCTGATATCTCAAGGCAGAACCAGAAATAGATAGACTATCTTTAACCTTAAGTCCAGCTCTTCCCTTCTGTAGCTAGCACTCAATTCCAAGGATCCCAGACTTCCCAAAACAGTACTACACGTGGTGGACTAACTGTTCAAGCACGTGAGCTTTGGGGGAACATTTTACATTCAAACCATAAAGCCATCTTTAAAGGAAATCTCATTTAGAAAGAGCATCCCCACTTGTATACACTGAGCTGTGGAGTCTATGTAGATAAAAGTTTTTTGTTTAAAAGCTGTCACCAAAGAATTTCATTCTTTCATTTGGCTTTGAAGAGTGGCTAGCTGGTGGCAATCTCAGCTGTCTTTTTTCTACTCTGACACAGTTAACTATCCAAAATGGCACACCCCCTAAACAATCAGAAATCCTTTTAAGCTTTGAGAATATGAGACTTAAAACACAGAGACCAAACACTATTACAAACTCCATCAGTGGGAGCGCCAATGAACTTGCCTGCAGGACTCCACCCCATCTATACTTCAGCTGCCAACTACCAAAGACAGCAAGCAGCACTCAAGACCAAGTTAGACTTACTACAGAGAATTATTGCTTTAGTGATCAACTGTACTTTGATACGAGATGTGAAACAGGACAAGTGGGCTGGCCAGATGGCTCAGCAACTAAGGACCACGCCCATCAAGCCTGATGACATGAACTGGATCCATGAAACCCACACAGAGGAAGGAGAAAACCTATTTCTGCATATTGTCCTTGCACAGTCATACCTGTACCAAGGCTTGTGTGCATATACATGTATATACACACACAGTGTGTGTGTGTGTGTGTGTGTGTGTGTGTGTGTGTGTGTGTGTGTGTGTTACGTGGAGGGGCAGACAGAGAGAGAGAAATGTAAAAAAATAAAACAACAACAAAACATGTAAAGTCTGGCACAAGTGGGTACTTAGCTAAAAGACCCTGATTGGTGGTGGGAGAGGACACAGGGACTCTCTAGGTTACTAGACTACATGATCCACGTGGGAATGTTCTACCTGATTCCTTCGACCAGTACCTCAGAGCAAGCGTTTATAAATATTTGCTGATGTGTGAATGAAAGCATCGGTACATATACTTTACCAGTAGGAAGAGAAAATTGGCAGTTACACACTTAATGATGACTTACACATCCGTGAGCAGCGGAATGGTGAAGGGCTGCGGTGGCGGGTAGGTGGAGAGAGCTGAGTTAAAAACAAGGGGAGGAGAGAGCTCCACTCTCTTTGCTTCAATACTTTAACCATTGCCATGATACCAAGCCAGATGCACAGCCTACTTCAAAGGTTTCTATACCCTTAGTGATTTTCAGTAAATGTTAGCTATTACTCTTATTATTATTATTGTTGTTATTATTATTATTCTAGAAATGGGTAATGGGTTCAGAAGTCATGCAAACTAAAAGCATATTCCCAAAGCACATCTAAGAATAAAAGCACATGACCGTTAAAAAAGCACTCAGTATATGTATCCAATTTATCCAACCAGCTTGGTGCCCTTAATGACTTTCTCTTTCCCCATAATCTGCTCTGTAGACACTTTATTAAAGGTTCCCTAGGCCAGAGTAACTGCTTTGTACCACCTCTTGAGTGCATCCAAGAAAGGCGGGCCTCTATTGAGTTGGGCTTCTCAGGCCTGGGGTGGGCACTGAGGTAGGTCAGGAAATCGTTAGGTATAAGAGTGATAATAATATCCATCAATCACAGAAAGTTTGCTGTGTCCTGCAATTCCACTGAGCACTTTATGCTCACTATTTTATGGACTCCTAAAACGACCTTACTAGCGTGAACAATGAACACATCCATTTTCCTCGTGAAAACTCCAAGGCTCGAAAGACTAATCACCCTTCCCCAAGTTCATCTGTCTCGTTCTGAGTGGAAATAGACAGCGAAGTGAATGGACTCTTCTTCACCACAGCCAGACAGAGGGGGAACTCACGGAGAAGTGCAAGTTCAACCTTGTTGTAGTGAAAGGGATTCAGAACGGGGAGTTATGAGAGACCCCAGAAACAACTCAGCTACAGTTTAGATTCCTAATTTTGATCATGTCCTGTCATGTCCTGAGAGTTGCCTATGTGGCAGGGCTCAACAAGTATAGATACTGTTGTCAAGGCTCTGGATTGTCACAAATTCCCTTGGCTTAGCTCAACATAGGTTCACAGCCTGGCTCTAGCCCACAGCTATGATTTTGTTAAACACTAAGTTGTAGAGAGCCATCATTGTCCCATTGAAAATTACCACTAATGGTTTGTCTTCTTGTCCTGTGATGATATTGGACCTGGTGAATACAGAGTTTCTGGAGTTTCCCCTACATCATTGTCTTCAGGATGTACATCAGACATATTTTCAAATATCTTAATATGTTAAGGACTTCTGAAACCACTCAGCATCATTGATATCTACAGCCAAGGAAACAAGAAGAAGGCCCACTGGATACAACTATCCACTGGGGCTGACCTTGCCATAGAAAGTGACTGAGGTGAAGCAAATATACTGAGAGTGTCTCCCGGAGTGGAATTATGAATATGGTAACAAGAGAACATAGTAGCACCTCTGCGTGTGAACTCCTAAAAGCTTGGAAGTGCAAACAATCAGATACGAATAACTAACCAAGGTTGATGATGCACATCTATAATCACAGGATTCTGGGGGCTTAGGCAAGAAAATCTATAGCCTCAAGGCCAGCCTAAGCTGCACTGCGAGTTTGAGATCAGTCTGGGCTACTTAATGAGATCCTATCTCAAAGAAACAAAACAATAAACAAAAAATAATGGAGCTGGAGAGATGGTCCAGCTGTTAAGAATACTTGTCGCTCTTCTAGAGGGCCTCACAACTACCTAGGACTCCAGTTCTATGAGAGCCAATGCCCTTTGCTTGCCTCACTAGACACCAAGCAGACAAGAAATAAAGATAATACATGCAGGTACAACACTCATATGCATAAGGGATAAGGAAGTGATAATAAATAAATAAATGCACACATTAAAATGTTGAAAACAAGTGAATAAAAGCAAGAACTGAAGATGGCAGAGATGCCTACAACACCAGCACTTGGAAGGAAAAGCAGTAGGAAGAGGCGTTCAAAGTCATCCATGGCTACATATCAACTTCCAGACCTTAGGCTTGCTTAGGTGACATAAGGTATTGTCTTCAAAGGAGGAAGAATGAAGGGAGGGAGAGGAGAGGAGAGGAGAGGAGAGGAGAGGAGAGGAGAGGAGAGGAGAGGAGAGGAGAGCAGAGGAGAGCAGAGGAGAGCAGAGGAGAGCAGAGGAGAGCAGAGGAGAGCAGAGGAGAGCAGAGGAGAGCAGAGGAGGAAGGAAGGAAGGAAGGAAGGAAGGAAGGAAGGAAGGAAGGAAGGAAGGAAGGAAGGAAGGAAGGAAGGCAGGCAGGCAGGCAAGAGAGAGGGACAGAAAAGGGAAGGATTTGATAACATATTATTTTCTAATGGTTTTATGCTTGATCTTATGCTAACTAGGTGCCTCCTCTTGGTTGATACTGATTGATATAAACATTTATTATGCCTATAGAGTAACTGCTGTTACTATTTATGTAACTATCCATGTAATCATATATGCTATATATTTTTATACCATCCCATTGTATAGACATAAGCAAGAACCTGGACTCATCATAAGACTGTATGTCTGCTATTTCCTCCATAGAATAGTTTCTAGCCCAGACAAGTTGAAGAGAATTCTTGCTTACTTCATCTAGCACTTCAATCCTTGCCAATCAAATAGTGCCATGTGTCAGAACCACAGGTATGACAACACAGTTTTAGGTGGAAAGGGTAATGGTCCATTGCTTACAAATATTTAGATGTTATATTAAATTTCTTTACCTCTCAAAGAAATACCATGATGTCTCTTAGCTAAGGCTGAAAGATCATATATATATATATATATGTAATTTAGAAGATAGAAACTATATCACAGACTATATATCACTTGCAAAACTCATTAGAGAGTTCAGGAAGGAAGTTAGCCTTATGTCTCCCAGGTAGAGAAAGTAGATCTAACAGTAGAATTTATCATGCAAGAGAGACCACAAGTTCACACATTTCTCTTAAGACTTTGACAGCTTACACCTAGGGTCAAACCTTCATTTATTGGCTTCTGGTTGAAAAAGACATTAAGGATATTTTGAAAATAATTGGTAATAAACATAAAGGGTGACTCATATAAGCTTCAAGGAAGAAAAATACTGCCCACACACAGAGCCCAACTCTGCATTTCTTCTTGGTATTAGATATATCATATTAAATGCCTACAGGGATTAACAAACATATCCCCTTAACTTATAAAATCAGGTCTGACACTATCTAAGACAATATTTTCAAACTAATGGTTGGTACCCTGAAGCACATTGTTAAATCAATTTAGTGGGTCATAAGCAGTATTTCTCTGGAAAAGGGAAGAGAATAGATTATTGAAAAAATGGAAATATTAGATTGGAATAGAATATATTAGGCTATGTAACACTGTTAGGTAAAGTTAAAGTTTATGTTAAGAATATAAATACCACATCTACTTCTCTTTCCGTATCAAATAGAACAAAGGAAGCCTTGGAATAGAACAGCTAATAGATAAATATTTTTTGGTTAAATAAATACATACACATAAATGGATATGTTTGGGTCACAATGTAAAGCATGCTTCCTACTGCTGGATAGAATGAATATTTTTAGAAATTTGTTACACATAGACATTCATATGCATACGTATGTACATATGCCAACATAATAATGCATACCTGAAAAATGCCATTAGCATACTCTAGTAGAAGTAGACTTGATACAAAGATCTTATATCTGTGCTTGTGTGTGCATGCATGTGTGTGTCTGTGCATGTGTGTAAGTACGCACATGTGCATATGCAGGTGTATGGGAGTGCCCTCACCTGGGCACACACATAAGGAAGTCTGAGGTTCACTTACCTAACCTTCTATGCAGGGTTCTTCCTAAACCCAGAGCCTACCTATTGGCTGGATCATCAGGCCAGAGGGCTCAGAGATCCTCCTTTGTCCATCCCCAACACTGGGGTTAAGGCATGTGTGATAATGCCTGTCTCTTAAGTCAATGTTAGGGATTCAAACTCAGGTCTTCACATTAGTGTAGCAGGTACTTGATGTGCTGAACCATCTTCCTAGTCCCCAGCGTGAGGTTACCATGCAAGATGACATACTGAGTGTTTGTTGGGTCACATCTACAGGGAGAGATGGGCAAGCGAAGGAAAGGAAGCAAAACAGAGCTGAGGGTTTAGAATCTGACTCCTCATCCTCCCCAATATCTGCCATAGGCAATGCTAGACATGGGGAGGGAGGGGGAGCAGGAGGGGGAGGGGGAGGGGGAGGGTAGGGGGAGGAGGGGGAGGGGGAGGGGGAGCGGGAGGGGGAGGGGGAGAGGGAGAGGGAGAAACTAAGCTCAGTGCCTGATTCTACCTCATTCATTTATAATTTACATATTAGCAGCTCAGCTGTAATTTTCAAAACTTAGAATACCGGAGTAGAATACCTTCTAAATAGGAAAAGAGACCATTTCTGTTCTTAATCATACACCTTGGGCTTCAGGTTTCTTTCTCGGCAGCTTTGCCAGATTATTACCTTTTCACAGAGAACCCCGCACACCCATCTCACAGGAGGTGGCATGCACGAGAAGTATGCGTTCAATGTGATCAGCAGCTGAAAGGAACTTTCAAACACACCAAGGCTTTACAATAAGTAAGTGCTTCACAACTCTCAAATTCATAATTGTAAAAAATAATTATATGAAATGGCAAAAGAAGTCAGTTTTGCTATTGGTGTGGAAATAAAATTTATATTTCTAAAGAAAATAATTTGACAGAATCTTAGCCAAGCTAACCAAGCAAGGCACTGTCCAATCTCCCTGCTTCTGTGTGTTCGCTTAATCTTAGATGTTTTAAGTATTCCGGTGACTAATATAAAAGGCCATATGAGCTGATATCAGAGACTTGTGGATCTGAATACATTTATTTTGAAGAATCAAGAAAAATGCCACTTATTCTCACTTTTACAGTATCTTCACATTATTATTGTTTAAAAAGATATGTGTGTAAGCATGTGTGTGAGCAGAGGCTGTGGCATATGTGCGGGGTGGAGGACATGTTTGGGGACTTGTTTCTCACCTTCTGTCTTGCTGAGCAGGGCCTCTCTTGTTTCTGCCCTGCTGTGTACTCTAGGGCAGATGCCCTGTGAGCTTGGGCTGACTCTGCTGTCTGTGCCTCCCAGCTTACCATGGGGTGTTAGAATAACAGGTGTTTACCACTGTTCCAAGACTTTTTACTTGGGTCCCTGGAACCATTTGCAGGGCAGGTAAAGCATTTCCCCTGTGCCTTCTTTAAGAGCCTATTGAGAATTTCGACTCTGCCAACACGAGCCCAAAAATACAGGTTTAATTACATCACCCACCTGTTACATCACTGTCTGGGATAACATACAGTTGAGAGCTCCTCACCCTTCCAATTAGGTCTCCTACAAGTTGCCACATATGACATTTGAATGATGCCTGTGCTTCTGTTTCAGTAACTGTCCTCCCACTAGAACCAGAGCCATGGTGTCCATTTTCACAGCCCCTCCCGCCATCCTCATTCCTGTCTCTGGACCTAATCTGCATCAGAGTTAGAGATCATAGTAGATTTACTGTTCTCTGACACATCTCTGGATGTTGAAAACAAATGCCCTTCTCTCCAGCCCAGCTGTGCCCTTGTGGTCTGTATTAGCATGTCTTAGGTTGTAAAATGCATGCAAATCCCCTGGATCTTGTTCAAGTGTAGATATTGATTCAGTAGGCTGCCTTAGAGCTGTTGATTCAATTCTGCATGTCTAACAGATTGACCGACTAGTCCTGAGCTGCCCGGCTAGGCACCATATTTTAAACCACAAAACTGAGTACTTTGACTCTCAGTTTTTTTCAGAATTGGCCAAGTATAATGTTTCAGCTGTCGATGGATGGCACTTGCCTCCAAGGCTGACACCTTGAGTTTGGTCCCTAAGATCCACACAATGGAAGGAGAAGACCTACGTCTTTGTGTTGTCCTTTGTCCTTCATGTGCATACCATGCTATGCATGTAACAGCGTGTGTGTGTGTGGGGGGGGGGGTGTGTGGGTGTGGGTGTGACATACACAGAGATAAATAAATAAACAATAAAATAAATAAACAAAATTGAATTGTCCAAATCTTGGAATTACTCAATGATACCTGGGTCCTATCCTAGGATATTTTGGTTTTGTGTCTACGAGGCACAAACTGACCTTGAATAGTTTTCGGTTTGTTTGTTTGTTTGTTTATACATATATGCTATTTTCTTCATCTACATTTCAAATGGTATCCCCAAAGCCCCCTATACCCTCCCCCTACCTTCCTCCCCAACCCACCCACTCCAGCTTCCTGGCCCTGGCATTCCCCTGTACTGGGCATATGATCTTCACAAGACCAAGGGACTCTCCTATTGATGGCCGACTAGGAAATCCTCCGCTACATATGCAACTAGAGACCCAGCTCTGAGGGGTACTGATTAGGTCATATTGTTGTTCTTCCTATAAGGTTGCAGACCCTGAGTTTTCGTTTTAAACATTCCCTGCTAGATTCTGATGTACAGTAGAGATTGAGAACGTTGGTCTAACTTCGATACTCACGTTGCTCACTTTCCTCCTTTATTGAACCCAAGTCTTGATGCCTGCAGAGTATCATCGTTGTTATAATAATTGTCGTTGTCACTTAGTAAGCACACCTACTGAGTCATACACCGGAGACCCTTCCCCTCCGTGACTACACATGCTCTTTGAAAAGATGTCCTTGATATTGACTCTACTTCTCTCCTTGGGTCTTTGAACACGAGCGGTGACATTCTTGGCTCTGATGCTTCCCATCCTAGCATGTTTTGCCTGTCCATGAAATACTTATTGCGAGTCATATAAATCAAAAATGAGTCACGCACTGGTATATTCAGCCAAGCCCTTTCCAAGCATTTCTTAAATATCAGGTAATATTCTAGAACCCGGAAATACAGAATTAAACAGAAAAGACCAAGTAAATGCCCCAGGACATTGATGTTTTTAATCCAGCCTGAGAGACAAATAACAAGCAAATGAATATCAGCTGAGTCCAAGTGATGATAAAATAAATTATGAAGAGAAGAAAATTCCAGAAAGTGAAGAAGAAATAGTGGGAAAGGCTCTGTGTGGGTGATTTGGAGTTTCTAAGGGGCAAAGAGAGGCCCTTGTGACTGAGTAGAGTGAACAATGAGGCTTCTGGGGAGTGTCAAGGTGGGTAGGGACTAAATTTCACCCGCCACATTAGACATGTCTTTTCATCCTAAGGCAATGGAAAGTCTTTGGGAAATTTTGGGCACACAATGTTAAAAGGACCGAAGTAGGTATATATAATTTTTTCATATCAAAATCTATTCGACAGTTTTTGCATAACCTTTCACTTGCTAATCTGCCTGAGACTTGTAAGGATATATAGCCACTGAGGTTTATCAGCCCATATCCTTCTCAATGCCTTTCAAAACATTTAGTGCTTAGGCAAAAAATAGCATCATGAACTCTATAGTTGCAATATTTAAAAAAAAAGAGTTTTGTGTAGGCTACATGTTTGTAGATTTCTTGTTCGGCATCTCTTAGATATAGCATGATAATCTTTCTTTAAATAGACCCATCAGATCATTCAGCACATCCCACTTGAATATCTGAAGGCCATTTTAAACCCAGTCAAATGACAGTCATGGCGTTTCTGCCAAATCTACACATCTTTGTTTAGTGAACAGAACCACTTTCCATCCAGTTCTAGAATAAACATTGAGTTCATTCTAAACATTGTTCTAGGTAAGATTGAGTTGACATTATAGACTCCATCTAAAAACCAATTTATTGTGTCACCCTGTCGCCTCTACTTCCAAAATGTCCCATCAGTTACCCTCTTTTATCACATCCACTGCTATGACCTTTGCACCACTGTGTGCTGGGGAGAAGGGAGCCAGAGCTAACCCAATCAACCGTTTTCTCTTGCTCAGAGCAACAAATGTGTTTTCTAGTGTCTTGTTTCCCAGCAGGCTGTCATCTGTAAGGTGACCCATGATGATCTTTGCGGAGCTTAACCATACCAGACTATTTCTCCACTTAAGACCACCAATTCCTCCTCCTTGTGAGGAGATTTATGTAGGCACTCGAACTAATTCTATGTAGAACAAGCACATGGTATTCACCAAAGATGTGGTGTGTGTGTGTGTGTGTGTGTGTGTGTGTGTGTGTTTGTTTGTTTGTTTGTTTAGAAATAAAGACAGTGTTGCACATGGGGTCTCAAGACAATAATTGCCTGGAGGTTGAGGTAACAGGATCCAGTGAGTTCGAGGTCACCATGAGCTGCACAGTAAGTTCTAGGCAAGCTCAGACTAGAGTAAGAGTGTGACACTGTCTCAAACAAAAACAAACACATGATAAATTAATTAATTAACAGGTAAAAGGAATATAAAACAAACTGGTAAAATGAAATCTCCCTCCTCAGTGATTTTTTTTTCAGTTCTATTCTGTGAGAAATGAAGAAAGGGTTGATAGTCAGAAATGAAGGGACTGGGGACCTGTCTGCACATGGCAGGTTCCTCATTTGGCACCCGTGTCTCTTCTTATATTTGCGTGACCATGGCTTTCCTCATGCATTGGCCTGCCTGCCCTGGCTGTAGCCTGGAAAGGCATGGGAACAACATAAGGGAATAGTGTCAATGTGGAGGAGACAGATACCCAACCCAGTTGCTTAGCTTGCTGGTGGAATGTTCTTGAGGTCACTTCCAATTGCTTTCACAAAGGAGTGTTATCCTGGGAAAATAGGCCCTGGTGTGCACAGCATTAACCTTCAATAGTACATCTTTCATTGACTTCTTTGACCTCATTTCTTGGTGCTTCTGGAATGACTTTCTAAAATAAACCATACATCAGGCCCCACACTAAGTCTGTTATGAGCAAAGACACGAAAGCCTAGGCCAGGGCACATCTCTTCCTTGTGTTCTCATAGATTCTCTGCCCTTGTCGCAGGAAGATCTCTGTGACATGGTGAGGCATCGTTCATATCAGTTTCCATCACCCAACATCACAGACTAGGAAACTTACAAACACACATATTTATTTCTCATAATCCTGGAGGCTAGATGGGCAGGAATCACAGTGCAGGTTTAGTGTCTAGCAAGAGCCCTATGCCTGCTCCAAACATGGAACCTTCAGGTAGTGTTCTCACGTGGCAACAATCATGAAGGAAGCTCTTTGATCTGTTTCTCTAAGAACACTGAAATAGTTCATGGGAACCCCTGAACTATACCATGACTTTGAGTCTTAAGATTTCAATTCACAAATTTTGAACTACACACACAGACACACACACACACACACACAGACACACACACACACACAGACACACACACACAAAATCACCCTGTAACATTAAATTTCACCCAGGATGGCCCATTCCTAGAGTCTCCCTGGTGCTTCAGTTCAAGTATTCATCTCTGTCCCACCGTTCTCACACGTCCCCGGTGCTGAAACTGAGCTACAAGTCCATAAGTTGATTGACTGTACGTCTTCTCTCCTCTTCATATTCACATCCATAAAATAAAAGATAATAAGAATTCTTAAAGGCAAATATTCTCTCTGCCGTTTTGCCCAGTCCACAAAGCAGTCCCTAGATGAATATGGGCAGTTAACATGTGTCGGCTGACTGACCTAAGGCCTTAATACACGTACTCGTCTCGTGGCTGTCTGACACTACACTAGGGAATTGCCTTCATATGCTCTATAAATATCAAATGAAAGAAGTACATCCTGGGCGGATGAGAGGTCTCACTGAGCAAGAGTTTTGCCCAGTGAACCTGATGGCCGAGGTTTAATCCCAGGATCTAATGTTGGAGGAAAACAACTCCTGACATCGTAAGCTGACATCCATACATGTGCTGTAGCGTGTGTGTGTGTGTGTGTGTGTGTGTGTGTGTGTGTGTGTGTGCTTTCTCTTTTACCCTCTCTTCCCCATGTGTGTGCGCGCGTACGTGCGCACACACACACACACACACACACACACACACACACACACATACTTTTCTAAGTAGTACATCTTTCAGAAATGTAAATTTGACCAGAAATAAAAAGTTTGAATACTCATGCCCAGGTGTTCAGATACATGTTATAAGTATCATTTACTTTTTAATAATTAAACATTTTTTATTGTTGTCTTTAAACAAACAGATGTCTTTCGGAGTAACATGGGAAATTCTTGTGGGCTTTCTTGATAAAATCCTTGCTCACTGTCCCTTGCTTTAGGGGTACTTTGATGGGAAAGTCGCAAGCCTCCCTCTGAGGGACCCAGCCTCTAATTGGAAAAGGAAGGGAATCCTTATGGGAATGGATGGCTACAAAAACTGTCCCTAATTTTTTCCCTAAGTTTTCCCCTGTTCTCAGGAGCTTTAAAGCCATTACCCATACTTCCCCATTTCCTGGCCCAGTTTTCCCCCAAACTGAGTTCTCTAGAACCATTAATTTATGTTCTCTGGAGACTAAAGGTAATCTGTGCTCAAATAAGAGTCAAAAAACACAGAATAAATGCCTCTAAGCCTTCTACTGTGCATCCTACATTTTCTTAAACCTGTTGTAATATATATATGTATATTTTGGTGTTTAGAAAACAAACAGCCTAACAGCACACTGCTGGCAGACAGAGAGGAGGCATTCCAACCCTGAGCACACAGTGGGGCAGACACCATGCTGGGGACTTCTGCTTACCTATGAAGTTGCTCCATGGTTATTTCTTTTGCTATCAATGAAACAGAACCTGAAAGGCAAGAGTTATAATCTGCTGTTCCTTTTTATTTGTTTTCCTGCTTTGTTTTGTAAAAACCATTTTAGGTACATGTATTTATTATTTACCGATTTACTTACTTATTAATTTGGAAGTCAGAGGATAAGTTTCAATTGTCAACTCTGCTTCTCCACCATGTGGGTCCTCAGCTTATTAACAAACGCTCGAGACACCATGGCCAAGCTCACTCTTACAAAAAAGAACATTTAATCAGGGCTGGCTTATAGTCTCAGAGGTTCAGCCTATTTTCATCACGGTGGGAATCATGACAGCATTCAGTCAGGCATGGTGCTGGAGGAGCTGAGTTCTACATCTTCATCCAAAGGCAGCAGGAGACTGGATTCCACAGGCAGCCAAGAGAAGGTTCCCCCTCTATACTGGGCAGAGCTTCAGGACTAGGAGCCCTCAGAGCCCCCTACACAGTGACACACTTCCTTCAACAAGGCCATGGCTATTCCAACGAGGCCACACATCCTAACAGTGTCATTTCTCAAGGACCATGCATGTTCAAACTACCACACACCCTTACCCACTGAGCCACATTTGTCTGGCTTTTAAAATGTCACTTATTTATTAGTTTTATATGCACGTGTGTGAGTCTGTGTGAAAGTATGTCACATTTGCACTCGTACCCACAGCAGTCAGGTGTTGGATCTCCTAGAGCTGGAGTGACATCTCTTGTGAGCTGTGTGACATGGGTTCTGGGAACAGACTTCAGGTCCTCGGGAGTCACGAGCATCCTTGCTCATGGAGCCATCGCCCCAGCCCCCAGGCTTTAGATTCTCCTGCAGGGTTTCATGTAGCCCAGAATGGTTTCGAACTAGCTTTGTAGCCAAGGGTGGCCTTGAACCCACAGTCCTCCTATTTCTACCTCCACAATGCTGGGATGACCGGTGCCCACCAAACACTCCTGCATTATAATCTTCCGTTTCTGAAGAGCATATCAAAACATAACTTAATTAGTCCTGGGTTCACCCACATCTAGCGAGTCACAGAAAATGATCCAGAGCTGTGTTTCGGATTCTCAGGGCTTTTTTCTGTATGCAACGCATGAGAAGAAGCTACAGTAATGAATCAGAACTCCCACGGACACTAAGCATCCTTTGCTGACATTTCCACTGGAGTAGAGAAAGGGATAAGGATGCTATATGAAATCTAGTTATAGTTTCTTCTTATTATTCATAAAATGCTTATTTATTAAATTTTTCTTAAAAACAATAATAATTTCAATAATTGAATAGAAAATTTGAAACTATGGATAATTTCTGCTTGAATATGTTCTATAGTCCACATATGGACCATTGTATTGAAACTAACCTTCCTTTCTGGGGCAGAATTTAAGAAAAGAATCATGGGCATATCTGATTCTAATTGTCAGCATATTAACTTATAAGTAAGCATGCAGGATAGGTGGGTGTATAGTTTGCTTACCTGGTGCAGCATATACATATACATACATATATATATATACATATATACATATATATATTCACATATTCACCGGCATATTGCCTAGATATTCACTGGAAAAATCAATTTTGAGACATAAGTATATAACGTTCTAAGTTTTAAAAAGTCTAAATCTTTTAATCCTCACATACGCTCCTCTTTCTCTCTTTGTTTTTTTTTTTTCCATTTTCCCAGAGAGACAGCTAAAACCCAGGGCTGCATAATTACAGTACTGAACATATGTCAATTCTATTGAGAAATACTAACTGGGAGATAAAGTTTTAATAAAAGAAAGGAACAGAACAATTGGCGCTACAGTAAACTAAACGTCACCCATGTGTTAGTTGCTTTTCTTCTCTCTGACAGAGCAATTTAAGGGACAAAGACTTGTTTGGACTCACAGTTTAAGGGGATCTCTGTCTCCCACAGTGAGAAAAACAGAGCAGAGTAGCTCACATCCCTTGGTGGCCGAAGCTTCCAGCAGATTCCCCACTAATATCCAAGCCTGGAAGCAGAAAGCATGAACACAAAGAACCAGAGATATTATTATGCTAAGGACCCATCCTAAGTGACCTTCCTCTTCCAGCTGGGTCCTAACCCCTACAGAGTCTATGGTGACCACAGCAGTGTCTCCAACTTGGCCTTTCAGGAGTTGTTCAGACTCAAACCAGGAGACAAGCGTGCATATCTCCTACCTCACCTCTGATCACATAGGTTTATGGTTACTTTCTATTACCCTGAGTACAGTCTGGAGATGTCCCTGTCTCCTCCTTGGAGTCTTCACACAAGTCACTTCAGAGTCCAAACTCTCTAGATTTTCATTGCCTGTAAAATGAGCCCACCACCGTGACTCATGTTCTTGAATCTCATCTTTCTTCATCCGAGTGTTCTGCAGTGTGCTACCTTCTGAACCTCACCTTTCTCTTTGCATTTTAACTTCAAACGTTTTAAAACACGATTACTGAAAAGTTAGTATAACAGAATTGTTTCATTCAGGATTTCTTGTGTATGTCTCATGACTTGGTAATTATCGAGCAGTAGTGGTCATTGATCTGAGATCTGTCCTATGTGGGAACAACCTGGAGGAGAGGGCTCAGTCTTCTAACGCTGCATTAAGGCGTTTTGCTCAGTCAAGTAAGGAGTACCTGAACCACAATACATATTCTGTTCTTAAAACAGCCTTTTCCACAAAGTAACAATAAAAAGGAGGAGAAAGGGGAGGAGAGGAAAAGGAGGAGAGAAAGGAGAAATAGGAGCAAGAGGGGCAGGAGGAAGGAAAACAGGAGGAGGAGGTAAAGGGGACTGAAAGGGAGACAGAGCCATAGGCCAATATCTGTCATGAGTATAAATATGAAAGTCCTCAACCACTATCTACCATGAGTGTAGATACGAAAATCTCAATAAAACATTAGTAAGTTGGGCATGGTGGTGCACACCTTTAGTCCTAGCACTTTGGAGACAGCCAGATGCAAGCAGATCTCCATGAGTAAGAGGCCAGCCTAGTCTACAAAGTAAGTTTCAGAGCAGCTAACGCTCTCTGGAGAGACCCTGTCATGAAAACAAAACAAAACAAAAACAAACAAAAAAACCTAAACTAAACTAAACAGTAAGTAGAATTCTACAATCTATAAAAAGTGTTGTATACAGAACCAAGTGGGATGTACCCCAGGTCCTCAGGCCCATTCATCATTCAAGAATCAATTAGTATAATATATCACACACACTGGCTAGGGGAGAAAAATCGTGCAATCATATCCACTGATGTATAAAAAGCATTCAATAGAACCTAACACTAAAAATAATTTAACTGTGAATTTAAAAAAGGGCTTCCATGCCTTAATGAAGAATAACTAATTTTAAAGCTTTAGCTAACACTGTGCATGGTGACCAGAATCCCAAAGCCTTGTTGCTGCACAGAGATAAACAAGGGAGGGGGAAGTACAAAAACAGAACAGTAACCAATATAAGAACCAGAGACAGGAGCAGAGATGGAGAACCGGGACTGTCTGACTTTAAGATGACAGAAAACTAATCAAAATCATGTGGTTTTAATAAAAACAAACAAACAAACAAACAATAAAAACAGGTAAATCTATCAGTGGTATCAAAAAGAATGCCCAAAGATAGACTCACATAACTTAACAGATCCCTGTCAGAGGTGAGACACATAGTCTTTTAACAAATAGTGCTGGGATAATTGAGCATCCTCATGCAAAACCAATGAGACAACCCAAAACAGTGACGCACAGATTCTACAGGCAGGTCCTACAGTACTGTACTGGCTAGTTTTGTGTCAACTTGACACAGCTGGGGTTATCACAGAGAAAGGAGCTTCAGTTGAGGAAATGCCTCCATGAGATCCAACTTTAAGGCATTTTCTCAATTAGTGATCAAGGGGGAAAGGCCCCTTGTGGGTGGGACCATCTCTGGGCTGGTAGTCTTGGGTTCTATAAGAGAGCAGGCTGAGCAAGCCAGGGGAAGCAAGCCAGTAAAGAACATCCCTCCATGGCCTCTGCATCAGCTCCTGCTCCCTGACCTGCTTGAGTTCCAGTCCTGACTTCCTTTGGTGATGAACAGCAGCATGGAAGTGTAAGCCGAATAAACCCTTTCCTCCCCAACTTGCTTCTTGGTCATGATGTTTGTGCAGGAATAGAAACCCTGACTAAGACAAATTGGTACCAGCAGAGTGGGGTATTCCTGTGACAACCTGACCATGTTTTGGGGAGGACTGTGGAAGGACTTTGGAACTTTGGGCTTGAAGATCCATCCGTTGTTAAGAGCTCTGTCGGATGTTGTGTAGGAGCTTGGAAGATAATGTTGAGAACACTGCAGAAGATGGAGGTCTGGTTTGTGAAATTTCAGAGGGAAAATTAAAGACTTTTCAGGGCCATTGCTGTTTTGAATGTGAAGATTCTGTAGTTTTGGTTAGCTGGGGCTGAAGAATCAGCTGTGATTAACAAGATACCAGAACTACTAAAGCAAAAACTTTGCATTACTGGGACTATTGATGCTGGTTAGCTGGAGCTAAGAAATTAGCGGTGATTAAGAAGAGACCAGCATCATTGAGGTGACATCTTCTGGGAAGTGTTTTCTGAGAGCACAGTGGCTGTGTTCCAGATATAGCCAAAGTTGTACCTTGTGCTGTGGCTGGACTTGGTAATGTGTAAGGGTCACCCAGGTGGTACTGGTTTTGAAGGCATGAAGGAGTTGAGCAGAGCAGCTGAGGCTTGGCACTGTGAGAGGCCATGGAAGGCCATTGGTGAAGGTCTAGCCTCAGTTGCAATTGATGGCCCAGGACTGAAGGGGTCATGCAGTGTTTTGGAGATGCCAGTACCATGAGATGACCACCAAGAGCAGCAGCAGCAGTGGAGTACAGGCATCTGGAGCCTAGAGGATGACGAGTGTGCTACAAAGGGCATGGCTGGAGAAGTGACCCAAGCCCTTGGAGGAGCCCAGAAGATCGTAAGTTGGATCCCAGACATTGGACGGTTGGAGATTGACTTTTGCTTTTGATTGTGGCTGTGCCCTGATATTTTCCCTCTTGAAGGAAGAAACTGTTTTAGTGGAGCCCACAGTTAAGAGACTTTTAATTGTAAGAAAGACTTTGGATTTTAAAAGAGATGGATATTTTAAAGAGATTGAAATTTTAAGAATATGTAAAGACTGTGGGACTTTTAAAGTTATTTAGATCTTGGGGATGAATAAGAATGTAAGGGTTGAGGCTTACTAGTGATGTGTTTGTGTGTCAAGTTGACAAGGGGTCAATTGTACTGGCTAGTTTTGTGTCAACTTGACACAGCTGGGGTTATCACAGAGAAAGGAGCTTCAGTTGAGGAAATGCCTCCATGAGATCCAACTTTAAGGCATTTTCTCAATTAGTGATCAAGGGGGAAAGGCCCCTTGTGGGTGGGACCATCTCTGGGCTGGTAGTCTTGGGTTCTATAAGAGAGCAGGCTGAGCAAGCCAGGGGAAGCAAGCCAGTAAAGAACATCCCTCCATGGCCTCTGCATCAGCTCCTGCTCCCTGACCTGCTTGAGTTCCAGTCCTGACTTCCTTTGGTGATGAACAGCAGCATGGAAGTGTAAGCCGAATAAACCCTTTCCTCCCCAACTTGCTTCTTGGTCATGATGTTTGTGCAGGAATAGAAACCCTGACTAAGACAAGTACTCTCAAGTGATGGCAGAGCTACGTGGACAGTAGAAAACTATCAAAAAATAATTTAAGAGAAAACTTAATAGCACAAGAGTTTGTTGATTTTATTTTTAATGCAGCACAAAAGAGAGAGGTATAATCTATAGAATAAAGGATTAATATGCCTGATCTGATTACAATTAGATGCTTCTGTTCTGCAGCAGATGCTGGTCAAATACAACATCTGTTAGATACTAATCTGGAGTGTCCTCTAATGGCTCATGTGTTATATCCTTGGTCCCCAGTACAGCAGTGTCCAGATATCAGAGACCAGCAAGAGGTATCCGAATCAGGACTTCTCTTATCAGCAGATTAATCAAGCATAATGCTATAGCTTCATAGGCCACACAGAAGTAGGGCTCAGAAGAAGTGCCCCTCTAGGAGGCAGTTCTCTCAGGGCTAGTGAGTATGAAGAATTTTCTGTCTCTGGTCCTTTCTTCATTCTCTGTCTGTGACTCCTGGCTACCATGAAGTGAGCAGAATCCTCAACCAGCCCAGCCACCATGATGACCTGCCTCAAAATATCCTGACATTAATGAATGTGGACTGCAACCTTTGAATCCATTGATACATTTTGTAATGTGTCGGAAAGATGTGGCAGAAAGGGGTGCCTTAGAGGGCCCATGCTGAGCCATCCTCCCCCCACCCAGGTACCAGCCGTATGACTGGTCTTGTATAAAATGAAGTTTATTTAGGGCATGAAGAGGGGGATATGAAGGGAGTAGAGAAAGAGAGGGGACAAAGGAGGGGAGAGGGAGGGAGGGGGAAGGGAGGGAGAGAAGGAGGGAGGGGGAAGAGAGAGAGAGAGAGAGAGAGAGAGAGAGAGAGAGAGAGAGAGAGAGAGAGAGAGAGAGAGAGAGAGAGAATCCTGTTATAGCAATCCAGGCTCATATCTGGCTATGCTAGGTAAGTGTTGGGCCGAGTCTAGAAGAAATACTAAGGACCAAGAGGTCTTTGCTCCCCTTTAAACCACTTCCCTCAGACATTTTGTCACAGTAGTTGGAAGCTGACAAACACAGAATGCTTAAAGTGCACAGACCAAAACCACTTCATCAAAAAAGTAGGTTAAAATTTAAACTCCTCACTAAGAAAGCTCTGCAGGTGGCAAATGGCCACATGAAAAGATACTCTACAGTGTGTGGTGTGTGTGTGTGTGTGTGTGTGTGTGTGTGTGTGTGTGTGTGTGTGTGTGATTATTCATTGGTCCGAACTCAAACAGCTTTGAGTGTGCCCTTGATGTAGATTGTGGACTGAGTGACAATGTGTATCGAGGTTCAACAGTTGTAGCAAGTACATTGCACTCATACAGGCTGTCGATAGCCGGAAGTCATATGTGTAAGCTAGGAGGGTGGGGCAAACAGGGAATCTGTGGATTCTGCTGTTTGCTGTCACTCAAAGTTTGCTCCGGACATTAAAATCTGTTCACAAGTAACAAATAAAATCCTGCATCCCTGTAATCTCGGCACCCATGAGGCCGAGACAAGAGCACAGGAAGCAGATTCCAGGATGGCCTCCAAAATACAAAGGTAAAAGAAAACTGAAGCGGCAGAAACGCCAAAGGCTATGTACTCCTCTTATGCTCATGTCTGCGGACTCTGGTTTCCACGATGCTTAGCAAATGGCTACTTTCCATTTAAACATCTTTGTTTTCATCAGCGTGTGATGTCCATGGGCGGAAGCATGCTCCATGCTGCACACGTGGAGTCTGTTCTCATCGTTTCCCTTTCACAGGCCCAGAGATAGAATTGTGGCTTCCAGACTGGCGAAGCTGCTCATCTTTACCTGCTGGGCCACTGGGCAGCCTTTTCTCTCTCTTTCTGAATACATGAATGCATTCCTATAAAACACTCAATACCACAGTTCTAAAGTTTCCAGTGGTGACCAGCACTCTCAGAGAGACGGGCCATCAGTGGTACCCACTCTGCATGTGTCTGCTAGAATTTGTCTAGACACTTTTGTACTCGTATATACATTTGTAAGTCCATAATAGGCCATAGCAGAGAAAGGTGTGTGTGTATACTGGGGGAGAGGGTAGAGAATAAACCTAAGGCTGCATGCATTTTAGGTGAGATCTTTACCTTAATGCTACATTTACAGCCCCAAAGCACTGTTTGGTTGTTGTTTAATTTTTGAATATTTTAGCTTACTTTTATAGATTTGGGGGGTGTGTGTGTCTGTGTGTGTGTGTGTGTGTGTGTGTGTGTGTGTGATTGAATGTTTTGCCTGGTTATATTTATGTGAACTATGTGCATGGCTGGTGCCCACAACAGTCAGCAGAACGCATCAGACCTCATGGAACTGAATGTATGGATGGCTGTGAGCCACCAGGTGACAGCAGGAATGGAGCCTGTCCTATGCAAGGACAGCGCGACTCTTGACGGTGGAGCTAGTTTTCCAGCTCCATGGTCTTCTTTAATTTTTAATTGATTTCTATTTGTGTGGATGGATGGATGTGTGCTTGTCTGTGTGGGAAGCATGCGCATGCAGTCCCCATGGCAGCCAGAAGAGAACATCAAATCCCCCGGAGCTAGAGTTCCAGGCAGCTGGGAGGTGCCGTACGTGAATGATGGGAACAGAACCTGGGTCCTCTGCAGAAGCAGTGAGAACTCTTAACGGCTAAGATGCTGCTGCAGCCTGAAAATATCAGTGTAGAAACCTCACAGGAGGTACTAGCTCTCTCTCCAATTCAGTCCCGATTGCCTCTGTTTTCTCTAACTGACTTGATATGAATATTATTCGGGGAAGGTACTCTTCCTGTGGGATTGTCTTAATATGTCTCCCCTTTCTATACATTTCCCCCACTAAGGTAAGGTACTCATTGGGCACCTAGCATGTCTCTCTTTAGTCACATACTTAGGTTTCTTTCTTTAAATACTCATGGAACTTAATTTTAATATAAGGCCCACTTCATTCTCCAAAGTTACTGTGCCAAGAGACCTATCTGCTCTAAGAGATTTATACATCTAAAGAATGATTGGTTACATTTTTAAAAAGTCAATAAACAAGTTAATGTAAGGGGTACACACGTTATTCCAGGTTTGAGGATGTAGGTCAGGTGATAGAGTGCTTCTCCAACATGAGTGAAGTCTTGGACCAGTCACTAGCAAGGAGCATAACCATATAACTGAGTGGAATGCTATGTGCCTCCAACCCCAGCAGTGAGGAGTCGGAGGCAGGATCTTAAACTCGAGGTCATTCGTAGCTGTATAGTGAGTTTAAGGCTAGCTTGGCTACATACAGCTCTCTCTTAAAAAAACAAAAGCACTTGTTTATGCTGCTCAGAGCATCTCAGAACCAGCAGCTTTCAGAAGGCAATGCAGCCCAACCTGCTCTGAAAGGCAGTGAGTTCCAGAAGCAGGGGAGGTGAACTCTAGACTCCCACTGCAGCATGTATTCCTAGAGACTGGATACCATGGAGGCACAGCTGCATGTTCACAGACTAGCCCTCTCTTCCTCCGAGCCCATAAGGTCACTCAGACATTCTGTGCATAGCCCGAGAGGGCACGTCCTGAGTTTTCTCATTGGGGAATAGTCATCGAGATGGTCTTTGAGCCTAATATCCAGTTTGCTGATGTCTGATGCAGCCTGTGTCTCCACACCTTCATTGGGCCTCAATTTTTCTTATCTGTTATATGGAGTTAAAATGGCATTACCAGCTACCAGAGGGACAAAATGCAGATCCATGTATGGAAGTAGTTCTGTCAACTCTTAAATGGAGGTTATAGTTGTTAAGGAAATCTACTAGTAAAGTATTATTTCAGTCCACCGATAAGCCAGACACTTGAATTTACCTTCCAAAGATGTAAGAAAAGAAAGTAGCAACTCAATTGAGCAAATAGAAATGGGATACAGTTCAGTGTTGAGTGTTTGTCTACCATGTGTGAAGCCCTAGGTCTGACCTTCAGCTGCATATAAAACAAGGGTGATGGATGACACAGACCTGGGATCCAGCACACAGGAAGTAAAGGTGGCAAGATCAAACCCAGTTACTAACAGTGATTTAAGGTCAGTTTGGGCTATATCCAACCTTGTCAGTGGTGGTGATGGTGATGGTGATGACGATGATGATGAAGATGATAAACAATAAATAACTGAGCATCATAAAGAAATACCAGCATATTCCAAAAGGCTCAGATAAAATCTTTTTATTCTAAAACTCCACATCCTTTTCAGCATATAATATTTTCATTATTTTACAGTATATCAAGAATAGGAAGAGCAAAATAAGTGCATTTAAAATTATTGTAATTAGGGACTGGAAAGATAATTTAGCCATGAAGAAAACTTGCTGCTCTTGCAAAGGATATAAGTTGTGATTCTAGTTCCTAACTTGGATGCTTACAACCACCCCTAACTCAAAAGCTCTGGGAGATATGATGCCCTCTTCTGGTCTTCATAGCCCCCATGAGTGTCTATGCGTGCGTGCGTGCGTGTGTGCGTGTGTGTGTGTGTGTGTGTGTGTGTGTGTGTGTGTATGAACACATCTGCACATACATGCATACAAGCATATAAATAAAATACAAGCATGCAAATAAAGCTAAACTACATTTTTTAAGCAATTTGAGTTTCCCTTCTATTTGAATGCAAACTTTAGAATGCCATGAGAGTCTGCCTCATTTAAACATGAAAGCGTCTAAACCATCATAATCAAATTAGTCATAATGAATACTAGTCCAGGGTTCACTCCAACAAGACAGCATGATGGGGCATTCCCTCAGAACTCTGACTTATCGCAGGATGACAGCCCGAACTTGCTATTCCATGCAGTTTCCCCAGGCTGGTGCCAGGACACATTCTGGGGAAAAGCGATAACTGTGCACTTTACATCTTCATGTGTTGCAACCAATAAATCTTAGTCCTTCCCCGAGCACAGCCTTGCTTTGGGGTAAAATTGCAACCACTGATCTGCAGTTCAGCTTTGACTTAACTTTATGCCTTCTCCCTTTTCATGTAACTTCCTCCTGTTCCAGTGTGGGTCAGTGGGTGGCTGGATGCAAAGAAACCGAAAGGGAGGTGTGATTGGATAAGATACTACTTAGGGATTTCTGCTTTTAAATACAGCCTGAAAGACAGGGATTGCAGAACAAATGCTTGTTCTACCCCATGAGCTGTGATGAGATCGGAACCAAGGAACTTCTAATTGAACACTGAACTTAGAATCACCTCTACATCAGGGAAAAGAGGACCATGCAAATTTGAAGTATTAGAGACAGATACCCAAGGAGACAACACCTTTACACTATGGATCCAGAAAATGAAAGACAGACAAGGGTCACAGATGAAAGTCAAATAGGACTCCAAGCCCAAGGCCTTCAAGTTCTGCTGCCTGTCTCAATCTCAGCTCCAGCTCCTCCTTGCACATTGAGAGGACATGGCCGAACCCAATGCTGTCTAAATCCTTTGTGTTTACTGCAGCAAGACAGAGAAAAGATTCACCTTTCTCCGAGAATACTGGACTCAAGACCATGTCCAGATTTTGTGGATAATTATACCATGTCCAGAGGTCCTGGATAATTATAGTTAAAATGTGGTGTACCAACAACGGATTGCACTTGACAGAGATAGGGGACAAAAGAATTAATGACAAAAAAATGAAATTTCTCATCCTGCTTGAAGGAGAGACTGGCCATGGTAATGTAGGAGATGGAGGTGGGGGCTGCAAACCTCCCAGGACACAGCTCCCATTGAGACACTTCTATAATCCTAAATTTTCATTCTATCCATCCCATTACTAAATGGGTAGTACCAAGAAGCAGATATTCCTAGGCACCACTGCTTGAAAGTCTTTGGGGGGAAAAAAAACAAACTTTACAACAGCAAGTTTGACTAGGGATGAATAGCAATTGGAAAGAGTATTTGCCTAGGATACCAGAAGCCCTCCAGGGTTGACCTCCCAGCATAAACCAGGCATGGTGGCGCATGCCTGTAGTCAAAACTCTGGCGGGTTGATCAGCAGTTAAAGGTTGGCTACGTATAGAGTCGGAGGTCAGCCTAAGCTACATGAGACCCTGTCTCAAGATGAAAACAAAGCCATAATTCTGTTAGGAATGCAAGCAGGCTTCACCAAAGAAGCCATCCCCACACTCCCTGGACTATTGACTCTCCCTGCTGGATCGTCCCTTGGACCACACAGGGTCTGGGCCACATGGCAGGGTTTGTCCAGACCAGACTCCAACTCTGGCATCAGCCCCATTTTTATCAACAACGGGAAACTAGTGAGCCAACCTAAGCTGCAGAACTCAGGAAGTTTGTCTTGGACCGGCCTCTCGTTCCACAGACCCCTCCCCCTCTTCTGGAATGTTCTCCTTTGCCTAGGGCTCTGAGATCTCCATGGGCCAATTCAAAGGCATTTAAGGTACATTCCACCTGCCTGGGTCTCTCTCATTCAGAAACCACTTTGTCTCAAAGTGAACTAAGGAATTCCTTTCCAGCTTCTCACTGTGAAGATCTCTGGTTAGATAGAATTTGCAGCTGAGTGAGTCACCCAGAAACAGGATCACCTTGCTTCTCTTACCCCCCAAGGGTTTACATTTCGAGAGATCTGCTAACTTATCCTGCAGGAAATCTCTTAGTGTGTGCAAAGTTA
Organism: Mus musculus; assembly: GCF_000001635.26. NCBI lineage: Eukaryota > Metazoa > Chordata > Mammalia > Rodentia > Muridae > Mus > Mus musculus. Next base: position 149,117,205 of record NC_000069.6, on the reverse strand, counting down.
TTTTTGGTCTAGAGACCTTAGCCTTCCCTGGGCACTCCTTATTCCCCACACTAGCCCCAACTAAGTGTTTCATTTCCATTTTTTTTTTTTTTTTGGTCTTTAGACTTATCTTGTTAACTTACTGCATAATAAACTGGAAGGATTTTTTCCCTCATTTTTCAAGAGTTCTATTTTTAAAACCCGTTAACTCTTTCTGAGCTGGGACACGTAAGTTGTGTATTATTTACTCCTTGCCGCAGCCCTCCAGGGAGGTTTATCAAGAGCTCCGTTTTACAGAAAACAGACTCAGAAGCATTAAGTCACTTAGCCTGAGGTCGTGATAAGGAGCTCTGAGTCAAACCCACGTCAAAACGCAGAGCCTCTTTCTCAACCAAGAGTGACATAATAGAAAAGCACCTGGTTGGAAAAGCCAGGTGTTGGCTGAGAAACCGAGAGAAGGCAGCATGATGTAGGGCTAAGGTGACAGTGAGCAGTGGTTACTTCCGGGATTACAGGCGTGTGCCTCCATCACACCCAGTCGATCGAGGTATTATGGATGGAATCCACATCTGCCTTCCCAATGCTGGGCAAGCATCCTACCAACTGAACTACATCCCAGCCCCCATTTAAAAGTTATGTCACATCTGTATGGTTGCCCCTGGTGATGAGAATATAGTGTGCACCCTTTACGAGGATACACAAACCACTTCTCTCAAAGTATAACATGTACATATGAATTCTACAAAAGAACAGGGTTTACCATATTCTCTCTCCTCTCTGGTCCCTCTTTTCCTCTCCCCCTCCACCACGCCCCCTTGCTCCCCTCCCTCTTCTGGTTCTTTACTCAAGCTCTTACAAATACTTATTAATAAGCTTAGAGCACAAAGATGGCACGGTGGAGATAGGCTTTGTTCATTGATAACCTGAACGAGCTAAGTAGAAATAAGCCTAAAGTGTCTAAAATGCTTTCCAACTTCTCAACGCTCAACAGGCTCAACAGTTGTACTCCTTCCCCTGTTCCGAATCCGGTTGAGCACCAGTTAGATCCGCTAATGCCGTCTTAATCCCTCCTTATCATCTGGGCCATTTCCCGGGTATTTGTCCAGTTCCCCGCCCCCACCTCTGCATTCTATTTTCAGGTTCCCCCTCCCATCTCCTACCTGGCGTGTGTCCCAAGAAGTGCTTCAGTTGCAAAGCAGAAAACACTGACAGTGCACGATTTAAATGAGCGGGGTGTGCCCCGCCACATTTTCATTAAAATTACAGAAAAATCCAAGCTGTGTGGAGTGTAAGGGAGATCAGAATAGAGTCCAAAGTGCTACCAGTACATTTTCTAGTCTTTTTTTTTTTAGCTCAATAAAGCAGCTGTCCTATATTTGCTAAATAGCTTGGAAATTGTTGATCGTGGAGAGCAAAGATGTGCACTGTGGATTCCCCCCCCCCCTCTTCATATCATTTTAGAGTTCATTACTACCTACAAGAAAGAAGGAAAAGAAAATCAAACCATTACAGCTCCAATCATCTCCATTAGAATCTGCATAGCAAATCAAGAATCTGTTGCAAATGGCTCCAAGACCAAAGATGCATCACATAGCTTTGCGAAACAGATTCATACATTCCTACCCACAGACCAAGTGGGACCCTTGCATAGAGCAGTATTTTCATAAGCGAGATTCACTGCAAACATATACAAAATAATGCAATAAAGATGTTATTCTGTGGAGAGAAAAAAAAAAAGAGAAAAGATCTAAAGCAAACATGCAGCATTAAGAATGCCAGGACAATACTGGTTTTCCGAGGACGCAGTTGGCCTCCCTTGAGAGTCCAGTTGGAACAGGAGAATCCTTACATATGAGCATGTGTCACTGTGTTTTGGCATCTGTTTGAAAATCGCAGTGCGTCCCTGTCATTAACCAGAGATTCTCATCTCAGTCTCTCCTAAGTTTCCTGTACATGGCAAACACACAGACCTGTGAATCAGAGGTAGTATCAGATAATAAAAAAGAATCTTCAATATTTGGGGATCCAACAGGAAACCAACTAAACAAACTCAGTCCAAATGTTGATTCAGGGCTCCCAGTTCTCCAA